>NW_004524633.1:7608594-7612780 GCF_000260255.1 Octodon degus
GCATGCTGATGGTCCACATGCAGAAGTATTAGGCACTGTTGGGAAAACAAAATGGATTTTCCAAGAGATCGCTGAGCCTTATTTAATATATTTTCTTTCTTTCATGCTTCAAGATTTTCCAGGCCTTTGAGAGGAAAACCCATACAGACAGCATTCTTCTCCTACCTGTCTAATGCCGCTTGGCAGCGACGCCCACCTCGCCCTACCACCTCTGCCACCCGAATGACCTGAGTGTGTTCGCCATCGGAATCACACCCTCTGACCAGTCCCATGTGACGTCAAGACGCTGGAGACTGCATTAGATAATTTCTACGTGATCCGGACAAGAAGAGAAAGTTCTGGTGCACAGCATCATTTGTAAGGTAGTTGGACTGAGCTGGGCGGTGGTGCACATCTATGATCTCAGCTGCTCCACAGGGGCAGCAGGAGGTTTGCAAGTTCGAGCCCAGCACTGGCAATGGAGCAGGACCCTGTCTCACAAGGACCATGGGCGTGACTCTGCACTACAACTGAGCGAAGTCCTGGGTTCAATTCCCAATATGGCAATAAAGAAAAGAAGTACCAACTTGTACAAAGGTTGAAACCTGCAGCAGAAAGCAAGCAACCCATATATAACTGATGAATCACAACACTAAAACGAACACCCAGAAACCTACCACCCTATTTAACAACTATTCATTGCCCAAACTGATAAAACACTCTTACGTGCTGCTCCTCTAAAATGGCTCACTAGCTCTCCAAGATACTAGCTGCTGTCTTGAATTTTGTGCTTATCCTCTAGGATATATCACTTATTTTTACATAATATTTAAGCCTGAGGGCTGGGGATATAGCTCAGTGACATAAGCGCCTGCCTGGCAAGCTCAAGGTCCTGAGTTCAAGCCCTTGTACCAACATTAATTAATTAATTAATTAGCATGTGTGTACATTGTTCACAAATGCTGTAATTATCTTAAATAAAGGGTTCCTTAAGTCACTTTCCCATTGTTAAAGGATAAACTGTCTTCTAATTCTAAAGAAGTATATGAGAAAACTAGGAAATCTTATTGGTAAATTTCACTTTTTGTGTTATGTTCTAGATATTTCTTTAAAATACATATTTAATTGATAGATATTCACTTGGCCTCCCATCTGCTTCTTGATTTTGAATTTTTTCCTTTTTTGGTAGCTTTGTGAAAATCTGTGCTTTTGTATTTATCATTCTTGTGTTTTCAGCACTGCTGTGGTCTGAAATGTCACACCACTTGTTGGTTGTTAAATCCTAAAATCCTACCAGTAGGGTTCAGAAACTGTTCTTGATCCTGCATTTTTTTTAATTCAATGAGACTTTTTGATATGTGTGTATGTGACATACATGACAATCTTTGCTGCTTTCTATGTTGTCAATTGTATGAAAGTTATGAACACCATAGATTTTTATTTTATGTAAAAAGACATAAGTTTCTTTCTGTAAAAAAAAAAGTAACAATGAGTAAAAAAAAAAAAAAAAGGAACGACCGCAGAGGAGCCACCCAAAGCTGTGGCGCGAGTGCCCTAGTGGGGACAGCACGTGGCGAGGACATCACACAGAGTATCTGCAGCTCCGGCTGTCTACTATCCACGCAGCACTGGATGAAATCATAGTACCAATCTTATGGTGCTTTCCCTGTTTCTGGAACTATCAATGTCAGTGTCACCAATACACACAAACACACACACACACTCTAAAACACACTGGCACTCTTCATACATTTTTCATTGTTGTGTCTTTTAATATTTTACTTTCACACTTGTGCTCATTTTTTTCTTCTGTGTTGTTCAAATAGAATATGACTGATTTAAACATCAGGAAGTTATTTATAGATACTCAACACACTTCTTTTGTTTACAATGGAGTCTTTTCCAAGTTTATTACCTCTATGGTATAAATAAATATAACCAGCAGACCTTTCTGGACAGAGAAGTGCGGGACTTTGTGTCTGGCCGGCTCCCCCCTTTTCTCCAGCTTGGTCCTTGCCTCTCCTAACCCGTGGAGTAGATGCTTCGGGTACTTGCTCCCGCCCACTCAAGCCCTCTGTTTACCTTACTGCTAGCACACCAACAGACTTCTAGGCACGGCTGGACCAGGTCTGAGCACAAGGAGGCCTTGAATGACAAGTCTACCACCACCCTGAAGCCCAGCGAGCAACCACTAAGAGTGTCAAATGCGGACTGGAGTTCAGAAGTCCTGCTTCTCAGCCCTGCTTCAGAGATGGTGCCTACACTTCTCACAGACATTGAACCAAAGTGGGTTTTTATAAAACTGTGGCCCCTTAGTTAATTTTCCTCCCTTGGTATTCCTACTTCTTAAATTCCCAGAAATTTGTATTAGTATCCCAGGGCTGCCATAAGAGAGCCCCAAATACATTGACTAAACAACAGAAATACACTGTCTTATAGTTCTGGAAGCTGGGAATCCAAGAGGTCGATTGGGATGATTCCTTGCTGCTATGAGTGAAATCCTATTCTTTGGCTTTCCTGTAGGTGCGGGCAGTTGGATAGCAATCTCTTAGTGCTCCCTGACTTGAAATCTTACTGTGATTTTTGCCTTCATAATCAAATTGCATTCTTCCTATATTCAGTTATTTAAGCACCTAAATTCCCTTTATATATAGGCACCAGTTATACTCAATTAAAGATCTAATCCAGTATGATTTTATTTTTATTCATTACAATTGAAATGACATTATTTCAAAATAAGTTGCTGGAGATTAGCATTCTAACATCTTTTGGGTGACACAAATCAACCCATAATAAAATTGATTTCCTAAAACCTCACTTCCACGTGAATCCTTGTCTGAAGCTTTGCTTCCAGCAAGCCCATCTGTCCATTAAATATTTAATTACTCTCTCAGTTTCAATGCATGCAACTGCAAGGAAAACATGGTTCAGCTCACCCTGACTTCAATTATGAAATGTATGTATTGGTTCACATAATAAACAAATTAAAGAGAGATAAAAAAAATTGAGGCTTAATTCCATTCAAGGATTTATGAGTCACACCACAACTTTTATTGAGTGTGGACTGTGTCATGGAATATGCTATTTGGAAATGTGATAACAAAGCAAATACCAACATTCCAGTAATATTTGATTAAGAAGACATAAAATTAAACAAAATTAGTAAGATAAATATTAATAAGATGATGAAAAGGCATTACAGAGGAAAAGTTAAGCCAGTGATGAGTCAAATTGAATTGGTATTATTATTATTATTATTATTATTATTATTATTACCACCAGGAATCGAACTCAAGGCTTCGCATTTGTTAGGTGGGAGCTACACCACTGAATTACACATGATACAGGGCAGATGCAGCGATACAAGGCAGAAGGTAACCAGAACAAGCCAGGCAAAGATGAAGGTCGCCTGGGCTTTGGAGCAATAAGAAATACACAAGCTGGTCAGTTTCCTAAATGTATGTTGGAGACAGAAGCAATGGTCAGGTTCTTAAATATATTTCAGAGACAAAAGCAAAAGATTTTTCTGGTATATTTTAATTAATTAATTGATTAATTAATTATTTTTAAGTTCAGCTATCTTCACAGGATGCAGTTACATTTCTCTTTGACCGGCTCACCTCTTCCACTATCAGTGCATGACTTGGGTCATCAAGATGTTTTTCTCTTAACAGGAAAGCAAGTTGATGACATCCAGGAGGCAAAGAGCGTCCCCTTCTCTGACTCTTGTCAGTAATGTTTTAAACCTCCTTCTAAAAAAATAAAAACTTATCTTGCATCCATCAATCAAGAGAATCACCCCTTTGACACGGCCAAGGTCTAATTCAGAGTCTGTCTTATTCAGCTATCCCCTTCTGAGCCCCACACTCTACATTCAGGACTCGAAAGAGATGAGGCCAGTTTGGTTTATGGTTTCACAGGTTTGAGTCCATGGTCATCCAGTGCAAGGACAGGAATATCTTGGCAGAATGGCGAGGTGGAGCAAAGCTACTGAGCTCCCAGGAGGAAAGCTAGAGAGAAAGGGGAGAGGAAGTTAACACTAAAAATATTTTAAGTCTATCCTTAAATAATTTCCAAGTTTCCAGCAATGAATCTCTCCTTTGCTGAAAGGTCACATGCGGAAACAAGAAGAGTGTCACTTCACAATAAGAGTTATAATAACTCAAACATGGTCTTAACTATCATAGTGAACAGATCAATTACACAA
>NW_004524633.1:7622896-7624198 GCF_000260255.1 Octodon degus
GGGTGAACCTGTTGTGCCCCTGTGGCGAGATGTTCTGCTCCTTGACTAGCTGGTTGGATCTATCCTCTACACTCTCTGCAGGGATTGCAGCTGCAGGATTACACCTCAGGCGTGTATGCCAGGCCTGAGCTGTGCATGGAGAGGGCAAGTTGAAGTAGGAGAAAGAGGCAGCTCTCAGCACACACTTACAGGACCTCGGCTAGGACTGGGTCTGGGGGCTCCGGGACAGGGCAAAAATTCCTACTTGGCGGGCGGGTAGGGGAGGCACTGTGGAGTGGTGGGGGGCGACCCAAGGGACTGAAAGAGGGTCCGGCTCACTCTGTGACTGGGCTGGGACTGGTCCCGCTGGCGCAGGGTAGCAGGAAGCTCTCCGCACACTCACCGGACCTGGGCTAGGACTGGGTCTGGTGGCTCCAGGAACTCGGCAGAAAATCCTATTCAGAGGACGGGGTGGGGGAGGCACTGCGGAGTGGTGGGGGGCGGCCCAAGGGGCTGTGAGAGGGTCTGGCCCATGCTGCGCCTGGGCTGGGACTGGTCCCGCAGGCACAGGGTAGCAGGAAGCTCTCTGCACACTCACCCACCTGGGCTAGGACTGGGTCCTTGGTTGTATTTATGACCTGTAGGTATTTCATTTCATTTCCTCTTTGGCTTCCTTAATTATGGAAAACACAATGTCTGTCAATCAGAATTGTTATTATGAAGTCTTTAATCAAGTAAAATAGATACAGATTCTCTCTCTCTCTCTCTCTCTCTCTCTCTCTCTCTCTCTTTTTCCTAGCACCCCCATCTCCTTTCTCTCTCCCTCTGCCTCTTATATTTGGTTGGTTCCTTTTGGTTGCTTAGTTGTTTGGTTAGTTAGCTGATTAGTTTTTTGATACAGGCATTTGACATGTAGTGCATCTATGCAGACCAAGCTACCAAGCTAGACTAACTCTGCAATCCGCCCAGGCCTTAAGCTCTTTTTCTTTCTTCCTCAGCCTCCCAACTAGTGGGATTACAGGAGTATGGCAGCATTCACAGTCCAATCTTTTTTGAATGCTATATCTAAGGTTTTTTTTTTTTTTTTGTTTGTTTGTTTGTTTGTTTTTGTGGAACCAGGAATTGAACTCAGGCCCTCGTGCTTTCCAGCAAAGAAACCAAAAGATGGTGTTAATAGTGCACTTATTATATGTCAAGTTTTTTTAAAAAAAGGAAAAAAAGAGAACTTTCAGGCCAGAGAGATAGAATGGTGGTCTAAGCACCTGCCTGGCAAGTGCAAAGACCCAGGTTCTATCCCTGGTAGCACATGTTATGCCTGCCACT
>NW_004524633.1:7624520-7625618 GCF_000260255.1 Octodon degus
CCCTCCAGACAAGAGCCTGTGGTTTTAGCGAATAACAGAGGCAGACAACAGGAACTGAGGGCTTGAGTCCGAGACAGGTGGAACAGAGATGCTTATGCTAGGGCGAATGCCCAAACAGCTTCTTTCTGTCCTAAAGTGAAGAAATGAAATGCTTCAATCTCACCCAGAGTTTGCACAGTTTGCAACTCCACACTGACACTGTTTATGCAGAAGAAAAGGTTTCAAGCTTGGAAATATAAAATTTGATTCAATATCAGTAAAGTTCTAAGGATTCCAAATGAAAGCAAAGTCCTGCATTGTGGAAAGCTTCATGACCTATAACTCAAGAGGAAACAAGCTGAAAAAATACAATGGGATGAAAGACAGGGGAGGAGAAGCTAGGAGAGAGATAAAAAGAAACCCAAGTAAGATTTGACTATGTCAGAATATCAGTAGTGATTATAAATACAATTATAAATCTTTATATACAGATACAAAATGGTCCTTCACTTGTATCCCTGTTTTTGTTTAGTTTTGTCAGAGATGGGTATTCTATTGCCATTTAAATATTATAGGTGTGTGAATTCAGCAAAATAATCCAATATACTCCAGTAGTCCATAATAGTAGTGGGTTATCCACAGGGCTGGCAGTGTCAGAAGTTGTTTACTTGAGTCTTTTACAGCTCAGCATATTAATATGGCTTTACCTTTTATACCTTGTTTTTATACTTTTCTGCTGGATGGCTAAAACCAAGATAAAGCAAGAGCTATATAACAAGAAATGTAACTTTTGTATCTAACAAAGTCATTCAAATCTCCTCAGGATTTACCCTGAAACCCTGTACTGCAGTTTATAGATCTTTTGTCAGTGTCATCCATGTGGATGAGTCATGGCCACTGCTTGACCAATTTGCTCTCTGTGAAAGCCTGAGAGAATGTTTTCTCTCCATGTGACTCTCCTTAGGCACACTCTATATTGTTGGTCACTTTCTTCTGTGGCCCCATAATCTTGATCAGAAAACTTGGGACACAACTGAGTTATAGGATATTACAGTGCAGGTTCTCTTATGTCTTGAGTCCTGACTGACTTTGAAAGGCTAGGGCCACAATGTTGGCTGT
>NW_004524633.1:7626100-7640589 GCF_000260255.1 Octodon degus
AGGATAAAGAAACAAAGATCTGCACAGAAAGATGAGAAAAATACTGGTCAGTCACTAACAAGTAGGAAGCAATTCAGTGGAGACCTTGATAGAGGAAATAAAAAAGTTAGCAACTTAAGTTGTGATAAAACTGCAAGAGACAAAACATTACGTTTTTTTAAAGAAGCACTAACTATAGTTATGGTACAGTAACTATAGTTTTGCAGAAGCACTGACTATGTTTTCATTTATTATGAAATACATCTCTCTATCTGCTTTATGCACATTAAATTCCTTAATTTTTACAATTGCATGTAAATGTAGAGTTAGCTTGAAGCACAAAACTTATTACTTATAAAAACATTTAAATGAGCACTAAAAGTATCCATAGCCCTAGAGACTCAGAAGTATTAGAATGTCTTCTTTAAAGTACTATGGAAGTCAGATGTGGTAGCATATACCTATAATCCCAGCACTCTGGAGGACTAAGACAAGAAGATTACAAGTTTGAACCCAGCCTGAGCAATTTATAGACTTAGGACATAATGGCCCCAAAATTAAAATATGGCTTAATATACAGTTTAGTGAGAAGACCCTGGATTCAACCCCTCATTCAAATATAATGCTACTGAAAACAATCTAAAATTGTTTCTTCAAAGAAATTGAATCAAAGTGAAAAACAAGCCATTAAACATAGTCTAAGACTTTGCCATACATAGGTCCTATTCGAAATAGTCACCAAAGTCCATGTGAGATAGAAATTTCAATCCAAAAGAAGAGAATGTGATGTATAAAATAATGATAAGCCTAGTAATTGCTATTGGCAAATCGAAATAAGCATTGATTGTATAAAACAATAACAATGATCATGACAAATTTCAGAGTATAAAATCAAATCAGAACTAAAATGTTGGGCATCCACATACAAGATAAGGAGAGGAATTTAAATGTGCTAAGATTTCTGTCATTTTCTGTACTAAGTCAGAGATAGAAGCTGAAAACAAACATCATTAAATAAAGTATGCATTAACATTGTTATGATTTGTGTCTAGTTGTCCTCTGAAAGTCTCATGCAGTCATGGAGTGGACTACAGGAGTTTATGATTAAGTCATGATCCACTGGGATTATAGGTGTGAGTACTGCTGAGATTATGGGTGTGAGTGCTACACCCAGCCTGGGGCCTTACCCTGAATGTGACTTAAGAGAGACAGACTTGCTCTCTGTTGTCACTGTTGCTGCTGCTCCTCCCATTTGCTCTTGCTCTTTGCCGCTGCCACGAAAGGTTGTTCTGTGCCCTATGCTGCCCTGTCTTGAAACCAGCTGAGTATGAACTGAAACCTCCACTAGCTGTGAGCTAAATAAACCATTCTTTCTTTCATTTTGGGTGTCGAGTCTTTTGTCCCAGCAACAACAGAAGAGTAACTGAGACAAACATACATTGCACATACTGTACAAGAAGGGAAGACAAAAAAGTTTGAAAACAAGCTGAAAAAATACAACAGGATGAAAGAAAGGGGGGAAGAAGCTATGAGGAAGATAAAAAGAAACCCAAGTAAGGTTTGACAGTGTCAGAACAATAATGTTTACAAATATGATTATGTTTATAATTATTATTATTAATGTTTATCAATAATGATTATAAATATAATTATAATCAAGTTGCACATTAAAAGTCTCAGACAGTATCAAGGTATTAAAGTCCAACTCTGTTCCCTTTAACAGGAACATTTACTGTTCTCACAGCCAGACACTGAATAAGCTTTAAAATTTGGAAATAAATGTTGACTCCTTGTGCACCAGACAAATACCAATACAATAGTGCTGATTCTATTAATATCAAACCAAACTGACTTAATGACAAGATCATTACATGTAACAAAGATCACTAAAGAATTATAACATTTACTTTGATGATGCTAGATTCTTACATATACACACACTGAATGACAGCATCAAATACAAAAGCAGAAACTGACTACATCATAAGAAGATCATGACTGATCTATTATTGTACCAAATTTTAATCCATGTATCTCAGCTGTCTCAAGTTTGTCCCCTCATAACCCACTACCATTATGGACTACTGGACTATATTGGATTATTTTGCTGAATTCACACACCTACAATATTTGAATGGCAATGGGATACCCCTTTCTGACAAAACTAAAAAAAAAAAGGGGGATACAAATGAAGGACCATTTTGGTGAAAAAAAAAAATATATATATTATTATACATATCTGTATATACAAAATAGTTAGACTAGATATACAGCTACTTTCTCTTAGTTCAATGAGAAGAAAGATTTGTACTAATAGTGTTTAGACAAGATATCATGTCTGCATCTTGTAATATGAATAACTACTATGAAGACAACAATATGCAATGTATTAATTATTGTAACCGTCCTACTAACCTGGTTTGAAACTCTCATTGCTATTCCTTTCTCAATAAAATTAATTTGAAAAATAAAGTTTGTCCCCTCATGCATGCAGAAAAAAATGCAGCCTCACTCCTTTTATTTTATCTAGTAGGTGGAATTCCGATACAGCACACACATAATCACACAAAGCATTTTTCTTACCTAGGGTCTCCCCTCACTAGACAATACACTATTAAAACCACCTCTCCCTGAAATTTCTTCTATTTTTCTTTTTTTTTTTTCCTGTATAGTAGGGAAGGATCTACAGGATGTTCAGGGTCTCATTACTAGATCGGACTCCTAGTGATCCACCTGTTTACAGCCTCCCAAGAGCTGAGATTACAGATGTGGGCCACCACGCCTAGTCTCAATCCCTGTCTCAGCGTGCCCTGGGGGCAGGACCAGCACAGCAAGCCCGGGCATCGAACTCCCAGCCCCTGTACCTGTTTGTGGGTGCTTTAATCAGCTGAACTATTTGTCTGGCCCTTCAAAAGTTCTTTTAAAAAGTAATGGCACTCGAGGCTTCCCTTTTCTTGCCTCCTGCTCATTTCTTAGTATTCTGAAATCTGTTAAATGAAATTTCCCACAATCTCCAGGAAATTCTCCACAATTCTGCATCTCAAGTACTCCTTCTGATTGCTTTGGCCTGCATTTTACCTTGTGGAGCATTTATTCTTTTTAGAACATCTCTAATGCTTCCCAAAATTGCAAACAAACAAACAAAAACATCTTTTAAAGAAATTTTTTATGCTAAAAGTTTTCTATGACTACTTAAAAAGGAAAAAAGTGTGATCCAGCTTTTTCTTATATGTTCTTGCACTATATATAATTCCATTACTATTACATTATATACATTAAAGTGTGAATGTACACATTTCCACTTCTCTGCTATAAAAATCTCAACCATTGCATTTTTGAAACCCTGGGCAAGGATGGCCAGAGAGATGATTTTTCTGGAAGGAGTCTCTACCTAGATTTAAGGTAGATCCTTGGCAAATCCCAAGGAAATAGTAACTCACTCTTTCGGTGTCTGATGGATCTGGGAAGGAGAAGAGATCTTCCAGTGCAAGACTGAGACCACGAGATGCATGTGGCCGGATGCTCCTCTCCTGGCTGCCAGCTCCCTGGACGCAGGGACATGGACAGGCAGGAAGGCTGCTCTCTCCTGACTTTCAGTGAAGAGAACTCAGCGCAGAATGAATCCGCCCAGCCAGAAGCAGCCATAAGAAAAGGAAACTTCAAAGTGTATGGTGCGTTTGGACAGCGCCTGACGAGTTACCTACTAAGAAGCTCGATTCCAGCTTGTCTTACAGGTTAGCAGGTGCCCGTGAGTTCCCAAGTGACATCGGGGGGCACCAGAAGCAGCTGTTAAAGAGCTTGCAACACACGTTGCCACAACAGGAGAAGTTAACACTGTACTTGTGCATTAGGTTCAATTACTCTATACTCAAGCTTCAAATTCCAGTGAGAACTGAGACAGAGCCAAGCTATCAGGGAGGCCAAGCGCTCCGGCCAAGCTTAGATAAAAATGTCCCTGGAGCTCACTAACTGCCAACTTGGGCACTGAATGACAACTACAAGAGCAGTGGCTGCACACACGGGGATTAATCAGCCCTGAGTCTGAAGAGAGTATTATTACCATAACTGATAGCATCCACAAAAACCCCAGTGCCATTTGCGGAAAAAGGAGTTTACAGAACTGTTGGTACTTGACCATTTACTTACAAGATTAATTAATAAAAACTCTTACAAACTGGTAAATGCTTGAAGTTTTTTTTTAATAGTTAGAATGAGGAAGAGTGAGAAAGACTATGTTTGGTAGTGTCACAACGTTACACATTTTATACACAGGTGTCCTGTTCTATAAGTACATTTTAGATGACATTACAACATTCTCTGAAATAATTGTGTAATTACAGCAGAATGTGCCCCCTCTCTCTGTCTTTTGATAGTCACCAGCATGGAGTGGAAGAGATAGCTTGAAGAACTATTCGGTTACGCATTGTTTGCTCTACCAATTTGATTTCATGAGAGTTCGCTCTCATGGTTTCTGAATTACTTATGATTCTCCAAGGGGGGGGAAAAAAAAAAGCAGAGCCAGTAGGATATCTCTACATAGACACAGATGTGCATATTCCTTTCTACATCTGGCCAGTCCACACTGGCAGTGCAGGCCTGCAGGCTTGAGAGTCTGGAGACCACCTAGTGCAAATGACATCTGAGAATGAGGTCGTCAAGGAATTCCTCTTGATTCATTTTTTAATTTTTTTTTTTTTACTTTTTTATGTATTTAGTACAGAGTCTACAGGGTCTTACTACACAAATTAGACTCATAGTGATCCTCCTGTGTTCAGCCTCCCAAGTGCTGGAATTACAGGCATGCACCACCATGCCCAGTCTCAATCGCCATCTCAGTGCACCCTGGGGGCAGGGATGGCACGGCATGCCAGGGATTGAACCCTGGTCCCTGAGTCTGCCTAAGCAGGTGCTTTGGTCTGCTGAGCTATCTAGCCAGCCCTTCCTCTTCATTCAGAAGGTTGGTCTTTTTGGTTGATTCTGATTTCCAACTGATTAGATGGGGTCCACCTGGACAATGGGGGGTAATCTGCTCATTTAAAATTCCCCCATTTAAAAGTCAATATCCACCAAAATCAGCTTACCATTCATCGCTCTGCCTTTTCATCTGTCATGTACTCCCTGGGTTCTTTGAACCCTGAGACTTCCCAGGACTATTCTTGCTCCTCTGCCCAAGATCCCATGGCCTACATGGTCTTCTTTTCGCTAATGACAGAGATCCATTCTACTCTCACTGCCTTTACCTGCCAGGTGCATGTATCCCAGTTCTCTCCGGGTCTCTCAGACACAGATACAGCAGCTTCCCACTCAGCACAACACTTCAGACCGCCCCTCACCCACATCCTTCTCCCCTCCTCCCCCCAACGCTTTGTTTTTGCATTTTTTCTATTCCTGATTCACACCCTAAGGCTAATTCCTGAATCCTTTCACGGGGCACCACAAACTTACCCTCTTTCAGTGCCATCGGTTTCACTTTTGAGGTAGTAAATTACATGTAGGTCTCGCCCCTTCCTGCCTTAGTTCTGAGTTCTTTCCTGGGCTGAACTCCTGCCCACCTCCTGTTTAGGCATCTGGTAAAACTCTTTACAATTGATGTCGCGGCTAAACCCGAAGGCCGCGCCGGGTATCGCTATTATCCCCTGGGCTGCTTAGAGCACTGTGACACTAGACTGCAGTTATGAGTTCCAAAGTCTATGCCTGGCCTAGAATCATTCGAGAATCATTTTACAGCTTTTCACTCTTGGTGCTTGTCACAGGGTCAAGAAGAAAGCAAGTTTACAAAAAAAAAAAAAAAAAAAAAAAAAAAAAAGGCAGACTTTCCAAGGTTTCCACAGATGAGCAGTTCTGGTCATGCTGTGTGGCCCTCTGGATGTCCTCAGTGCCTTGTTAAGATATCAGAAGACAAAAAAGATTTTCATAACAGCGTGGAGACGTTATTTGCTCTCTTTGCTAGATTAAAATTTCCACGGATGGTGCAAAAGGAATGGTGGATAAAATTGTTGTTTTTAGCAAGAATAGAAAGAATATCACTAAATTGTGCTATTAATTGTGCTTCATTACATGATCTCACTTACAAATAATGAAAATAAAGTAACAATAGAATGTCAATTTTGCTTCCCAACGTTCTTGATTAAAAATGCAAACTATTAATTTTACAATCACTCAAACTTTGAATATACTTTTTCATAGGTCCTGTGCGACAGAAATAGGAATGATGCAACAACTTTTCTACCGCATAACAACGACAAAGTGTTTGTACCAACAGCAGCACCTGTGTGTTTAACCTGTAAGCAGAAGTGTCTTTGTTCACAGAACATCATCATACAGGTGAGCGTGGTAGACAGGCAGACTGCAGCCATTCGCCTGGGATTGGGAGCACACACGTTTTCCGAAAAATCCACAAAGCGAGCCTGACATCTTAAGGAAAATGACTGATAGCATTATTGCCTCTGTGAAAACCGGTATTTCGGAAAGCTTACACCTGCCTCTGTGAGCCTGGCAGCTCCCTGATACTGAAAGACTTCTCTGATAGTCGCAGTATCAACATCAATGAACATTTTTATTGCATATGAAATATTTTAATATTTGAAAGATCTGTATAGATTTGTGAGCTAATATTTTCAAACAAACATGAACAGTGGCACCAAATCCTACATAGGTAGAAAGTGCACTCAAAGTATAAGAATCATGGGTAGTGTTGGAGGAAAACACCGAAAATTCATTGGTAGGTTTTATTCCATCTTACAATGACCTTTTGTAAATCTACTACTTGACAAGTTTTGGTGTGATATCAAAGAATATAGAAAATATCATAAAGCTCTCTTCCTTTTTCTCTATATACGCACTTCATATATATCTTCACCAAAAGGGACGTAGCGCAGCTATAATCCCCTCACTATCTTCCATTCAAGCTCAATATTTGCAGTAATAGAAAACAATGTCTCTCTACTTACAGAATTGTAAAATTTCAAATATACATTTCTAATGAAAATATGCTATTTTCTTAACATGTTATTTGAAAATGGATGAGCACCTAATTTGAATTTTTTTTAATCTCTTATTTATTTATGTATTTACTTATTTCGTACAGGGTCTCACCTCACAGCTTGGACTCATAGTAATCCTCCCGTCTCAGCCTCTGGGATTGCAGACATGCACCACCACACCTGGTTTCAGTGGATGGCTCAGCCACCTGGGGCAGCGCCAGCACAGCCTGTGGTACCGGGGATCGAACCTGGGTCCTTGAGCTTGCCAGGCAGGTGCTTACAGTGTCAAGCTACCTCCACAGCCCCAATAATTTTTAAGATTAATAAGGGGCCCAAAGATCAAAATGTTTGCTATGTACCACTGTGATTAACATTCACCTTTAGCTGCAAATAACTGAGACAGAATTATTTGTAAGAATTATGCTAATTTTTATGTTGTAAAGAAATTCAAACGTTTACCAAAAGTAAATTTCAAGAAATGTGTTCTAGAGTCAAGTAGGACTCTGGCTCCAGAGGCACAAGGAACTGTGCTGATGGATGCTCAATCTATGACTCCTTTACTTGCATACATCAGGATCAAGGGAAGAGGGAAGAAAGGGACGCCTCCTAGGGGTGACAAAGGGAATTACTGTTGCTAACTCTGAGTTGCCTGAGAGGATTTGACAGCATGACTGCCCGCAAAGTTTTCTGTAACCGGATGAAATCTGAATGAGGTGACGTACACTAATTCTGAACACAAGTTTAGATCTGCCCACAAAGATCTGACACTGTTTTCTCTGTCCCACAGAGGAACACTGCCAGCTCCCCGTACAATGTATTCCTTCAACCTGGGTCTAAGAATGAAGCCGATACGGAGGAAAGCTGTGTGGGCCACGCAGCGTGAGCAGAAGCAGAACGCAGGGTTTGTAGCACGACCACGACAGCAAAGCTGGAGCAGTATGCCAGGGCATTAGAGTCTTCACCTAAGCACCTATTAATCACATAGATAATGTTGTAGCTGAGCATGTTAATGAATAAACATTTTTAGCGATGCCATTGATATAATAGGTTATTGGTGAGCCCATACAAGAAATGCCCTGGCTTTTTCCTTGCCTATCTTCATCCACCTATTTCTTTCCTTCTTATCAGAACCTCACTTTTATTTTGGTGTTGCACATGCAGCCCGCGTGACTCAGGAATCCTATCCCTGTCTTTTAGCACTACGATCGCCCTCATTGGTCTAAGAGCCACATTCCTCTTGGTCTAGAATTGGTCCAAGCGTGAACATGTGTCTTATGGTTCAGAGTGCCAGAAAGTAATAAGGTTGCTTACAAATACAAAGCTATTTCTGGAAGTTTAGCAGCCTGAAGTCTGAGGTCAGGATGCTGGTGTGGTCAGGTTCTGGTGAGATCGCTCTTCTGGGTTCCAGACTTCAGTCTGTGCACTGGAGCCACACATGGTGACAACAGACAGAGAGAGTTCTCTGAGACCTTCTTTATAAAATCATTAATCTCATTCATGAGGCTTCCACCCTTATCTTCTTGGAGGGGTAAAATTTTAATATGAAATGGGGGGAAGGGAGTTGCCAAAAGTATTCAGTCTATTGCAGCAAGAGGCCCAACTATGGTCAAAAAAGAATCAGAAAAAGAGTTGGGCAGAAGCATCTAGAAAACTGTCTCCAAAATTTAAAAGTCATAAGTTGACTTTATTTAACATGAGAAGTTTGCAAATGAACTCTTGTTAAAGTATGCTTTAGTTGCTGTTCTCAAGCATACAATAAGCTAGGTGCTAAGAAGCAGAACTAGAGAAATGAGCTGAGGCTTTTACAACACCACAGTCATTTTAGGCAAACCAATCCTGACACAATCCGTCCATGTAGAAACCACTTTATTTAAAATAATGACACACTGTTTTGCCTGTACATGTGGCACATGGTGCCAATTTCATTTGCAGATAGAGTATTCAAGTTTCCAAGTTACACCTCTGCCACAGCCTTGGCCCAATCTTCAACTACTGCACAATTTAGCTGCACTAGAGTGTTGATGTTAGCATGCGTTGAGGCAGCACACTTGTTCTTGGTGGTCGTATGTTTTGTAAGCCCATGACTGGCCACTACTGCATTCTTAGCCAGGTGTTGCAGTACAGGAGAAAGAGACTCCTCAGTGTACAACAGGTGATGCCACAGCGTCGGCCTACTTTCACCATTATCAAGAACTTTCTGTGCTAAGGGAAAAGCTCCATACATAGACAGTACCATGAGGTATTTGGGCAATGTATACTGCTCAACATCAACCTCGCCAATCTGAGATGCTCCATGAAGAAAGTGCAGGGGGAGCGGGTGACCCAGACCAACGTTTAAAACTCTCAGCATCTTCATTTCCACCTGCCTGATCTGGTGCTTAGTGTAAGTGTTGGTAGTCACGTAGGTAAAGTCCCCGACCTCTGGAGGGTACATTTCTTCATATTTGCTTGTGATGAATATGGCAGTGACTCCAACAGCTGCAGTGTCTTCTTAGGCACACAGCTATTCTGCATAAACCGATCAATAATGGAAAGTCATGTACAGGGTCTCCTGCAGCAACCTGAATTTCATCTGAAGCTGTACTCACTGGTCAATTAGGATGGCTCTCATGTTTCCAGTGTCAACTAATGGCAGTCTTTACTAGTAAACTCATTTGAGTCATAATGTCTGATCTCTTTGGTAAGAATACCCTGAATACCATAAGAAAGTTATTTTTAGTATTAAATTTCCTGCCAAGTAGAATTGTATAGATTTTTGACCTTCATCAGTTGCTTTCTCGCTATAGGGAATAATTTGCAAGGAAGCAGATGTTAATGTTGGGCCATTCATGTCTAACACCCTCTCCACCTGTGTGGTGGATTGATCCATGCCCCACGTAAGGACTCCAAAATTTTGCCTTATATATTTCATAGCAGTAAGAGTTTATGGTGTTGCACTAACAAACTGTCTAACTGATGCTAGTGCTTTAACAAATGCATCCGTATTTTCCAGTATCTTTTCAGAACTGCCTTTGAGAGCAATAGTATCCTAAGCCAACTGTTGCGTTTACAATCAAGGATGTTATTCTCTTATTCAAAATTCAGCTATTGTTTCATAAACTACTCACTGTGTGATCTGGATAAGATATCAATAGGTTGCAATGTAGTTAACCACACAGTTAATGTCTTCAAAAGTAGACTCACAAAAACTCCTCATGAATCAATAGCGTGCTTTTGACTTCATACAAAAAAATGAATAACTAAAAGTGCCTTAAGTGTTGCTTTTCCCTAAAGCAATAAAATGAATGAAAGTGTGTGCTGGCCTGAGAATTGCAGCGTTCTCAGTCAGGTTGTCAGAGATTCACTTTGCTTTCCTTCATGGTCATAACGGGACTGCCACACTACCACACAGCCACCTCAAATTATACCGTTCAACCGGAAGTAAGGGAGGACGCTCATCTTTCATATATTCTGTTTTCTTTTATTATGAGAAAGAAATGTCCTCAGCAGGAAAAACCACGGCAGACTGTCCCTTCCAACTCATGGCACACCTAAGCCGAGGCCCTGCAGGTTGCTGTGGGATCACCCGGACATCCAGGCCTTCCTTTCTTCATCATACTGATACTCACAATCAGAATACAATTGAGGCTTTGTTATGTGTAAGACATCATGCGACTGTGGAGAAGCTACCGTACCTCTCCTTACCATCTCTTTTAGCAGACAGAATTTCTTTCCTGCCCGTTCTTTCCTCTTTTTTAAAATAATTTTATTGAGAAACAAATAGCAATGAGACAGTTTCAGAAACTGATTAGTAGGACAGTTTCAATAATTAATATATTGCATATTGTTGTCTTAGTGATTATTCATTGTACAAGATGTAGACATGATATCCTGTCCAAAAACACTATTAGAACAAATCTCTCTATTCATTGAATTAAGTGAATGTAGCTGTACATCTATCCTAACTATTTTGAATATACAGATACAAAATGGTTGTTCATTTATATTCCCCTTTTTTGTATAGTTTTGTCAGAGAAGGGTATTCCATTGTCATTTAAATATTATAGGTGTGTGAATTCAGCAAAATATTTCAATATAGTCCAGTAGTCCATAACGGTAGAGGGTTTTCCATAAGACTCGCAATGTCAGAAGTTGTTGACTTGAGTCTTTTACAGCTCAGCATATTAATATGGCTTTACTTTTTATACTTCATTTTTATACTTTTCTGCTAGATGGTTAAAACCAAGATAAAGCAAGACCTATGTACCAAGAAATGTAACTTTTGTATCTGATAAAGTCAGTCAAATCTCCTCAGGGTTTATCCTGAAACCCTGTATCAGTTTGTAGATCCTTTGCCCGTGTCAGCCATTTGGATGAGTCACAGCAATTACTTGACCAATTTGCTCTCTGTGAAAGCCTGAGAGAATGTTTTCTCTCCAGGTGACTCTCCTTAGGGACACTCTACATCATTGATCACTTTCCTCTGTGGCCCCATAATCTCCTTGATCAGAAAATCTGGGACACAACTGAGTTACAGGATGTTACAGGACAGGTTCTCCTATGTTCTGAGTCTTCACTGACCTTGAAAGGCTAGGGCCAAAATGTTGGCTATCCTTGCAGCCCTTCTTTTTCTCTAATTTTTGGTCAAGCAGACAGAATTTAATCACGGTTCTCCCTGCACAGCTCTACTCCTTCCAAAACTGAATCCACCACTTACCCTTGGAATATCATCATTTTCCTATTTTAGATAAGTATGTTTCTAGCACAAACCAAGGGCAACAAGATGGATTTGTATACATGTCTCTAAAAATCCATAATCTGTGTATTGGTAAGGTAATATACTATAGTATATTCCATGTGTGGTGATTTAATACATGGCATATATTTCTTAATAGACTAACATTTTAGCATAAAGAATTAGAAATGTCATAATATGAAAATGAAAGAGTGTTTTAATAAACAGCAGTACGGCTGGAAACATACATTGAATTTGGAAGGATAGATGGTAGATAAACATTTTTACATTTTAATTTCCCCCCGGACCAGCATTGGTCCCTATCCCAAAAGTATATTAAATACACAGTTGAATGCATATCTGAAAAAAAAACTGAACAACTTGGGAGCAATATTTTTTAAAAAGGCAATTCCAGTTGTACAATCTCCCAGGATTTTCTCCAGTTTCTTTCTTGGCCCTCTAATAAAATTATCCAATTTTGGAATTTGTCTTTCTGAGTACCTCTGAACCCTAGGCATTGTCTTACTGTCTGCCATAAGAAGCAGCAGGTCTACTTAGCTCATTTCTTTTCTCATCATCCAATACTGTTGCTTTGGTGTATAAGGAATTAAAACATCCTGCTGAAAACTTGCCAGAGTGAAGGAGGAAAAGAGAAAGTCCTCACCTTCATTTTCCTGTTTGTTTGCATGTTTCTTCTGTGAGTCTCTTTGTTCCAACAATGGGCATCTGCTTTGTCACACAGAGAGGACAACTTTTTAATTTTTGTTATCTTTCATAAGTGGATATTTCTTTTGTTACCTGCTCTCTTACTGCTGTTTTCATTGTTGAAAACTGCTTCATATCAAAAGAGCAGGGACAGCAGGGCTTGATGTCTGCTTTTCCTATTGACCCAGGAGATGGATGAAGACACGGTTCAGATGTGTTGGTTTGTCACTAGATCCCCAGTACATAGAGCAACTTCTTGAACATTATTAGAGACCAGGCAGTTTTGACTGAACATATATGGATGGATTAATAACCTTATTTATCTTTAACTTCATTCTCCACTAATCAGTAGTTGATTTATATTAATGTAACAAATGTCCACTGAACAAAGATTGAATGAGCACATGTTACGTGCCAGTCAATAGAGAGGCAAAGCTTGTTAAGGCACAGAGCTGACAAGGCAGAACACTTACACTGTAAATTGTAGCTCAAGTTTTAAAAATTGCACCAAGCCTATCCCTCTCAGCTAATCATTCATTCGTGTCACTTTCCAGACATCATATTTTTTTCTGTATTTTAAACAAAGCTCACTATAATTAAGTTGCTTGAAATCAAAGCTCTATAGTATTTTTTTCTTTTTCTTTTTTTATATTTTAGTACAGAGTCCATAGGGTCTCACTACATAGATTGGACTCATAGTGATCCTCCTGATTTCAGCTTCCCAAACGCTGGCATCACGGGTGTGAGCGACCACGCCCAGTCTCAATCACCAGCTCAGTGCATCCGCCAGGCTGGGGCTATAGTATTTTCTTGATAAGAAGTCAGACAGGGAATAAAGAAGCTGAGGAAAATTTGGAACAAAGTCATGCAAAGAGCAATCAGAGACATTTATGATGCTGAGGGCGCTTGGATTGGAATTTAAATCACATGTGCATGACAGGAGACATGCAAATTAAAACAATACTGAGATTCCATTCTACTTGTGAAGGAAATGCTGCCATTCAGAGATCAATAATAACAATTTCCAGTGAAGCTGCATGGAGCAAGGAACCCTTCCATGTCATTGGTGGTGGCAGTGTAAGCACGGACAACCAGTATGGAGATCATTGTGAAGATGCACCCAAAGAGGAAAACTAGAAATTCCGCTTAGTCAAGACACTTCCCAGGATCTTCCCAAAGAGTAAAAGATACCAGATTAGGGTGGCAAGTGTCTACCCATATTTGCAACGGCACAATTTTTAAAAGCTAAATCTTGGAAGCAGGCTGTATGTCGAACAACAGATGAATGAATAAGGGAAGTATAGTTTATACATGCAGATATGCTCTCACCACAAAGAAAGATAAACTGGAATCATTTGCAGGAAAATTGTGTCCCTTAAGAATATGATAAGTGAAATAAATTAGAGACAAAAGCTTGCATGGCTTTTTTTATACAGTGTGAGAAACTCAAATTATAAACCAAGAGTAAAATAAAAAGGTGGAGAACAGGCAATAGGCCTTTCTTTTCAAGTGGCAAGAGGATCCGAGATGAAGGGAAAGGGAGGGAAGGAAAAACCAGCAAAAACAACAAGTAAGATGCTTATAGACATATTTCAATGTCACACAAGAAATGTAAACATTATGTACTATAAACATACTAACAAAAAAGTTTTTAAATACATTCTTTATTGGTAATACAGGTAACAATTTAAAAATTACATAAATAATAGTTTTTTACTCCAAATTAATGGGAACCTTAAGATTCTTAGGAGATGTGTTAAACTTCACAATGTTCTAATTGTTATATTTTACAATTATCCTCCCCAGGTTTCAAATGCCTTTTCTTCTACAGTCTTCACCTATTTCTCTGGTATAGGGGACAGCAGCTTTCTGTGGGTTAATTTGATCCTGGCAAAGAAGCTCTAGTTGAGCCTTCCCCACCCTTAAGATGTTGTTACTCCTTCACCCCTTCCCTGCCCTTGTTAGGATAAAAGAGATAAGAGGCAAACAGAACTAATTACAAAGAAGAGTCCTGATTTCTCTGGTATAGGGGACAGCAGCTTTCTGTGGGTTAATTTGATCCTGGCAAAGAAGCTCTAGTTGAGCCTTCCCCACCCTTGTTAAGATGT
>NW_004524633.1:7640814-7646164 GCF_000260255.1 Octodon degus
TTGTTAAGATGTTGTCACTCCTTCACCCCTTCCCTGCCTTTGTTAGGATGAAAGAGATAAGAGGCAAACAGAACTAATTACAAAGAAGAGTCCCGTAACTTCTTGAGTCAACAATTTGCATTACATCATGGTTGCTATGGAAACCAAGAAAGTATTTAAGCAGAAACAAAACAAAGAAAGAGACTGGATGTGTCTCTGATCTGTAAGGATCAGATAAGCATGTTTGGACATTGGACATTTAAGATCTGTAACCTGGGAAGGGTCCGAAGGCCAGCTTTATTAATAAACAGCTTTATGAAAAAACTGAAAAGTTTTTCCCCACTTTTCAGTCTGATGTGGGAATAATTTCACCATTTTATTAGCTCAAAGTAATCCTACCTACTTTGCAGAATCATTTAGAAGACCCAAGAACAAGTGGGTCTGAACATACTTTCAAAATTTTAAATATTAAGTAACCATCAGTTCATTCTTTAACTTAGCAAATATTTATTAATTAAGTACCATGTATCATCCTTCCCCAGGAGAATTAGTTAAGAAACAGACAAAAGTCTCATGAAGTTGACTTTAGAGTAGGAGAAATCAATAGTCAACAAGATAGGTAAGATACATTTAGTGTTGAGTAGGAGAACCTATTGAACAGAACAGACAGATAAAATTTGTATACATGTAGCTAAAATTTACAATGTCAATTCTGAATCATCATTAAGAAAGACTTTAAATTAATAATCTCTAACTAAGAAGGTGAGCTACATGAACACTTGGAAAAGCAACAATCCAACAGAGGGAAAATAAATTTAAAAATTCCCTGGAGGCTGGGGAGATAGCTTGGTGATTTAAACACCTACCTGGCAAGCATAGGGAACTGAGTTCAATCCCTGGTAATGTATGCCATGCCGGTCCTCGAAACCGGGCATGGTAGTGCATGCCTGTATTCCCAGCACTGGGGAGGCTGAGACGGGCTGGTCATCCACTATGAGTCCAAGCTACATAGCACGACCCTGTACCAAATAAATAAATAAGTATTTTTTTAAATCCCTGGAAAAGAAATGCTTGCATATTGGGAGGAACTTAGAGGGTGTCAGCTGGAGTGAAGGTTTACAGTGGAGAAGAAGGTCAAGATGTCATGAGAGAACAGAGGTGCACATCAAATACATTGAAGCACTTGGCCTGTGGAGATACCCATCAGTTGTTAGTATTCAGTGTTTTAAATTAACAAATATCTCAGTACATCTCACTACTCAAGGATTTAGAATTCATTTAACGGCATTGTATGAGTTTTCTTTTCCATATATTCATTGCCGTTGTGCTGGAGTAGACCATCGGATTAAATTTTCAGCATTATTTTTTGCCTCACAACAGTACACTGAACAAATTGCTGCCCCTTTCACCGAGCAGGCCCGTGTGGGTTCTGTTATGGTAGAAAAATGGCTGTAATCTTGGTGCCAAAGCAGAATTAAGTAAAGCATTATAAGTTCTACAGAATCACATCCAAATACCTATAACTGACTGGTACGGATATACATGTGTCCAAATTTCTCCTAGAACTATTAACATTCTATAAAAGTTCCCCAGATGGCATATAGTCATTCAATAAAGAACAAAGCAATGCAACTCCACAATTGCCATGTGCCCAGCCCCATAAGGTTTGCACACAAACATGATAGACCGTGTCTCTATCACCTAAAACTGATGCCTCAGTGCAGACAACAGTCATGGTTTCCAGTTACAGTGACTGTGATATGACTATGATTGGTTTCACTTCTAAACTACTATTAAAATTTAAATATGAAGACTAAAATTTTTTTTTAAAAGCCATTATTTATACAGCTCATACTATGTGCTAAGCACATAGGAGCCCTTAGAGGTAGTACTTTGTTTAGTAGTCATATAACCTAGAGAAGTGGATTGCACTCCCATTTTAAGGAAACATGGAGTGCTTATGCTTTTAAAAATGGCAAACTCTGGGGCTGGGGAGATAGCTTAGTGGCATAAGCTCCTGCCTAGCAAGTGCAAGGTCCTCAGTTTGATCCCCCCCCCCAAAAAAAAGGGCTCTTGAGATAGTTTAGCAGTCTAAATGCCTGCCTGGCAAGTACAAGGACCTAAGTCTGCACTGCATACCATGCCGGCCTCGGAAATGGGCTTCGTGGCACATGCCTGCAGTCGCACTGCTGGGGAGGCCGAGACAGACAGGAGGATCACTATTTTGCAAGGCCTAATATGGCAAGGACACATACTGTTGGGCTTATCATAGCCATTTCCTTGCAGCATCTGAGGACGATAAAGGTCCTTAAAGCATCAACTTCCCAGGGGTTTCTTAGTGTCTCTGAGAATGAATATGTGAGAGACCAGGGTTAAAGAAAGTGAGAGAGTAAAGAGCACCATTCAAAGATAGCTCAAGGATATTAAATTTGAAGGGAGATAACACTAATTATGCTAATGAGCTATTATCTCAAGGCTGTTTGTATATCCCTCCACAATTGCTGGGATTAATTTTAAGAGTGTAATTTACATAAATAATACATAATTAAACTAAAGGAGAGGACAGGAAACCAGAGGGTAGGCTCTGGAAACAGGAAAACAAGTGAAAGAGAGGAGGAAGGAGAGGGGAGGGAGGAGAGGTGACTGCAGTCGATTAAAATATATTAAATGCACATACCATCTTCCCCAAACAAACTCCACCATCTTGCAATATTTGCAATATTCACAAATATTAATAAAATATTTTTAGAACTTTGAAAACTTTTAGAAAAAATTTAGATATTTAAGTGCAGAGGTTCTGATTTATAGATTTGAATTTTTATTTAGAAATAATTGTTTTAAATAAACTATATTATGACTTTTCCTGGAAAATAAAGACGGTAATGCAAGAGAATGTGTCATCTACTGGCAACACTTTTGAGGATCGGTAGGATCAGGGTGTTCCCTGGTCTCATTAGGCAGACAGAAAAAGCCATGCAGAAGTTTAAAGACAATGTTTCTACTCTAGATCTTCATGAGGGCTTTAGTAACATTCCTGAACCTTTGTTCTTACAAGTAACAGTTATAACTCAGTCTATATTCTTTCGCTGAGAGCAGGCTGGAATACATCCTCCTCATATTCTGAGATGAGTATTCTCCAGGTAGACACACAGATAGTCTTTTCTGAGCAGCTTTCGGATCTCTGACCTCCATGAGGCTCACAGGAAACTGCTGTGTGGCTTGTAAGACCTTGAATAGTTTTTAATATGAATTGGAAAGAACTTAGAAATTTCCTCTTCTTTATGCAAAATCTCTTGCCTGTGTCATTACTAAACTCATCAAGTGCTTGCTGTTGATATATTCCTCCACAGTTGGTCATGTTCTACAATAAATTATTACTATTTATTTCACTTGCATAACCTACATGAACATTGTCTTCCTCTAGGGTTGACTTTTCTTACTCTTCCAGAGATCAAAATATAATCTTCAAGGCTTTCTTTGTTTGCACTAAGATATGTAAGAACAATCAGCCTTTCTTTCATTTAGTATCTTTTACAAAGATTTGACAGAGTTGTAAGCCAGAATCACATTTGAAACTGGACTCCCACAATCCATCTCTCCTGAGATCTATGCGACTTTCTTCCCAGCTTACCTCTTTCCCTCAATCTCCCCTACACCTCTTCACTGAATAGTCGTCTGCAGTACCACAGCATGCTTTATTTTGCAGAATAACATATCCAATATTGCTTTCTACTTTCATCTCTTATGCAATTTCCCTTTCTAGTCCTCAGGGAAACATATAATAATAATAATAATAATAATAATAATAATAATAATAAATATATTTAAGTTACCAAGAATCACCACATCCTACACAATAGTTGTAAATAATTTTCAATTATCTGTATGTTTATGTACTTAACTGTAGTCTTTTACACTGGTAAACATTCTTTGGTTTATTCCTCTAGCATAGATAATCTGTGTAAGTAAATAAGTGAAATGAAGATTTTTATATCTCTGACTCTTCTGGAAAGGGCCCTCTTCACTGGGTTTTATGTCACCAGAAGGAGAGAATTTAGTAACCTTGTTTTTGTCAAGAGTTCTTTAAACATTGGTAATATGCACACGGTGGCTTCTAGGTTGCTGCGGACCAGAGATTTGGTTTATTTTTTCTTCATTATGAAAAGTCCTGGGAATTAAGCAGCAGGAATTGCAGGACAATAACAAGTGAGGCTTATGAAAGGTAAGAAGAAAACAAGCAATCATATACAAGGGCTTTGCTCTGCTGTGAGGGCAGGAGGTCATGGATGGAAAAATGGAGCTGTCTTGGCAACAACTTTCCTTGTTGCCGAGACAAAATATGTGATGTCTAGAATAAAGGAAGGAAGGGTGTGCTTACCTCATGGTTGGTGGAGGTTGCAGTCCGTACCCAGCTGGCTCCAAGGCAGAGTGGCACAATGCAGAGGGCAGCTGCTCATGGCGGTGGAAGACAGCAAAGAGCAAAGGGAGGAGCAGCAGCAAAGAGCAAGCCTGTTTCCATCCCTTATATTGTATGCAGGTGACCCACCCCAACCCATAGTCCTAGCACTGGGCCATGAATCAGTCACAAACTCTAGAAGCCCAACAGCGATTGCATGAGGCTTCTGGGGGGCATCTAGGCATAAACCACAACAGAAGCCATAAGGGCACAAGCACAGGCTCGTGTTGAAGAGTTTGTCAGTGTTACCCTCTGCTTTACTTCACAACATGTAAGCTTGAAGCAAAGAAGCCTTGCACTCTGGGGTTCACCTCATCACAAAAGCAGCTGGCCAGAAGTGGAAACCATGGGTTCCTTCGTGAAAAAAAAATTTAAATGCAGTCCAATTTATGCATCCAAATAATTTTTCATTATCAACTGACTTAAGGTTCCAGATATTTGCATCAACTGAAATTGTTAAGTAAATCTCATCATGTGGCAAAGAAGTTTTGAACTGAAGTCCTGTTTTCTGAAACTCAAATGCTAAATCACTATCAGTCCAGGGATCACAGTATTGCATTTGTACTATTCATTGGACTCTATGTATTCTGTACAGAGCAAGTACTCATTAATGGGTTGAGCTTAATTTTACATGATTAGCCATACACTTGGTAGAATTTGAAAACAACTCAAAAAGGCTTGTAATTACTTTCATAGCAATCAGCTAACAGCCTATAATCTCAAATAGACAGATATTTTAATAAGCATAGAGAAAGAGCAGTGGTGAAAGTTAAATAAGACATACTATTTCATAAATCAGTTTGTTTTAGATTGTGTTGCAAAAATATGTGCCGATACATTGTGCATAACACATCAGCCAGTTCAGTTTTAAAATTAAGAAGTTTTCGCAAAGGCCTGAGTTCAATCCCCGGTTCC
>NW_004524633.1:7646770-7648262 GCF_000260255.1 Octodon degus
CACACTAATTCCATTTGAAAGCAGTTCTGGAAGTCTTCTAATATGAGTGTCTCTATGAGGCTTAATAAAAAAAAATAGTGACTGCTGTTGCTGAGTGCTATCCAGTGGAAAGGCAAGTTCATAAAAACATGTAAGTGTATCACCACCCATCTTATTCACCAGATCTGACATTGTAAGGCTGTGCCTCTTCCCCAAAGTCAAAGTAACTTTGACTTTGAAAGGTAAATGTGGAGGAGACTTAGGACACTGAGGTAGCAACGAGAGCTGAAGACACTCATGAAGGAAGACTTCCAGAACTGTTTCTGAAATTGGCAAGGGTGGGATAAGTATGTTCAAAGTGAGGAGGATAAACGGCAGTGTGTCTTTTGCTGTAATATATTGTTAAACATTCAGTATATTTTTCAATCAGACCTTGTATGCAAGTCTTACTCTTAATATAAAGTTTAAGAAAAAGCCAAAAACCCTGCAGCACTGTAATACCCCTTCTGAATACCTTCCAGCTGCCAGCTTGATGCTGCAACAGCTGGGCGGCCCCCAATCTTGACCTGAGAGCAAAGCGAGGTCTTCTGGGTAAGTCGTACAAACTGGGCCACTCTGGTTAATTGCCAGTTCTAAATATGATGGTTAAACTTTCAACGTCTTCATTCTTTAAGTGTAATTCTTCTTGCATGGTAGTTATAAACTGTGTAAATAACACATTTTTTTGAGAATGCTTCTGAATGCCAAGAGCTGAATTCAGTAATGACAGCAATACCATTGCAATGAAGGTCCATTCCACAGGACTGTGTATAATATTTCTGTGTGTTAATCTGAAAGTTCGGACTAGATTTTTAAGTTGACTGTAAATATCCCCTCAGGTAATCTGAAGAGGACCCAAAAGTCCAGGCAATACTTTACTCAATTTTTCAAGTACGATGCGTTTTCTAATGTGGTTCTGGGAACTTGAATCTATCAGCGGGAAGGTGGGATCATGCTCTTCTGAGTCCTGTGATACGGTAGTGTCTTCACTCAAAACATACTGTCCTCTATAAAATTCCCTGATCCTCAGATTGAATGTTTTAGTTTCTTTTTTCAAGGATTCATAACTTGGAAGTGCCTTAATGGCTGTATCTGAGCCCCTGAAAGGTAAAGACTGATCCAGGCTATTCTGAGATCCCCTGAAGGCAAGGGAGTGATTATTTGAATCGGAGTTTATGTCATCTTCATCAAGTTCTTCATTAACTAGACAGGCTGAAGAGGGTTTCAGACATACAGAAGCATACTTTTGGCCATTCAAAAAACCTCAAAGTTACTTCTGTCTTCCACTCAATCAAAGTCTCCCTCAGAACTTTAAGTAAGTTCATCTTTGCAACTTCAGGACACATCTGCACTGAACTAGAAACTTGGTTGGATCTGGCAAATTTCTTCTTAAAATGCTCAGTACTTTTCTTACTTATACCTACCAGAGTTATTTCTGATCTATTACATTTGTTTCCAGAAGCTTTTAGTCTTT
>NW_004524633.1:7648777-7652950 GCF_000260255.1 Octodon degus
ATACCCAGCTTCTTCTGACATAAAGGATAACCACAGAAGTTGATAATTGAACGTTCAACCACAACATCACTGTAATGAGCAGGTGTGATGAACTTCCCACATTCCACTAGGAAGTCTTCTGTAATGTTCTCTTCTAATAGTTGTTCGACAATACGTAGAGCTTTTCTCTCAAACTCAATCTTCTTTTTCACAGCTGCTTCAAGTTCTGCTTTCCTTTTAGAAGCATCTTCTGGTCTCAAAGCACTTGTTTTAGTACCTGTAGCCCTCCGAGACGCACCAGCAGCGCGGGGCCTGAGGCCCGCTGGACGCTGCACAGCGCTGTCAGCCATCAAAAGCGTCGTCAGAGGCAGTGGTGGGGCGGGCGCGCGCGCAGCGGGTGGGTCAGGCGCGCAGGGGGGGGGGCGCGCTCTATATTTTATTTTATAACAATAAGATTATATCTAGATTTATTTAGGGATATAAAGTACATAAAGGTTAAATACCAATGGTAAAACCTTTCTGATCTTTTAGAGATGTGCTTAATATTAGCTGTAGAAAATAGCATCTGTATCCTGATTTGGTATTTGTTTATATAATGAAAATAAAATCACTCTCACTAGTTTAATACTGCAAATAAATTACATTCATAACAATGTTCATGCTCTCTATTTATTCTCAAAATTACCAGATTCTCTTTATTTTTCAGTGCACAGAGAAACCACTGTAGAGAAACAAATGCTATCCATTTTTGTTTGAAGTCAAATATCAAGCTTAAAACAAAATGACTGACAGCCAACTCGATTCAGTCTTCTTTTCTTATGCAGGAGCAAATACACTGAGTAATCCAAGCTCAGAGATACTAGGTTATGGTATTTTCAAGCAATGAAACTAAGAAAATGTCACTGAGTTGAAGATTACACAATGTGAACTGTCAGTGTTGGATGGGAAAAATAAGGTTATCAAAAGGCCCTCGCCTGGATCTATTTAATGCCAAATTTTTGTCTGAACACTAAAACATTCGATTAATGTAACTGGGTGAAGGTTATTTCACTGAAGTCGTTTGAGTCCTGGAGGATATCAGAGATTCTCAGATCTGTGACCTTTTCCTGGGAGAAATTGGAGCTGGATGCTGTGATCCTGCGGATATCTAATGAATTGAGAAAAACTCGAATGCTTTTTCCTCTTGCTACTAAGTCTCCTGGGACTTAACTAAAAACTGACTTTCTATATGTAAGATTCTGATATCTGTATTGATACTTCACTTATAGTTGTTTTTCTTTTTTTTTTTTTTTTTTGCCAGTTAGAAAATCTGTTGAAAAAATAAAATTTTTTCCATTTATAGAGAAACCCAACATATTGCAAACTTTTATTATTCTAGATATAGGGGTTGACAGATGAAGTGTGTTCATTTGTCAGACTGGGAAGATTTCATTGTGATTCATATCTGGGATCAATAATTTGGTGAAAAAAAAATAAATAAAAAAAAATAATAATTTGGTGAAAACAGAAATTCTTACACACATTTGGTGTAAACATGTAGTTTAATGGTTTAATATTTTGAGAAGGGAAGGTACTATATATCAAATGTTCATAAATGTACTTTCTTAAACTGTAAATAATATTCATTTTTTTTCCTCTTTTTAATTGTATCTTTTTCCCCTGTGCTGAAGACTGAACCCCAAGGCCTTGCATATGCCAGGTAAGCACTTTTTTTTTCAATAATGCTATTTCTTTATTTTTTTTGTTGCCATAGTTGGAAGGAGACAGATATAGTCACTCAACTTGCCACAAATAATGCTTGCTTATGTATAACTTAGGACAGATACTGGGATGTTACAATGAGCAGGGCTGGAACTGAGACCGGAATAGCACCAAAGGACCCTCATGAGCAAGAGCTGAGTCTTCTGAAAGGGCTCCCCTAGAAACACACTTTACAACCGGGCTGTGTCATTACCCCAGCCAATGCTATTTCTGGAAAACGTATACTGTAGCAGTCTCACACGAGCACACAAATGTTCATGACAAAATTGCTCAAGTTGTGAAAAATTTAGTATGTACTTAATAGCCACTATAAAAAAGGTTGCATAAATTGTAGCACATCCTTCCCATGGATTTTTTTTTTTTTTTGAAGTTTCTTACAAGATTAGGATATCACAACATTAGTATTAAATGGAAGCATATTTCACGACGTACTGCTCAGCAGAAGCAAGGTAGAAGGAAGCATGCTTAGGAAGGATATCCTTCTGGGAGACAAAATTAGCATAACCACATGTTACTGCATAGAGAGAAAGATTCACAGAAGTATGCCACATGAAGACCTCATGCCACTAAAGGGAAGAAATTATTTTAAAAATCAAATTTTACTGTATAAAATTTATTTGGTGCTTAGGATTTTAACCATAACCATACGTCATCTTTATATTCAGAAAAATACTTATTACAGGGAATATTAGATAATTTTTACTGTATCTTCTGTTTAAAACTACCATATTGCTTCTAGTATTTTCATTCTGTAATTGCTTACCTTATTGAATTATTTCTCGCATGTTATTCAAAGATTCCCCCAAAACTAAAAGTGCATTATTCTCTACCTTTTACTTCTCAACTGCAAATTCTTAGCTGCTGGATGAATGTTGGGAACATTTTTGGGGAGCCAAGTTGTTTTGCATACGGCTATCACCATCTGGAGAAGAGATTGTTTTACTTTGACAATAAAGTATTAAAGCTATTGATTAGTGTGCCCTGTAATAAAAAAGCACAAACCGTGCTCATCATCTATCTGATAGAGATAAATGGAATTTCAAAGAGAAGTTTGTTTACACTGATGCTGAGGCTATATTAGGATCATAAAAATGCTGACCAAAAATATGTCTTCATTTTGTTTCACTGAGAAGCCGTCATTCAGCAAAGTCGTACATGTTTTGTCATAGCATCCTGGTGGTAGGACTCATTTTTGCTGCCATATTTTATAACGTCATGCTCAACAGAAAAGAGAGACAGAAAAGTGCTGCTTAACATAACTAATGTGAATGTTTTGACGCCAAAAAATGTCACACCCAAAATTTGTAATGCAGACAAATATATAGTTCGCTTTTAAAATATATCAAGCTAAATATCATGAAGATATCTTTAAGACAAACTATCTAGAAATGTTGTGTCAAATTAATAAATGGTTTCTTTTTTACAGTATCGTGAACAATGACATTTCAAAAACAGGGAAATCCTTAGAAGGCAAAAGCTAAAACAGAAAACTGCATGGAAAGAATCATTAAATATACAATTTTCCTGAAGGTACAGGAAAGTAAAGCTGGGTAGTGGCCAACTTCAGGAATCTAGAACCTGTCTGTTAACAATTAGCTAAATAGGACAGCAGGCCCCTAGCCTAAGGAAGGTATATGTATTCTGGAAATTTCTTCATTAGCAAAGAAGAATGAATCTGTGTGCTTTGTAGGCCAATGGATGGACTGTGGGGCCATAATGTTAAGTGCAATACAGAAAGTTTAATAGCACATGGTCTGTCTTATATGAGAAACCCCAAATATAAATAAAGAGAAAAAGCCAGGCAGATATTTTTGGAGATGGAGAAAAGGCTCAGGTGAACAGGGGAGAGGGTACAGACAAGGGGCCAAAAATGATCAATTTATTTCTAATTCCACAAAATGAAACAAATATTATGGTTGTACACAAGCACTAATAGAAAAGAATGGCAGGAGCTAAGCGAGACCTCTCATTAAATGTGAGACATTTGGTATGTCATATTTTTTTTATTAAATGGTTAGTTTTAAAACTGGAATCCCTGAAAACAGAGCTTATAAAACACACTGGTTTCATCAGTGTTGGCTCTGGGTAGTAAAAACCAATTTTTGAAGACTTAACAATGACACAAATGTTTGGAGCATTGTGTGATCAAGAAAATAAAAGCTAAAAATTGAAATATTTTAACTAGTTAGCTCCCTGGAGCATGTGAAAGAAACAAACACAAATTTTTCTTTGAGAGACACAACCAAGCATTCTTAATAATCCCATAATGCAAATGACAATAAGCTCATAACAGACCAGCAGAAATAAAAGTCAGAAAAAAAATCAGCACTTTAAGTTAGATAAGAATTTCTGATGCTAACATTGTTACTGTACATAATAAAAGAGTGAATCAAATCTTGAGGAGAAACATGATTGTCTTAGTTACTCTTCTCT
>NW_004524633.1:7654465-7662286 GCF_000260255.1 Octodon degus
AACCAATTACTGGACCATCAAGTATCTGATGGTAGATGTCAAACAACAAGGTAACCAGAGCAGTGCAAGCAAGACTGGGGCAAAGTAGGCCTCACACTAAAACAAAACAAAAATAAAAAAGTTGTTATTGCAACCTCTGAACTATTTCTACAAAGATGTAATCCGTATTTTCAAACCTACATCAGAATCCCAATGAATTGTATCTTCAAAAACAGTTAAGTATGCCAATTAATTCTGTGCTGTTAGTATTCAATTTTACAAAAGGGATTCTGCATTTTGTGTTTTCAACCTCCTTGTTTACAACACCTGAGAGGTTATCCTGGATGTATCAGGCCTTAAGGACAGGACACTGTCAGGTCACTTGGGTATAATTCAGTAAACTGTGACTATAGTACTAATATAAAGTATCTAAGGAGCCTGTTTCAAAAATGATGTGTCGAATGACCCTTCAAAATGTTAATTCTTGATTAGACAGAAAATGTATATGAAAAAATACCATTTGTAGTTACTATGTATAAAGAAATCATCTTTCTCCATTGTTATATGAAGTGCCTTTTTAAATTTCACACTTACGTTTAAAACTTATATTTTGGTGTCTTGCATATATAGCTGGTGGTATTTGTGTGAATTTTGTACAGTGTTTTACTCTTTTAGTTGATTGCCTTCATTATCTATATAATTGCACTATCTAAATGTACTCTCCTGAATGTTATTTTTCTTTATAGTACTGTTGACTCATTTCAGAAAGTGGTATACTTGCCTCTCCTTTATCCACAGAAATTTTTTATGTTTTAGTGAATGGCCCAGTTTTCTAGACATGAAGGCAGCTTTATATGTTCTAGATTATCTGATTGAGTCATTTGTCTTATGTTTAATCTTGTTCTTAGCCATGGTAACAAAATGTGTTTATTGGGTAAGAAGCAAGGACATCTTACAAGGCAGTAAATTTGCTGACACTTTATGTGCGTGTGTATATATATTTATTTATTTATTTTAGACTTGAATGATAGCTTCCTTATCAAAAAGTCCTAAAGAAAATTGAATAATAATACATTGAATCACTTATTTTCCAATATTTACGAAGTCTGCTTCTTAAATTTTGATTAGACCTGTCCACAACATTATCATTTGGGATATACTGAAATATAGTGGTGGGATTTATGTCCTAAAAAGCATTTATATGTTCTAAAAATTAGTGAAATCATGGACTATGACACACACACAAAAAATATGGACTCTTGAGTAAGTATAATTTCAGCACTACCCTTATGCGGATCTTCCCGCTTTGGTGACCTACTAGCTTAAGGACTGATCAGACTTGTGATCCAGGCTTGCTGTTTAGGCTTCTGACCTGCATCTGGACTTGCAATGCGGGCATGTGCATTTCAGTGCGACTTTCAGTGGCTTCTTCTACTTCTTGATTCAATTTGATTTTTAAGTTTATTGGCACATTTTAGTTTCTGTGCACAAAAACTCCGCAGAGTTCTCCGTGAGTAATCTGTCTACAATATAGTGTCTACAGTGTGTTCCCAGAAGTGAATGAAACTATGTGAAGACTAGAACTTAAGGGTCCAAGTGTTGACCAGCTCGCGAGAGGAGAAAGGCAAATGAATGAGCTTTTAGGATGGTATTGTCGAGTTTATGAAGCAAATAAGAAAATGACAGAACAGACCACACTGCGGGATTCTTCTCAGAAGCTGCACCCAGGACCCCTACGACTAGTTCTTCCGCTTTTACTGCAACATCTCCCTTACCTGAGCCTCCTACATCTCCTGATCATAATTCTGATGAGGGCCCTGATGGGGAATTCGAAGGATGTGATGACTAAAATATTAATCTGCATGTCTTTTGTGTTTGGTACAAATCAATATACCTTGGCTCATAAGCCTACATGTCATTTTTGCACAGTACATCTTGTTTATACAGTGCAGTCATATTTTGCTGATTATGCTATATGATCCAGCACTGTAATTTTATGTTCTGTTACATATTACAGTACTGCATGCAAGATTCATGCAAACAAAAGTAAAGTCATCAAGTTGGAGTATCTCTTGACCATTTTTTGTTCTGCAGGTCATAATGTACATACTAAGTAGAATTCTTCATTTGGCGACCAATTCATCCAACAATCTAGGGGCAGGACCATAACTGAGCTGTTAAATGAGGAATATCTGTACTGCTTTTATGAAAAATATGTAACTTAATAAGCTTATCAAACTGTTTGACTGTTTTCTCTCCAGAATGTAGATAGTACATACTATAAAAGATACAAAAAGTCATAAAACAAAATTGCCAAATTTTTCATGGCTTATTATATTTTGTCATGGTCGAATTAGGATTTCATTCACCTTTGCATTCCCAGTCAGGTTCAGCTATGGACTTACATAAAAGTAAACCTTCAGTCATGATATTTTTCTGGTTATATATGTTCCTGCATCACTAAATAGAAAGGCATCCTTTTCCAGGAATTGTCTTTCTGGATTAAAGCAAACTTCTGCTATTAGAAAGGCTTGAGGTATGAGAAAAACAACAGTGGCAGCAGGCTGTAGCCACAAGTCTGCATTGCAGCAGTCATTCCAATGACCAAAACCGGCCAACTTTCCAGCTCTGTGTGCACTTACGATAAGCACAAATCAAAACAAACACAAAATAGAAGTGATAATGTTTTGTTTTGTTTTGTTTTGTTTTGTTTTAATTTTTTTGCTCTAACGTCTAAGAAAAGATACTTTGTGTGATTTGGTGACTGATTTAATCACATAAACAATTTAGTGTTAACAATACACAGATTCTTTGTCTGCAAGCAGGCGCAGGAGCTGGGGATTCGATCCCCCCCGGCCTGCCGTGCTAGACCTGCCCCTGGGGTGCGCTGAGACGGCAAATGAGACTGAGCGTGGTGGCGCGCGCCTGTAATCCCAGCATTTGGGAGGCTGTAAACAGGCAGTTCACTATGAGTTCGATCTAGTAGTGAGACCCTGAACACCATGTAGACCCTTCCCTAAAATACAAAAAAACCAACCAAACAAACAATAACAACAAAAAAACCCACAATGTACAGATTCTTGGATCAAAAGACTGAGTTATCTAAGAGAAGGTGAGAGTTACATATGCCCTAGGTTGTATGCGCATGTGATTTTCTGATCGCTGGACAGTTATATGGTTTACATTCATGTATTTGAGGCTATTGAAGTCCTTTGGCGATTTATAACTGCAATTTAAACTAATATTTCTCAGAAAAACATCAATTATCTGTTCAGGTTATAATCTAACTCTTCAAATTAATAGTAGTGAACTGTATTAAATTTCAAGAACATAGGCTCATGGAAATAGAAGTTTTAGGTTCCTCTACTTAATGTTAATTTAGAATGAAAAATATATCTAAAATTATAAATAGCTGTACAACTACCAAAGATATCAGAAAAGTTTTACAATATAACATGTTGATTAATTTATATCTATTTGTTTTTAAAATATATTTTATTATTCTTAGTTGTTCTTTTTTCTGATTTAATCTAAGATGAGCCTTCTCCTGGCATGGTTGGGTGATAAACTTAGTCTGAAGCTCTTGTGAGACTTGTATTATGAATAACTACTACAAAGACAACAATATACAATGTATTAATTATTGTAAGTGTCCTACTAACCTGTTTTGAAAATGTATCATTGTAATTTTTTTTGCGGAACTGGGGATTGAACTCAGGCCCTTGTGCTTGCCAGGAAAGCGCTTATTCTACTGGGCCATCTCCCCAGCCCCTCATTGCAATTTCTTTCTCAATAAAATTTTTTAAAAAATGAAGCTCTTGTGAGAGAGAATTGCTAGTTTAATATAGCATGACACAGAAGGAGATCTTGCAAATTTACAGTCTGGTTTTAAATGATCCGTGGTACAAGAAAATCAAATAGGTCACCATAGTTCCGCTTGCTGGTTAAGAATTAATAGCACAGAGAAAATATATGAAAAAAATTAAAGAAATATAGATGAGATAAAGGTCCTCAGTCTCAGTACATATCAATACTTTTTATAAAGTTACAGAACTTAGGACAGTGTTCAATGGAAGGATGAATGCAAACAAAGAGTCCCCAAACAGATTAATGAATTGATATCTGATGGCCTATGCAGTAAAATGATAACTTATCTAATGAGGAAAAAAATAAACAAAATTAAGCCCTACTCCACAACATACAGAAAATCAAATTCAGTTGGCTTAAAGACTGAAAGGTAAAAAATTAAAATCAAAGCTTTTAGACTACAAAACAGAAAAACATAACCGTGGGGTGTTAAAATTTTTTTTTAAACTAAATTCAAAGCATATGAAGAAAACCATTTATGAAGTTGACCACTAAAGTTTCTTTTCATAAAAATTCACAAGGTTAAAAGTAAAACATGAGTCCCAGCTGATAAAGGATTTGAGTCTAGCATATACTAATAGACACTCGTACACACACACACACACACACACACACACACAAATCAAGAAAGCCTATTTGAAAATGAGTGAAACATTTACGTAAGCAATTTATATTGGGAATGTGTACTGCAAATAAACCTAGTACAGGCTGCTCAACCAAGGAAGGGCACAAGAAAGTACACGCTGCAACGATCATGGTATCATTCCGCACCTTTCAGGCCAGATATTGTGAGACCATCGGAGGAAACCTGGCATTTCAGGGTGCCGATCAAGGAAAGCATGATTAAATTTAGATTTCTTTCTAACTACTAAATAAAAAGTGGTATATGTTTATAGTATACCATTTGTTTCCATTTGTGTATATATACTATGATATTCATATCAAGGTAAGCCTATCTTTTTCTTCAAAGATATGCCATCTCTTTACGATGAAACAGCTCGAATCCTTTCTGCTAGCTACTGATCATTATCTGTGGTCGGCCTACTGCGCAATGTCTTAGCAGAACTTCCTGTACCAACGGGCCTGTAACTCCGGACCAGGTGGACACCTTCCCCTCCCTCTCTTCCCGCCCCCATTTCGACAGCCTCTAATAAGCAGTGCTGCTCTCCGAAATCCTACACCATCAATCAAGAAAAGCTAACAGACCTGTATGTAAACTGTCGGACCATCTAACACTGAATGCATTATGCATTACAAGCCAGAAGTCCACTCCCTCCTGGGAGGTATATAAACTAGGATTTGTTTCAGCAAAATATTATGAGATGGAATTTCTTTGGATTATTACTGCTTAACTTTGAAATATTAATTTGCACATTCAAAGTATATGAGAAATACAACAAATTTTAACGAGATACAACAAATTATAAATGTGCAAATTAATATTTCAAAGTTGAACATTAATAATCCAAAACAATTCAAATTCATAATATTTTGCTAAAACAAGTTGTTCCTTGAAGAGGCCAGTTTCACAGCAGAGGCCAGCTAACAAATTCATCTGAAGAAAAATCTTAATAATATACTATAATTTTCTATTCAGAAGTTGTCCCTTATTTGCAAAAGCCAACCACAACAGAACAGCACTCTCTGGTCTTAGATTACTCATGGACATGAACCCTGTCCTAACAAACCTCAACAGCTCTGAGCCTTTAGACACCTGTCTCCTACATCAGAATTGAACAAATTTTCTAATGTCTTTGATCAGCGACCTCTAAGCTAATCATATTAACAATACTTAAAGCTGAAAATATCCTTGCTCAAAGTACTTTTATTTTAGTCAGGAATTACCAAAGAGTTTATTTTTTAAGACAAGAATGACATTTTAATCATCCAAAGAAAAATATTAGGAAAACAGTTGGCACCTGAGTGTTTTAATAGCTTCAGGCATTTTTATTTTCAAGTAAGAATAGTCTTGCTTATTCTAAGAAGAGATTGCCATTTCAAAGGTTTCAGTAGAGTGAATCAAAGCACTTGATTAATAATTTGTAACATTTTATAACTTCAATATCTAACCATTTACAGACACTAAAAAGCTAGTCTGTTAAACTACCTGAATATAATTTTGTAAGTTTTGATGGTTTATGGTGTTGGATCTCTGGGCGGACAACATGCAAAAGATATTAGCATTTATCTTTCTCTATTTTTCAGAAAGCCACCTGAATTTCCAGAGAGTTGATGAGCGGGCAGTGGAGTTTAAAGACAGCACCTACATTTGCATTTCAGTTATTTTATAATTCTATGAAGCTCCATTGTTTAAATAGTGATGGTTGCTAAATTTTCTTAAAGGAATTTTAAGGAGAAATAACAGAGTCATAAATAGCTCAGTGGATTAAAGTGGCATTCTTAGGCAGAGGCAGGGACCAGGGTTCAATCTCTAGTGGAGGCCTGCCAGCCGGCCAACCCCAGGACACACTGAGATGGTGACTGAGACTGGGCATGGTGGCACACACCTGTAATCCCAGTGGTTGGGAGGCTGAAAACAGGAGGAACACTATGAGTCTGATCTATGTAGTGAGACCCTGTAGACCCTGTACTAAATACATTATTAAATAAATAAATAAATAAATATGAGTCATTATATCCCAAGTCTATTCTAAAGAGAATGTTCTCTCATTCTTTTACTTTCAGCGCTAAATTCATGTCTTCATGGTGAAAATCTTTTATCCATTTAGATTTTTATGAGATAAATTCAAGATTGAAAGTTAAGATAAAGAAGAGTGGAGGACATATGGGGCCCCAAACCCTTCTTCTCCCCAATGGAGAAAGAAACATTTGCTTTTTCTTGGGAAAACAATTCTACTTACCATATAAAAAGGTCATTTAAATAGTAGGTATGTTGACTGTCTGCAGTAATTGTAATTGGCTGTGATTTTGAGGGAGTACTGGGAAATCTTTTGGTACAAGGGAATAAATCTCAGAGTTACAACAAAAAAATTCTGAGTTTCTAAAATTTATTTGGAACCAGAAAAGACCTAGAACAGCAAAGGCAATCCTGGGTAACAAAGACAAGGCAGGAGGCATTACAATTCCCGGCTGGAAATTATACTACAAGGCTACTGTGATAAAATCAGCATGGTACTGGCAACGATATAGACCTGAGGATCAGTGGAAGAGATTAGAAGATGCTGAAGCCCATACAAACACACTCAACCACCTTATCTTTGCAAAAGGGGCCAAACATGCTCACTGGAAGAAAAATAGCCTCTTTAACAAACGGTGCTGGAAAAACTGACTCTCTGCATGCCAAAAACTAAAACTTGATCCAGGTCTATTGCCATGCACTAAGTAAATTCAAAATGGATTAAAGATCTAAACATTAAAACAGAAACACTAAATCTCCTGGAAGAGAAAGTAGGAAGAACTCTTGAAGATATAGGGGTATCAAAAGAGTTTATGAACAAAAATCAAATCACACGAGTAACACTTGAAAGAATTAACAACTGGGACCTCCTCTTATTGAGAAGTTTTTGCACGTCAAAAGAAATTACCAACAAAGTGAAAAGAAAACCCACAAATTTGGAAATAAGTACTCAGACAAAGGTCTGCTCTCTAGAATTTATAAAGAACTAAAAAACACTAGGGCTCCAAAATTTAAAGACCCAATCCAGAAATGGGCATCCAAGATGAACACACACTTCTCAGGGGATGAAATTAAAGAGGCGAATAAATATATGAAAAAATGTTCCACATCACTAGCCATCCATGAAATGCAAATTAAGACAACACTGAGAGATCATCTCACCCCAGAAATAATGCTTATCATAAAGAAATCACCCAACAACAAATTCTGGACAGCCTGTGGGGAAAAAGGAACCTTTCTCCACTGCTGGTGGAAATGTAGACTGGTGTAACTATTATGAAAATCAGTGTGGAGACTCCTTAAAAAACTAGGACTGGAAATCCCATTCAAACCAGCTA
>NW_004524633.1:7666390-7667680 GCF_000260255.1 Octodon degus
CAAGAGAACAGAGTACTTTTAGAGATGAGCACTTCATCCCTTCTTACCAGTGTGGCTACACTGGACAGATTCAGGAAAGGGATTAAATGCATTAATCTAAGTGGAAATTGGGGGTAAATTGTACTGCAAGCAACTGGAAACCCACTTAGGTTTGCTTTAACTGGGTAATTACTGTGTGCAATCATTTTTAATAGGTTTCAATAGGTACGGAACAATTTATATCGCCCTATCCAGTTCAGATACTGAGATGTGCATGATGTCCAGATAGACAAAACTGAGGGGAGAAACATAGAGCTCAACAAAAATCAATGTAAAAGCAATTCTTTTTATATTTTTTTCCATTTCTTTGCCATTTTCATAACCTGTTTCATGGTGTTTTCTAAGACTTCGAGGAAAATAATGGGGCATCCTTAACACATCCTCACTTCCCTTCTCAGTGTCAATGTGACAGAACAGTGGGATGCTGTCCTCCCAAGTGGACCCGCCTACCTGGCTCAGACAAACCAGATAATCAGCTGGGATCTCTGTGCATGGGGGCTCAGCCTCCAGTCTCTTCCCAGCCAGTCCCTGGCATCAGGAGAAATGATTTTTATTCTTGAAGACTTTAATGTTCCACTCCAGGAATACAGGAAAGTTCTTCAATGCCTTTCAGACATGGAAGCCACATGCAATCTGACTGCATGAACAATTAGAGAATGAAAGGAGATTCTAAAGAATAGAATAGAAGGGGGAGGAATAGAAGGAAGAGCAGAAGGAAAAGAAGGAAGAGACCACCTACATTCCACAAAAGAATGATTCCATGATAACGAATCCTTTTGAATTTTAAAAGAAGGAATTCATCAGATCTGCAAATCTAAACATAGTACAGGCGTCATCCATATGGTTCTTAACATACTGCTGTTCCGAGAGTTTCAAGGGATGAGTGTACAAAGAGAGTGTGCGTGCTTTTATGTGAAGGAGTGCGTGTGCGTGCGTGTGTGTGCGTGTGCGCGTGGTGTGTGGTGAGTGTGTGTGTTCCCGTGTTCGGGGCTGGGGGCGGGGCGGTGACTAGAGGAAGGGAAGTTGGGAAACCCCTTCTCTCTGCGCTCACTCCCAGAGCAGCAGCCCTGGCCCTACAAATAAGACGGGGACGCAGAAGCCGGCGCCAGGATCTCTCGGTGACTGATATGAAGCTGGCAAGGCTGCAGGCAGAGACTTTTCTCCCGATCAGCCAACAACCTGCAGCAGGCCGGGCGGGCGGGGGAGGAAACCCCGAGGAGGCGCTCCCGGCCGCCCCTTTGCTGAGGTAGC
>NW_004524633.1:7667815-7671961 GCF_000260255.1 Octodon degus
GCGCTGCGCCGCCCGAGCGCCCGGAGCCTGCGCCGCGAGCCACCTGCCCCGCGCGCCGGGCAACCCGGGAAGCTCGCGAGCAAGGGCGGCCTGCGCCGCTGTTCCAGGACCCCAGGCAGAGAGCCTTTCCGCGCCCGGCGGGGCTGGGATTTTTCTCCCTCGCAACCAGAGGGAGCCGGAGTAGAGGTCAGAGGGGCAGGCGAGGAGCTCCGAAGAGCCGCCGCGGGCTGTGACCGTGGTCACTCGCTCCTTCCCCGGGAAAATCTCCGAGACATTTTGCACTCTTCGAAGCGGTTGCAGCTGGTGTCGTCGGAAAAGGGGGTGGGAAAAAAAAAAAAAAAGAAAGAAAGAAAGAAAGAGGGGGCGGGGAGAGCGGGATACACAGGCAGGAGCCGGAGCGGCGCCTCCTCGCCTGCCAATCCTGGCACCTGTGCGCGGAGCCGCCGCGCCCACGAGGACCCCGCTCCGGGCGAGCCCGGGCTGGAAGCGGCGGACGCCAGCGCCCGGGCAGCGGGTGCTCACCGGCGGGACCTGCAGCCGCCGCAGCCGCGGGAGCGCACGGCAGTCGCTCGGAGCTGCGCGCTGCGCCCGGGTCCCCGGGATCTCCGCCCGGCACGCGGGGCTACGGAGTGGGGCGCACGATTCGCCCTTCCTGCTCTGCGCTTCTCCGCCCAGGATTTATTGTGTGTGGAGCCTCCTGGGGGCGGGGAGGGAGCCGCGCCGCCGCCCGGGCTGCGGTCGCTAGCGCGGCGCGCAGGGCAGGCGGAGGCCCGGAGGGGACGAGCGCCCGCCCCCGAGGCGCTCCGGGCTCCCGGCCCTTCCAGCGGGGACCTCTGCGGCCGGCCACCTGAAGGGCGCCGGCGACATCATGGTCTAGCGAGGCACCTGCTCGGAATCCCCTAGCCCGCTTCCGCCTCCGCCTCCTACGAGGACTCGCGCGCCCTCTCCACTGCGGACCCTCAGCACTTTAAGGAATAACCCTCGGCCGCTGCACGGCGCGCTCCGGAACCTCATGGGCAGCTTCTCCGGCCGGCGATGTGAGTAGGGCGCCCGCGGTGGCGCGGGGTGGCCGGGCCTCGGCGCGGGAGATGTGTGCGGGACCCCACGGGGCTTGACGCTCCGGGGGCGGCTCGAGCTTGGCCAGAGGAGGCGGCGACGGGGGTGAACCGGGGAGCACCTGGAAGCAGGGTGCTGCAGGCGGGCGCGTGCAGGGGAGAACCAAGCGGCTCGGCTGGTTGGCGAGAGACCCTAAAGGGTTACATACTGCGAAAAGGAAAGGTAAAAAGCGAGTGCTGGTCGCTGCTGCCGGGACCGTGGGTCCAGCAGAGGTTGGGCCTTCCACCTCTATCATTTGGGGGTCTCTGGTCATCTTTTTCTTAGAGACGTGTAAGGTTGAAGCGCGTGTTGGCCACACACACACACACACACACACACACACACACACACTTGTGGCAGGTCTCACTCGGTCCTGGTCTAGGCAGGTGTTGCATTACTGTCTCGAGATAGCTTGGGGGTAAATGCAGTTAGATGGCCTTTGTGGCACTGGGGGTTTGAGAGGAAAGGTGGGGTTTGGGCGATACAGGGGACCAAGAGACATGGAAGACAGGAGGACAGACAGAAGTGGGGTGCAGTGGGTTGAAAGCTCTCCTCCAGAGTCAAAGCCAGACGCCTCCCTCTGCTCAGCCTGGCAACTCCAGCCCACACGGCTCCTTTGTGTTTGCAGGAAGCTGGGGGACCTGCGCTAGTCCCAGCCCCAGTCCGCCCTGGGTCCCTTTGCGTCCTCCCTCCCGAGTCATTAAGGATGCAGGACGTGTTTCAAATCCTATGTGCAGAGAGGGAGGGAAACCCTATAGGACTGGGGTAGTCATGGCACCCAGGCTCTGAGAATCTTAGATCAGCTACCCGAGTCTCTATTCTTACTGTATTTTTAGAGTCGGAAATGGGGACTTGGGTTGGGCTGGCCATTGTATAGATTGCCTTGAAAAATAGTGGGACTTCCTAATAACGGCGATGGCTGCAAAATCGCTTCGTGACACTACTTCTTGGCCATCAGGGCTGTATAGAAGACCCGCCTCCGCCCTCTCCTCCCTTTCTCGCCTAGCTGTCTCCTCCCCAACCAAGTCACAAAGCAATCGGGTTGGGCGCAAGGGCGCAGCGCAAGGAGGAGAAGGGAAGAGGTCACTTTCACAACTCCTGGGAATCGCTTCGGAGAGGAGCCATCTGCGACTCCCACGTCCGTGTCGAAGTTCTCCTTCAGAAGGAATCAGAAAAGGCGGGTGGGGTGGGTGGGAGTGGGGGAGACGGAAGGGTCCTCCGCCTGCTCGCTTCCATCACTTTTCCGAGGCGCTCTCCACGCATGGAAGTCACCTGCTGTGTAACTGGGTCAGCAGGTAGCTCTGCCTACCTGGATCCGTGGTGGTGCAGCTCTCGTGATGGAGGAAAAGCAATTGGTATCTGAGCATATTTTAACCTGGGCAGAATTTCTAAGCACAATAGAGATTTTATAGCGTGGGCGGGCAGAGTGCATTCCAGCGAAAGCAGGACACGTGATCCCTCCAACGGAAGAGATACAGTATTAGGAACTCGATTTTCTTTGTTCCAGGCTGAGCCTGTGGATGCTCGGTAGCCCAGTTGCTGAAGTCCTTCTTTAAAAGAAATAATCATGGTGATGTTAGTGGTGGTGATAACGATGTTGTGAATGATGGGGAAGAGGAGGAAAAGGAGGATAAAGTTGACCGGAGGAGAAATAGGCAAAAGGGCACAGGCAGCGAGTTGTGAAGCTCCTGAAACCTCTGATATTTCTTATTTAATACCCATCCTGCGTCTCCAGTCTCTGCCCATCGTGCCCCTATTTTTAAATGAGGCATTCCCGGTGGGAAATGCTGGTGGAAAAGTTCTCCTTCCCCTGCACACGTGGGTTTCTCAGTGCCTCAGAACCTGCTGTCACTGGCAACAGAGTGTGCCACCTCCCCAGTTCAAGTGTCACGCTTCAATTCAAGCATCCTTAATCTGGCTTGCTGCAGATCTTTCTGCAAAAGACTGTGGAACAGTCATGTCCCTGATTCTTGGAAACCAATGGTCACACCAGGGAAAGAGGGAGAGAGTAGAGAACCTGGGATTATTTTATTTTTCCCTTTGAGTCACTGGACTGAAGTGCATGGTGTGTGTTGGATGTGTGTTTAGCAGACCTTACCCTGGGAGTCCTGAGGTGGGTCAAGCCTGTGGAATGACCTTTGATCTCTGACCCTCTATTCAGTGGAGGTAGAACTCCATCTCCACCCAACATGGAAGGAGAGATATGTGACTAGGAAATAGCTCATTTCATTTCGACTCCATGTTTTACAAGCCATCTTCATAGGCTAAAGTTTGTTGTTGTTGTTGTTGTTGTTGCTGTTGTTGTTTGGGTTTTTTTTTTTAGTGTGAGCTATTTTTGTCCGTGCTGCATTGCATCGTTAATATATCCTGGTAAAGAAGCATAAGCAGTTTCCATAACATATTCTGAGGTGAGAGTTCTTGGTACATTTTTTTTAAAATAGACTGACCAAGAAAAGAGATGTGCCTGCCATGGCAACGCTGTGTTCTTTGTTGTTTGTGCCTGAACACATGCGGTTTCAGAATTAGAAACAACTTCGTGCAGAAACAAAACGGGTCCAATTACAGTAGCCATGTTTTATTCAGAGTTTCAGCATAGCGTTAGGCTGCCATTGAGGTGTTCTTAAGTAAATTTTCATTTTACTTATTTTCATGAGCTTTTAATTTGTCTAAATCCTCTCTAAAGTACAGAAAAGAAGCTTCGGTTGTTTTTGTGTGTCTGTTGCTTTGGATTTTTTAAAGTTGTGAAAATATAGTATTATGAATGTTTACAGTTACAAAAGTCACTAATCGCATTATCTGCATGGTGTTAATTCTCGGGTATTTCTTAGATATCTCCCATTCCCTTCAATCATACATGACAATATCTGTTATACAACCTGGCCTCTTTGGTTATGCCTTAAAATGTGCATTTTTAGAATAGCCAAAAACTGGAAAAAATACATTTTGGTTGATGTATTAAAATTATACCCATTGAGGGCTGAAGAGATAGCTCAGTACAGTAAGTGCTTGGCAAGTGTAAGGGCCTGAATTCAATCCCTGGTACCCCCCCCC
>NW_004524633.1:7672061-7700485 GCF_000260255.1 Octodon degus
CCATTGACTCTACAGCTTTATTTTCTGAAGAATTGTACCCCTAATATAAGACCAGATCATGCACTACAAGATAACTTCATTCTACACCCAATGTACTAATATGCCCACAAAGACTAACCAACTATTCTTAAATAAGTCACCATCTGAATCATCTCTGGATTCTTAATGTATTTTCTTCTATGCTTACATTTTCTTCATATTTTTTGGAAATATTTAGCTTTTAAATTATACGATGTTCATTGGGAAAAACAGTTATAATAACCACACCAGCAATGAAAGAAGCTGGAGTATTTTGTTCTTCTCAGTAATGATGCCTGCTTTCCAGAATAGCATCTACAGCTCACTGGAGCGAGTCTAGTTGGCCAAGCAAGTTTGCAAGAGGAGCCTGGAAAGCCGTTGGTTCAAATCTGACACAGAACGTTTAGTTGGGACAGACCTTGTGACCAGTGATTCCTCTCTCCAAGGAAAGGCAAGCTGGAGTAGCACCTGGGAGCCTAGGAGCTTTTCACTTTGGATCTCTTTAATTTGGGGCCCTTTAGTGGAAGACTTTCAAATTTCAATACTAAAAATAAAATTTCATATTAAAGTAGCCACTTAAACCTGCAGTGTAGCAATTATTTTCTACTCTGAGAAAACACGGAAGCAGGCTATTCTGAAACAGTCAGTGTGGCGTGTTTATTATAATCATGGACCTTGAGTGACAAATTATTGTCCTAAGTCCATAGTTTATGGACTTAGGGTCCCTCTGCTATGTATTCTGGGAGCCTTGGCAAATGTAAGAGCACATTACGCATTTAGCCTCACCTAGAATACGTCTACAGTCCTAAACGTGCTGGATACTATCCATAGTCCTCCTTCCTCCGCTGAAGCTGTTAAACTGAACTTTGTCATTGTCCGCTTTGCAGAGTGTCGTATAGTGAGAGTCAGAGCACGTGTCACGTTGTCAGGTTGGCTCCTTTAACTTAGCCCTCTTTGCTCTTATCTTAAAATATTAAATTGTGATTGGCCTTGAAAACTCCGAATTAGAAATATCGCTATAAATCAACAATGTTTGGAAGATGGTAACCACGAATCAATAATTGTTGTTCTCTTTTATGAAAATTCTAACCATTTTCTGTGATAAAGTTTTAATCACTAGAAATATTTGTGTCTATATAAAATATTCCAGGAAATTATACTAAGACTGTAAAAGAGGAGTAAGGAAACCCTGACTTGTAGAAGCAAACTGTAATTGCCAATAATTTCAATTAGCCTCTTTTAGAATTCTAAAACAGAGGTAGTAATACTTGCTAAGCTATAGGTGTGACACAATTATAAACCAACATGCTACGGGAAAGGTGGTGTGAACATTTAGTGTGAGCCAGTTTTTCTCTAGTAAGGTGCGATTGCATGTCTGCGTGTGGTTGTGCTGACAGGTGGCACTCTGTGCTGTGAAAGAATATATGTGTATAATCACATCTCTTTCCTGTCCTGGTGTTGAGGTGCTAGCTTCAGAAATCCATGAGTGTCTCTTGTCCTCTTGCTTTCCTTAGGATTCACAGTGCCTCAGCTGTGCGCACGACAGCTACCAGCTTCTAGATGCCTGTGGGGCAGGTACTGTATGTCAACACGGGCCTGATGGACTTACCATTCTCATCGTTTCAGAGAGTTGAAAAATTGAGACTCCATTACCGTCAGTGGCCGGATCGTGCTGCAGAGCAAGACGGTGGGTGGAGCACATGGCTCCCAAAGCTGTGCCCCAACCCCAGGCTGTGCCCCAACCCCAGGCTGTGCCCCAACCCCAGGCTATTTATTAATAGCTGACATCTGGCAGAAATTGCTGTTTATTAATAGCTGACATCTGCAGTCATGGGATATCTTCCTAATTTATAAATAAGAATTAAGATCTTGATCTCACTTTTCAAAGTGATCTACAGTTGACAGTAATGAACCATATTATTTTTATGACCAATGCTTTATGTAAGAAATACTATTTCTTGTTTTCATAGCATGATTAATTCATGACCAAAATGTTTAATAACCTATTAGAATCTGTCATGCAAAATTACATGCAGGAAGTTTTCACTGAAGCAAGTTTTGAACCTGTAGCTGTCATCTACTTTGAAACTATGTTGCTATAATTGATAAGTCTCTGGAGGAAAAAAAAAAGTCTCTGGAGAAATTGCAGATATGCTACTTAAATTATTCATCATAATAGAAAAATCACTTATTACTCAAAGATACATGGAAAAAATTGATAAGTGCATTTAGGATTTTCTATGTGCACTCATTTTCATGCCATTGTTTACTGCTTTGATAGAATACTTAAAGTCAGTGTACAAGACACTGTTTTACTTTATTAAACTTTACATAGTAGTTACCAAGTATGAAGTGTTAGAATTTAGATTTTCACTGACATGATGTGCTTAAATATTTTAACAGTGCTACTATATCTTTTTCTTAAAGATTGCATTTCTTCAGAGTCACCAGGGCATTGTTTTCTGTACATGATATTTGGTAGAGTTGAAAGCATATTTAAAACTGTGAGATAGTTACATTGTGCCCCAAATAGTACTGTGATGAGTATGTCAAGTTTAAGAGAACTTCAGAATACACAAGTGTGTGTGTGTGTTTGTGTGTGTGTGTGTGTGTGTGTGTGTACTCAAAGGAAAGAATTAAATTTTGTGTGATTGAAGACGTGAAATATTATGAAAACAAGCCAAAGTTATCATTCCTGTTACAGAGAAGAGATAGCTGATCTGAAAAGAATGAAGCAAACTGATAGTGTAAGTGCTATCACTTTTTTAATGAGGTTCATAGGCAGAGAGAGAAGAATATGATGCTAGAAAAAAAAGCAGTAAGACAGAGCTCACAGAGAACATGTGGGCCAAATAATTTGATAAGAGCTGCTGGACTTAATCATTGAGAAAAAAAATCTGGGATGTTTATGCTATTATCAGATTGAAAGAGATAAAGACATTTCTGTGTAGTAGCAAAACATTTCGCAGAATCCCATATGCACTACCAAGAAGTGGGATCTTGGAAGACAAAGCAAGAAATGAAATTAGAGTGGATGCCTAAGTGTGATGAGGACGTTTCTTCTATGGAAAAGCAGGGCAGTGGACCCAAAGCTAAAATATGTGGGCTGGGCCTGAAGAATTGATGATACAGATGATGTGACTCAAATAATGAAAATGCAAATAAACTCTTGTAACAGTATCCTTAGATGTGTTCAGTGTTCACCAGCATCGTGGTCACCACCAATGGGCACCTTACAGAGTCCTACAGAGTGACAATGTGCCTTTAACCACGTGTTTTGAGCAATTTTATCCCATTAAGTATTTACTGTCCACTGTTCTTGTGAATCAGTGTAATTTGGGACATGGTGAATTTTCTGCTCTATAAGTGTGATTAATTTCTTAAAACAATTATAAAAGTGATTGTAATTAAATCCAGTAGCTAGTTAAACTTTGAATGAGTGTTAAATATTAGCAATGTCTTTAGGGTAATACTGGATTGTTGAACTTTGGGGGTACGCCACCTGTGCACATGGCTGAAAGTGCTCTATTTCACAACACAAACACACCTAGCTGTGATCTTACTGTTTCGTAAGTTCATAACACTTCAGGGATGGAAAGATCTAGAGAAGGCCTTGCTGTATAAGAGAGGAAACTAAGGCCTGGCACAATCTGCTTTCTTGCCTAAGGTCACAAGTCTAGTCCTGGGAGAAAGAACATTGGAATCAGATCAGTTATCCTCCACCTCAGGCAGTAAGACTGCACCCTTGGAATTAGTAGGTCCTTTTGTCTACCTGAGCAAAGTGGAAGAGGAAAAAGAGCCACAACCTAATAGAGGTACTTAACGTGGCCGGCCAACATCATCCAAAACACATTTCTTTTTCATTTGATTTTTGGCCCAATTTTTTCCCTGACTTTTTATTTGGCTTAAAGTTTTGGTCAACTGCCTTATCTTTCTACTTTGATTTAACTGTCTAGGCAGACTCTAATGCAATAAATTTAACCTCCATTAAGCATTCTATTTTTTAAAAAGATGCCTTTATTTAAGAAATATGGAATTAATTTTCATTAACATTGAAGTATTCTAAATTTGGATACTGTGTCCTTTCTTAATGAGAGTTAAAGCGTTCTCTTAAATTATTGATCCTTTTATGATAATTCCAGCTAAATGAATATTGGATAATGGAAAAATGTTCAGTTCATGATTAAATAAATGAATTCTTTTCTAAAAGTGTTAGTATTAGTATTATAAAAGCCCAGTCAAATGAATTTTCTTACAAAAAAGAATGATTTAAATTGACATTAACCCTTTAGGAGCACATTCTAGTAAGAAATATAAAATATGATAACAGTAGGAATTCGTAAAACAGACCCATCACTGTGGGTGTTTTTCATCTTTTTGGGAAGCCTGCCTTATGTTTATTGGCTTGCTAACTTTTCCTAGCCTGGAATATCTCAGGTTTATTTCCTGCAAAGAATCTGTATGCCAGTGAAGCTCAAAGGTTACATTGTGAAGAGTTTGTCAAAATAATAACGCTACTCCTTCAAAATACCTGTTCAGTATCTGTTACAACTTAGTTCTTGTCATAAGGTATATTTGAAATGTGTTAATATTTTAAATATTCACTTAATATTTTTGCTAATATTGAAATGATTAATCTACATTTTCTAGAAGCATTGGTTGCTAGGAAACTTAGGGAAAGGTATTTTTCAGCATACTGGTTAAACATTCTAACAACTATTAGAGAGCTTCTTCAAAATGCTGGTGTAAATTTCTTAAAATATGTATTTACATTATAAACAATGAAATGTAAAAAGTTGACAAAAGTTTTGATTAAGCAAGCTATACCTTCACAGTCCCATCTAATAATCTTATAAAAGGCAAATTAAATCTTCCTAGTTTTAATGTTTGAACAGTGTTTGAAACACGAGAAGCATCAGGAGACTCAGTGCCTTGCAAAGCTGCATGGTAGTGAGGCTTCATTTGTAGGATGCTGCTGCTGTTGCTGGCTTCCATGTCCTGCACGCTGGCTGGGCTGTGTGATAGAATGGAATGAGTTTCTGCATCTGGCCTACCCTGGAGCACACAAGCCCCCGCAATGCCCTTCAGCTGTGCGCTAGCAGTAGGACAAGAGGGGTGCTTCTTCCTGCTCCCGGCTCTGGGTCACCGTCCCATCACGATGCCTACTTTATCTTTCAGGATTTTTAATGAAATTTAGTTTGTGGAGATATCATTTAACTATGCAATATGATTAGAAAGTGAGTTTAACGTTTGTTGGCTTGTTTGATTTTTCTAAGGTTTGCTTTCTGCTGGCAAAATCATGACCCTGAAACTCAAATGCAATAGGCATCAAGATGAAATATAAAGAAATGAAATTGAGTGTAGAGATACTCTTTCATACTTAGGTATTAGAAGAAACTCCTAGAACTTATAGCCGTGTTTACTTTCCATATAAAAATCGTAGAGTTGATTCACTTTACTAAAAGTTAATATACTGAATAAGGGATGCACATTCCGTGTACACGTGGGCTGCATATCATTGATGTAAATATAATACATTGCTCATTTAAGAAAGCAGCGTAGTGTTCAGTGATGGTGAAGCTCTTAGAGCATTCAGTGCCACACATAACCTGTTGTGGCTTCGGTGCTGTAGGTCACCACTGGTGTGGAAAATGCCCACAGGTAAATGCCTTGAGAAGGCATCTGTTAAAACATGCTGGTGTGTAAGAAGGTGAGAGTGAAGTCTACACAAACGCAGCTTCTAAAATTTTTGTTTAAATATGTATGCATGTCAATCTCTTAGATCCACAAATTTGTTCTTTATGCCTCCCATTCTAAATATTATCTATGACCCGGACCAAGAGCACTGTCCTGCTGTAGCAATTGGCAAGTCCTGTGTCTTTGCTATTTTTTAATCAAGGTGAATTTACCCAGAAAGATATGGTCTAGTAGTGACCTCTAACTGAGTAAAGTACTAGTGTCTTCATCTGTTTTCTGCTGGTCTAAGTGAATCCCGAAGGCAAGATAATGTACAGAAAGCAGGGCTTGTTCAGCTCTGGTTCTGGAGGTCGGGAGGTGCAAGGTCCTGGGACCACACTTCAAGCAAGCTTTCTTGCTGGTAAAGATTCTTCAGAGCCCTAAAGCATACTGGGATCACGTGGGGAGGGTGCTACATCCCAAGGACAGCAACTGTTCAGGTAGCTGTCAATCCATTCATCCGTGAATGGGCTCTGTCCTCCTCATCTAATCATTTGGGGATCATATCGAACCCTGAGTCCTGGGGAAACCCTGTACCACTGAACTACACCCCAACCTTCTGATCACCTCTTGAAGGCCTCACTTGGTCTCATTTTTTAAATATCTCACAGTGGAGGGCTGGGGATGTTGTTCAGTGATAGAGCTTGTGTCATGTGCATGAGACCACAGGTTCAGCCCCCTGCCCTGAGGTGCAGTGGGGGAGCTACCACAGGAGTGGCATTTCAGCCCAAATCCTTCTGAGCACTCTCTTGCTACGGCAGTGAGTGCTTGCTCACTCAGTCTGAGGGATTCACGCATCACGCCCTTTTGGCCACATGCAACCAAGGCAGCCCAAGCCCCTAGAGCCCATCGCTTCTTCACCGTTGCAGAATTATCCACAGCCGACAGAAAAGAATAAGTTCTTCATCTCCATTTTTCTTATTTCTGGTAGGATTTCTTCGTATAATTGTGTGTGGAAAATAGGAGTATAGAAAAAGAAAATTGTATTTGGACTTTGGGTGCATCGATGAATGTTTTCTTGCCTTAAATATTAGCTAATGGTTTTAACATTGCTGCCTGACTATTGATAGAATAGCATACAAAATTTTAGTATAGAAGATAGGATGTTTTATTGGGAGTTAAGAGTCTTAGCTGTGTGAGCAACATTATTTTTAAAAACTGCTGTGGCTGCTAATGTTTACCTTGAAAAGAAAGGCAACTAAAGTCCCCGGATGCTGCTTAGAAGGCCTGCACTCTCGCCTTCCACCTGTGAGAAAAGTGAGACAATTATCTTCAAGCTGAGTAATGATCACTGTTAATTGGCAAATGCTTTGTAATTAGTTGAATATAAAGCATATTGAATATATAGCTGCTTAATAAAACTTAAGAATTCCTTCACTGTATTCTACACAATAATTCTTTTTTTAAGTGACTAAACCTTTAGAGACTGGGCATGGTGGCACACACCTGTAATCCCAGCTCTTGGGAGGCTGTAAATAGGTGGATCACTGTGAGTCCCATCTAGTAGTGAGACCCTGGACACCCTATAGACCCTTCCCTAAAATACAAATAAATAAATAAATAAATAAATAAATAAATAAAATAAACCTTTAAAGTGTGCGATTTGTGCAATCACCAAATGATCATTTCCAATTTGCCTTCTTTGAGCCATGTCAGCAGTTGGCACAAGTACTTCTAGCATTGTTTAAATGTTTAAATGGCTATCCCCCAAACCAGCACACTCATAAGGACTCATTTGAATTTTGCTATCCCTAGAAAACTGGCTTACAGCCTAGCGCAGAACACATGGGCAGATTGTGTGGATGAATGACTGGCTTTACTTGTGCTACTGAGAGCCTTCAGGCGACTGCTTACCTTTAGTGCAGGTCATCTCTCTTACCTCTGTGAGAACATCGTAGGATTGTACTTCACATTGTCTCCTGGAAATTAGGCATGTTTGTCCCTGTGGCCAATGCATTGTGGACAACAGCAGCAACAAATGAAGAGTACCTGGTCTGTGTGAAAGCATTCAAGCTTCAGTGCATTGTGTGGCCCTTTCTTGTTGTAACAGAAGCCCGTGCCAGGGTGGAACCCACACCAACATGCTGTGTGAACAGCTAGACTAAACCAAGTCCTTCCAGTGTGCGCGAATTCAATACCCAGTTGAAGCTAGGAAAAGTGTTTTTATTTTGAGATTTGGAGATTGTTTGTAATGGTAGAAAAATACAGCGTTTCCTTCTTCTCAATTTGAAAGTGAAATTCTAGTCAAGAAAGGTAGAATATGAAGATAGAATATATAATGTCATGACTATAAAAATGCTATCTGGGCACGCTTCTAATTGAGTTCTTCATATAAAAATGTGTTGTAGTTTGCAACTGATTCAAGTTATATGAATTACTTAAAAGATACAAATCCGTTCGAGAATATTTTATAAACGTTGAGCACTTTGACATTTTCAGTTTTTAACTTTGTGTACAAATAGTATATTTTGATAGTGCCAAAGTGTAAGAACTGTGCTACCGACCTTATCTCAGTAATTTATCTCCTTTGGCTTATAAGTAAATCAAAGAAACCAGGATGATATATATTTTCTTACCCACTGGGAAAAGTTTCATTAAAAATAGTTGGGCTAGGATTTTGGTGGTAGAAATGGAAAGAGGTAGAAGACCCTGGAATTTCTTTGTATAATGTGTTGGATTCATTGCTCAACTGATAGAAAGACTTTAAAAAATTGCAGATTCAGGGGTTATTCCAAGATTTCTGGCCTGAGAAACTGGATAAATGGAGATACAATTTGTTGCCTTGAGAATGCTGGAGAGCTAGCTAATTTATTCAAGTATAAGCTAGAACACTGACACTAATATAATGGAAGCTAAGGAGCTAGCTGACATATTGAAGAAGCATACTTAGGATCATCAATTGATAAAAATAAACATATGCCTATGTAAAAATTTCTGGAAATGTATTGAACACCTTTGTAAATAAAATAATTAAAGCCTCTTTAAGAAAAGTAAGTTTTCAAAGGAATGAATGAAAATTAAAAATTGGGTATGCAAAGCATGACTCACTTTATACTGTTCTCTTGGTTTGCTTTTAACTATTTTTTGCATGCAAAGAAAGTATGAACGCATACCTATTCCTTCTGAATACTAATTTCGTCCACTGTTTTCTGCTGTGCTTTAGAGTTTGGGCGGAGCAGTGGACTCCTGTTCCTTTTACACTTCGTTTCTGAGATGAGAAGCAGGGTGTCTGCTTGCATATAGCATATTTGCTGTCCATGTAAATGCCTTGACCAGAGCAGCTCATGCAACGCAGCTTGGCATGGCAAGAAGGTAATGGTGAAGTGTCCCTACTGGCGCAGAGGCTCGGTGATGACCTTAGGAACTCACAACTCTGTGCACCTCTGGGTAGTGGATTAAGAATGCCTGTTAAAAAAATAGTTTTTGTGTCTTAACCATCTTCAAGTAAACTAGGAGGTGAGGTCATAGTGTAGTGGAAGGCACCAACTATGGAGATTTCTGGCTCTCTGCCCTGGGCACTGGGTTCCGGCCAGCATGCAGCTCTGTGTAATGCAGTTGGACTCCTCGGTATGTTATATTGAGTTGAGTGTTTTTCATAAATTTCTCAAATAAATTACTTTTTCTTTACTTTCTCTATTTCTCTAGGTTGAGGAAACCTTGGGAAAAAAATAACATTCATCTGGAAGTTTAGATGAATAACAATTTATTTTAGCTTGGAGGAACACAAATTCATATGCTTTTTAAAGCATTGAAAGCTAAGAGATAAAATTTTATTTTCTTATTAAGATCTGGAGGATTTGTGGTTTGATTTAGATTTTAAGAATGGATATACTTTGCCACTTTTGTGGTACTTTTGAATTCATAAAGCCTGAAATTCTTTTCAATGTTCAAAATCTTATATGTTTCATTTATGTTCAGGTCTGCTGTATCTGAAAGTTTGCATTATAACTATGATTTATTATGAACCCTGTCTGCACCAAAAAAACATTTTTGTTTTGTTATTAGTTGGAATCATTAAATTTGGGAGTATTTCTAATTAATTAAATTCTTCAGAAGAACATAGATTAGAATATTCATATTCTACATCATTAGTGTTCTTTTGAAATCAGTTGGAATTCTACTTTGAGAGATGACATGATAACCTTCAAGATGCTGCTTTTCAAATATTTTTATGATTGTAGAATGTTTTATCAAGTGAAATATTACAAAGAACTCCAATGCTAAGACAAAGACAAATGAGACCGCTGTGTCTAAAATGGTTGTATCGTATGTTCAAGAATTGTCACCCCAAAGAACAATTATTTTATAATTTCTTGCTTCCTGTTTTACAGGAAAATGTCTTTGGGCCATTATGTACACATATGAGCATCTTTGTTAGTTTTAGTTACAGATTGCCCACAGTCTCAGGGTTGAGCAGGATTTTTCCTGCCATGAATACAATGTAGGTTGCATTGCGTTAGCGCTCATTTGGTTTGATTGACAAAGGGGGATATTATCCACGCAAAGACTCAGCGAACTTCACTTTATCCGACCCATGATCTGTGTGTGCAAGGGCTCTCCTAGACAGGAAGGCCCTGGGATGCTAGCTCTGCCTCATAATATCTTTAGCATCTGGCTTACTAGGCAAAAGGGCAGAGAAAACCCAACTTGAGAGCAATCTCAGGCAGATGCAATGACTGGCATTGTGAAGAGGGGCGCCCAGTGGGGTAACTTCGGTCGGGCGCCTTGTCAGGCCCTGGGGTCTCTTACTTCTCTCACTCTAGATATCCTATAGAGATTGCTTTTTGTGTAAGTGATCTTTAGGCTGATCAGCAATAAAATAGCTTCAGAAGCAAAGAGTGACGGAAAGATCTCTCAGAAACTCTCTGCTGGTATCCTGTAAGACGGAAGTATATGAGAGTCCTTTGGAGGGTTGTTATGGTTTGTGTCTAGCTGTCCCCGCAAAGCCTCATGCAGTCATGGGGCTGCTTCTACAGTTTGTGATTAATTAATGATCCGATGCTGGGATTATGGGTGTGAGTGCTACACCCATCCTCGGTGGATAATCTGCATCACAATGCAAGGAGGGAGAGAGGCTCGCCAGCTGCTGCAGCCACTGCCACTCCCTTTGCTCTTTGCTGCTTTCCACTGCCATGAACTGCTGCCCTCTGCTGTGTGCCACACTCTGCCTTGGAGCCAGCTAAGTATAGAGTGAAACCTCCTCAAACTGCGAGCTAAATAAACCTTTCCTTCCTTCATTTCAGGTGTTGAGTATTTGTCCCAGCAATGAAGGAAAAAGGAACGGAGACAAGGGTCTTCTGTTTTAGAGGACATGAATTCTTATCATTCTTTGTTCTTTTATCAGAGCTACCCTTTTGTGGTCTGCTGATCCAGCGTTCCAGATTTTAAAATATCTGGCAGAATATTTGTTCTTTGCTGGCATCTGCAGCTTGGTGATAGGCCCAGCTCATCTGCAGCCAGATCGAGGGCTTGCGTTCACTCCTTTTGCAGCTCTTTTCTGGTGAAGTGACCATAAGACACGTATCTAACATCCTTATAGTCATACTTAACATGAGCATGGTAATAATCTCTCATATAAATGCTGTGATGCTCAGATGGCTTCATTAAGAAGTCCAGGACACACGCCCTGGTGATACTTGGACATGCATCTGGGTCGCTTCACCCCTCCCCAGTTCCAGTGGTTATTGGTTTGCTATTTGTTTAGCGATAAAAAACAGTTTAATCATTTTGCTTACAAGGCTCCCAAGTTTAATCATGACTTATATGTCACCTCTGCCTCCTTACATGTTCAAAAACAATCATCTTTTCTCAAACAATGAGTTTCCTACAACTCCCTGGTCCTTACACCTTATAGTCTGGTTAACTGCTCTGTTTCTATATTCACTTCGATTGTATTTCCCCATTTGAACTCAGCAGCTGGCCTGGAGGCAGCCTCTATGCTCACATTCTCTGCGGCGCTTCCTAGGTAGCAGGGTGCTGCACAGGGCGCAGCTTGCACATGGACGCTGATGGGCAGTGGAGCCTTCGCGGCTATTGGCATGTTTTGTTACAGTTGATCTGCAGCCAGATCAAAGACACGGGTCCTTGTACATATCCTGGTATAATCCGTATGAACTCTGAACAAATGCAAGTTGTATGAAAAGGATAACAGAAATAATTAAAGTACATTGTGCCATTTCAAGGGGAATTATATGCAATTGACGGACTAAAGAAATACTTTTATCTGTTAGGGAAAACTTGGAGAATTATAAGGAAGTTTTATTATGTTTTAGAATATTCTAATCTTTTTTTCTCAAGTGATAATTTAGCATTTGTGTAGCTGAGGCATGGTGAAATTTGAAGCAGTTAGAAAGAACATATAGTATATATGTATAAATTGAGTCACAATTATTAAAATAGTTCCCATCCCAAGTGAAAGTAATCTGTGATGTTAGATTACATTTGCAACATAAACACAAGGAACAGAAGCTTTGAAGGAGCCTAAAGATGTCAAAAATAGGTTGTGGGCCAGCACAGGAAGCATTTCTTGAAAGCGCAATATATGATGAAATGCTGCAGTTAGTTAAATGAGCTGATCCTGTCCAAATAGCACAGCCAGTTGCCATAGAGTTCAGAACAAATTCCATAAACTATTGCTAAGAAATAAATTCCAAGATATTTAATTAGCAGTCTGTCCCATTGTTTATCTTAAACATTCATAAGATCTCTTTGCTTCCTTTCTACTACCGATGAATACCAACGACTAACAATCTTAGCTTCCAAAAGGGATTTTTGAAATGCAAAGACTGCAAGACCCACACGGATCTGCAAGGAAGGGTTACTGTCCATTTGGATCTATTGTCTAAGAACAGAGGTGATAAGAGCTGCCTGAGCCTTGGCCAGCCCTGCGACCTCTGGTGATATTGGGAGATAAACTTCTCAAGTAAAATTAATTTAAATTATTTTCATTTTAACTTGCTGATCTATTGAAAAGCATTTTTATTTCTCTTTCCCTCCTTTCCTGCACATAAGAACTTCAATATCACTGCCCTCAGTCCTGATTTTAGTCTTCTTTACCCATGAGTTGGGTTTGTCTCCCCACTTACAAAGCTTCAGTTGAGTACATGAGACTTGCCGTTGTCAAATTCTACCTTCAACTCTCTCCTTTTTTTCTGGGGCTTCTTGAAACAAATGTTTTGCCCTGTTGGAACTGAGCTGAGTTCTCCAAAGAGACCGCCTCTGCATCTCCACAGAGATGTGGTGGAGCAGCCAGGCTCAGGGCTGGGGGCCCAAGATTTCTGTTCTGCCATTTTTCTTTGGTGTGGGTTTTTAATCCATGCCTTCCAGGCTCTGTCCTGCTCTTGGCCTCAGCCTTCATGAGAGGATGAAGGCCGACGGACCCCTGAGCTCTCTTGGGAATCATTTGAAGGACCACAGAAAGAAGCCAAAAAAGTCAGGCATTGTCAGTTGAAGACTAAAAATTGTTGTCCCTTAGCATTTATTGAATTCCTTTCCCTAATAGCCCCTTTCAATTGTCTTCACAGGGAAATATATGTTCTATTGATTAGAAACACTCAGTGTGAAGACAGAGTAGGGTTTGCTGCAGGAGCAAGGGTTTCTGCTTTGCCTTCCCCAGCTATGAGGCTGTGGACCAGCTTGGCTCTGTAAACTCTGGTCTTGTAAATTATACAGAGCACCTCTGTGTTCAGGGTGCTGGGCAGGAGTCAGTGAGACAGAGTGTAGCATTTGCGTAATATAATCCCTTAGCCATTGGCAACTTATGTGCTCTCCTTTTAATTGAAAAATAAATTTCCCTCTCTTTTTCAGTTTAGTGGATATCTTTGTCTTTTTTATTGAACTGATATAAAAAGACATTTTTACCTAACTTTATTCATAGCATTTTAAGCACAATACTTATTTTTTATTGCTCTAATGTACTGTGTTTTGTTATTTACTAACCAACAAAAACTAAGGTCAAAGAAATTGCATTAATTGCTAAATCTCTAACAATTTAAATTGTTAAATTTCCATTTTTGAAGTTCAAGGAACAAAATAGGACCCAAAGGAATCTAGTAACTTATAACATGCCCATACTCTTTAAACAATATCGTTTGTAGACAGCGCTATTTTCTTGTTTTCAGTATGTTCCATGAAGAAATATACCTAGATATCCATTGTTGTTTCCCTTTGATTTTTTAAGTATACCAACAGTGAAATATGGTATAGTATCATGGAGTATTTTTTTGGAAGATAAAAAATTTCTTCCTTCTCAAATTACTCTTTAATTATTGTACATATAATGTATTCACCCAAGCTTGAAATCTTTGACTTCATTTCCACATTACTTTTATGCTTTTCCTTATAGTTTCTTTTTGGGATTTTACCTTTGGACAAATTATTATTTTGTTGTTGTTGTTGTTGGCAGAACCAGCATTGAACTCATACCCTTGCACTTATCAGGGAAGCGCTGATTCTACTGAGCCATCTTCCAGGCTCCTCTCCTTATAGTTTCATGATTGCTAATTCTTAAGTAGTTCCCAGCTTTCTTTTCTTCCTTGTTCTTATGTTTCTTGGCAGAATATGATCATACTTGTATTCCCAGTTGACCTCTCAGTATCTTCCCTTCCCTAATCTGGTGTCTCTAGAGTAGCCATTGCTGACCCTCACATCCGCTGGGCTCTTCCTTGGTATGACCTCAATGGAATTTTTAGAACCTGAAGCTCTATAATGTGTAAATCCACTTGGGACACTTGATTCAACCCTCGCTGACCCTAAGGTCCCAAGCTCTCTGACGTGGATTACATACGTACACCGTAACTCCTTCTCTACATCCATAACTGAGCTATTAGCAGCTCTGAAAATATGGCAAGTCTTGCCCAAGCCTCGCTGTCTGCAAGAAATAGGAGTAAAATCTTGCTCATTCTTTCAGTGTAATTCCAAATTTTACCTCTTCCATGAGGCTGTTCTTTCATCCTTCATTCACCCCCAGGGAATGTTAGTAGTATTTTCTTCTGTGCTTTGAAATTAGTTTGTATATATCCCCACTGTAATGCTAATTGTGCTATATTTTAATTGTTTATGCTATTTCTTTTCCAGTAGGATGAACATTATGTTGCTAGAAATAACATCATATTCTTTTATGTATACTGAGCTCTTGGTACTCAGTACCCATTAATAGGAAAACAAATGGATAGAAAATGAAGGAATGAGGCCAATAGGAAATTCTTGATAGATTTTTTATTTTCTTTTGATCCTGGGGATCAAACTCAGGACCTTGAGCTTGCTAGGCAGGGACTTATGCTGCTGAGCTATCTCCCCAGAGCTTGCCAATAGGAAATTAATAACTAACAGGCAGAATGTGATCAGACTTATATTCAAAAGTGTCTGCTTCTTCTTGACTGCCTTTGAAGGCATATACTACATACTGTGTTTCTAAACTGAACATACACCATTAAATGAAGTAAAACCCAGTGCTGCACAGGGCGAAAATATGACTTCAGCACATTGTCGTATTTGGATTTGAGTTCTAGTTCTAACAAATAATAGCAAAGGAATTTGAAATGGGTAGTTTTTGTAATCCTAATTTTTTGTTTTTATCTGCATAAAAGAAATAATAGCTAACTTACCTCACGGTTTGGTCAAGAGTGTCAAACAGGATAAATAAATGGAAATGTTTTGTGGACTATTAAGGAGTAGATATTTTTAGTTTAATATTTTCATAGGTCAAAATGTGTAGTCATTGTCATAAACTGATATGTCAACATAAAACTTTTCAAGTCTGTAACTGATAGGTTTTGCTTGCTGTAGCACTTACTGTGTTTTTCTTCCCTTCTCACATTTGTCAGGTTGTTTGGGTCCTGCTTGCTCCTCCGGTCGTTTGTGCTGCCGCTGCTGCTGCTGCCATTGTGTGTGTAGGGGCCTCTCCTGGGAGAATCACCTGTTCATGTTCTGCCCTGAGGTTCTGCCAAGGTGACAGAACAATTGGGCCAGCTGCCCGCAGTCCACCAGCCCTTTCTAAAACTTCTTACGACCTGCTGAGATTATTTCTCAGTCCAGCACCAGAACTTTGTTCCTCTTGTCCTCACTCTCTGTCCTTTCAGACCCCCTGACTTCGTGCTAAGATGTGTGCAGCTCAGGTATTTTCGTGCTTTGTCAGCATGCACAAGAGCCACTGAGACCTGGGTCCATGGAGCTCTTGTCTGCAGACCTCCAACAGTCTTCACAAATAGATACCCTGTTATTCTGTTATCAAAGATCCAAGGTGTACTAAGAGAACAGAAGACTTCCAGGGTTAGACTTTGGAATGAGAAGCACAAGACTTGAATAAAGGATGCCGTAGAGTTATTTGGATGTTTGTGTTGCACCCACTCTAACCTTTTAATCCAAATAATGTGCTAACTGGGAAGCACCCATTGCTGTCCACAGCGGAGGTTTTTCACTGAGTCATTTTCTCCTCCAAATGGTGACACACCTGTTTCCTTTGAATATGGAATTCTGTTATTCAGTGAAGCACTCTTTTGAATTCTGTGGCTGATAGTCATAATCCATCTCCATTACTTACTGTTCAGCTTTTACAATTACAAGGAAAACCTCTCTCTCAGCCAGTGTTTGGCTTTCCAGCTATTGTGTTGGATGAGGGCTTTAATACACTCTGTTTTGCAATTCAAGGCTGAGCAATGATTTCTTTGTTCTTGGCTCTATTCATCTTCTCTCTCTGCAAGGAAAGCCATGGCTGCACAGTCCTAAGGTCAGGAAAGGTACAGAGAGAAAATGTACCAGATAATATTATCCAAGGACTAGCCACAAATATCTGCTCTTAATGTACTTAATGCAATCACTTAAACTTCAGGATTTCTACGTTTCCTTTAAGTCAACAACCTATCACTCTCAAGACATTTAATAACAAATTTGATTTTGTGTCATCTGGGTCCATAACTAGATTCGAACTGAGGATGAGATCTGTGCTAACTTTCCTCATCTATAAACTAGGACTAATAATGTCTATCTTATCAAGGTATTGTAACTAATAAACATGATAATGTCAAAATAATTCCCAAATACTTAGTGTATACCAAAGGTGCTAAATAAGGCTAGATTCTTACTCTTTTGTGTTTTATGTTGTATTCTTCTAAAGAAGTTCAAAGATCTAACCATGATCAGGAAAGTCTAATAATGTTGGCAGTAAATGCACTAGCTCGCAATCACTGATTTATCAGCCATCTGTGGTAGACTTCTGCAGTCCTTGGAAATGTATGTTCTGTAAGGCTACTCTATTGTTCTCCAACAATTATCAGAAACAGTGAAAGTTGGAAAGCTTTTTTTGTAGAAATCACTTCCATGACAAGAGACACTGATACAAAATAGGCTCCAGAGGCACTTTGAAGACAGTTTTTCACATCTTTGGGGTGCCTAGGAAATAGAAGATGGCATTATCTAAGTTTATAACTTGATGTTTTCAACTAACCCTCACAATGCCAGTCATGAATCAGTCCCACCCGCTTGCATTGCATCATTAAACTGCCACATCATGTCCAGGACAAGTCTGTTCACTGTCCCAGGCCTAATACCAAACATGAGAGAAGGGCTTCAGAAACATGTGGTGTCGGATCATCATAGAAATGTACTTCTATGTGTTGTCAATCTCACAGCCATTTAAAGCTTCAAGGGGAATAAATATGAAACCACTTGAATGTTATCATTAATATAGCTCTTGCTATTATTATTACTATTTTTAAATATTTTTGCTTAAATATATGAAATTTGAGCCACACATAAATTAAAGATAAATTTTCAGAAAATGATAATGGTTAACTGGAAAGGGAAAAATCAACTCCAAAAAATTCTAAGAAAATAATGGGGTATAATGATTAATTATTGGTTCTGAATAAAATATCAGGGGAGGATAATGTGTCCAGTGAGTGATAAAAGCTCATTTGCTTTATCCTATGACATTTTCCAAAGATTTCTCCAAAATGGAAAGACAGAAACAAAAGCAGTGATAGTACCAGATAAATATGGGATGTCCGGTTACTGTTGAAGAACTTTGGGTTTGTGTAGGACTTAGTCCTGTTTACTGCATGTCAGTATCTAAGGTTTCAGAGCAGATCTTATGACAGCAACTTGAGGACAAAAGGGGTAGGGGAGGAAAAGCTGCTTGGCAGAAGAAGGGTTTCCTCATAAATGTCATGAGGAAAAATCTCTCAACCCAGAAAGCATAAGTCATAGCTGCTTTGAAGCAAAGCCATGTGATTCCCCAGTAATCTCCCTATGGATCAAGCATAATAAAAAACAACAGCTTCCATGATGGATTTACTCTAAGGCCATGTATAAATCTGATCCTTAGTATTTGGACAGTTCTCTTCAATTTCACAGTTTTTCATAACTCAGATCATCAAGATTAATATCTCTACTTTCTCCATTCCCTGGAAATTTACCAGAAATCAAATCTGTGCTTCAGAATTGAGGGTTGGATAAATACTTACCTTTCTGTTTCATCAATTAATTAAAATAAGCAAGAATCAAATGAAGCAAGGGATGAACGTTCTTCTCTGTTATTAGTAAGGCACTAGTGAGCATATCACTCTGTCTGATGGACTCCCTCTGTCAGCTGCTCTGCAGACTTAACTCAGGGTTGTTAGGCTTTCCCCCATCTCTAGATCTATTTCTTTTATTTTATTATTTTCCCCCTACTTGCCTTGTAAATGCTTATTCAAATATGTGTTTCCCTAATCACAACCCTTCAGTGAGAGTCACTGTAACAGGTTCTGGGGTGGACCCAGTTCTTCCTTTCCTTACCTGCCAGTCTCCGGGAGTGAAGGCAGGTGCACTGTCGCCTTGTGGCTCATCTGTGGGGCTGTCCGGATCATCTGGCCTCTCTGGTATTATCCCTCCTCTCTCCTTTCCCCCTGCATTTCCTGTTATAATGAACAGCAGGCGCATCCATATCTGTACACTCTACAAAAAGGAGCAGATGTTTCAATTTAGTGGAAGTTTTAAATGAAATTAAATCATTACATAAAATCTACTTATTCAAAGAATATAAGAACATTTCCCGAAAGGGATCAAAAAAGGAAAAATTCAAAGATTTTATTGTAATTCAAAGAGATTAGTTTATCTCAGAAGAAATGATAAAAAGGGTGAGCAAGTATTTTTTTTTTCTCAAAAAAGCTGACTTTCGGAAACACTGGAACATTTTCATAACTTTTGAGTTTTGAGACATTCTATTATAAGTGCCTAATGCTAGCCAAACACCACTGTAAATTTCCTATCTAGATCCAGGGCAAAGACTGCTTAGAATGCAGGACTAAATTCGTGGCAGTTTTCTGACTGTAAAAATTTTGCCAGAGCCTGCTTTGGCACTTAGAGACCAACAGGGAAATTTAAGAATTTATCTTAATAATACAATTGCTAAACATCTTACTTTTCCATTTAATGAAAACAGCTAATATTTTCATTTATCCAGTGTACTTCAATAAACACCTGGTGTGTATTTAAGTTCGCAATATCTGTAGGAGAGAGGATTTTTATATTCCCAAATTTTCAACCATGGAAAATGTAGATTAGTGATTGGTTTAGATACGCCACTTTCTCAAGGTTTTAAGAGGCAGGGTTGAGACCCAAACCCAAAATCTCTGACCTTTAAAAGCTACTTTTTAGTGTTTTACAAGGCCTTAGCTTTTTTCCCCCTCTTTTTACCTCATGCTTTTTAAAGACATCCAATGCAAGTTTATTTAAAAAAAAAAAAAAAAAAGGGAGAGGATACAAATGAACTACCATTTTGTATCTGTATATTCAAAATAGTTAACGATAAATATACAGCTACATTCTCTTAATTCAATGAATAGAAAGATTTGTTCTAATACTGTTTGTGGACAGGATATCATGTCTGCATCTTGTACAATGAATAACCACTAAGACAACAATATGCAGTGTATTAATTATTGAAACTAATCAATTTTGAAACTGTCTCATTGCTATTTGTTTCTCAATAAAATTATTAAAAAATAAATAAATTTTAAAACAAAAAAAGTTTATTTCCCATGAGTTGAAACAATTCACACACAGCTGTTTCTGGGTAGGCAGCTCATCCCTAAATTAATATTCCTACTTCATCTCTACATCCATTTTCAAAAAGGCTGTTTTTTCCAAAGAATTAGCTTTGTTGACTTTGCAGTGCATCGCATGGAAGGCAGGCTGAGTAACAAAGCATAAAAATGAACATTCAGTAATCGGGATCTAAAGATTTGATTCTTCTTTGTATTCAGTTAATGGAGAAATAATCATATTTTGAGTAAATTAATGAAAAAGTAAGTTCATAGAAAACTCCCAGTAGAATCCAAATGGTTTAATAATAAGTTTAGAGACTGCACACATGCTTTATGCTGTTTTATATTGCTTTCTGTTTAGAATCCACTTACAAGTGGTTAAAGTAATGCCTCAGATTAATTTTAAGCAGGTAATAGGATTAGATAAGTATTTCTTGATTTTTTTAAAGTACTGCCAGTTTGAGATGTCAGCAAGAGACATCATTGTGCGAAATCAGCTGAAAACTTTTTTCCTAGCCTTAATATCCACTTTTTAAAATGACCTTTCACTGTAAAGGAAAATTGCAATAATGTCTAAAGAAAATTTTAAAATTTTGAAACTAATCTCTTGCACTGCCTTCTCAGTTTTCTTTAGGTGTAAGCATTTGTGGGTAAGGCCAGTGGTTGGAATATGATTTTTTAAATTTTCTTGCTCCAACATGATTCTATAGGCTCACGGTTCCTCTCGCAGACCTTGTGGCCCAGTGGACGTGACCTGAGTTTGGGTCATGTTCTGTCGTCACCCACCTGTGAAAAGAGAAATTGGGGGCCACTCCCAGCTGTCAGCACACAGGTCGCATGGGTCCCTCAGTGTAATCCATGCCCGGGCAATAGCTTCAGATGCTCTATCCTTTAGTAGTGGGATTATCTTGGATAATGTTCTTAATCTTCTGGAGCTTCTTCTTTTCCCTATACACAAAGATAATGATACTTACTGTTAAGGATTGTGATAGCTAAATTAAATAATCTAGTGTTTAGCATAGTAAAGGCAATACAGAGTAGGAATTATTAAAATGTATCATTATTGTTGTCTATGTAACCATCCAGATTACACAGACATCCAAACTGTACAGATATTTCCCCTAAAGTCAGTTATGTACAAAATTACTTCTTTGGGTATCTACTTATCTCCTTGACTGTCCTCATTGAAATAATTTATTATAAGTAGAATTATGGTGTTGTAGATCACGAACAGTTCTCTGACTTTTAGGAATAATCACCACTTTATTTTCTGAAAGGATTATATTAATTGTTGACATGCTGTGTGACTCGTCTTATTGGTGAGCGTTCTGAAATACAAACAGCCATGTGAGTGCCCTCATACTTCCTTAGAAGCCTTCTCTAAGAAGCTGTCTTCTGATGCTAACGATCCTAATGCAACTCCTAATTTTTTCTGAAACAGGATTGACATCACCTTTGTTACCTGCTTCTCAGGGCTTGATGGCAACTTCCTCCCTTTTCTTTCCAGCCTGCAGCCTATCCACTGCCTGCACAGATGGTGATCTGCCCGTACTCTACCACTGTGCACCCACAGGCTCGCTCTGGTGTTTTTCAATATATTATCCCTGCCCTCGTCCAGCTCCTTGTAATATCTAACCTGAAATATTCCAATAATCCCTAACTGGCCTTTCTGCCATGTATATCTTAGTCCTCCAGGTCTCAATCTTTGATGTCATAAGGTATCTTTCTATAACCTAGATCTAACCAAATTCTCTCTACTATGCCATTTCTCTTTTAATTGACTCAAATACCATTTGCTTGACTCAATGCTACTCAACCTGTAAGAATCGCTAGTGGACCCCTTATAGGGTAAGAAACGCTTTCATTGGTCATTTTATTACTATCTTGTGTGTACCTTGACAGAGTTTTATAAAATCAATCACTGAGTGTTTGCCCCATATCAGGAGCTACTTTAAACATTCTATATGGATTAGTTCATTTAAGTCTCATAACTGACCTCTGAGAAGGCCACTGTCTTCTTATCTACTATCAGATGAAGAAAGCACGACAAAAGGGTAAGAACTTGGCCAAGCTGCCCAGGTAACAGTTCCTGTTCCTATTGCTTCTGCTTCTGGTCACTCTGATACATATTGCAAGAATCAAAGACAGCCACATACTCTACCTCTGTGCTTCCCCTTTGCAATTCCATCAAAACTCCCATCCCTGAGCTTTCAGTGCCTGATATTCTGGGATGATTCCTTTCAGTGCTTGCCAATGTAAGGTCTGCCTCCAAATTCTGGGTGATGTTTTCAGTGCTTTCTGTTTGCCATGGCACTGACACCTGTGACCCAGCAGCTACCTAGTAATTCATACATGTCTTGGTAGCTTGGTAGTAATCACTCTGCTGCAACTGCTGACTGACTGTAAGCCATCACTTCTTCTGCCTTGGCTTTGCTGTTCTAACTACCCAGTGGGCACCTTTGCAGGTAGGAGAGCTCAGCTTGCATGGATCTCACTGCCTTTCCAACCCCATGAAAGGGTGGACCACGCTGCTCTTCTAGAAGTGAACTCTGCCAGATGGCACTGCAATAACACATGATGGTATAGAAGGGAGTCTGTACTTATATCCCACTATTTGCCTCCTTTAAAAATGTTCCACCAATTAAGTATCCAGTATTTTTTCTTTAACTTCTACAGCTTTTCTAGTAAAGCAGATTATTTTTTAAAGCATCTTTGTTTAATAGAATATCCACTACAGAATTGCCTACCTTTCGGCTGCTAAATGACCTCATCTACAGTAGACTGTGCAGTTTGATGTTAAGATATAAGTAGCTTTTCCATGAATCTTCTTTATAATTATCCTTAACATGCACAAATGGACAGTGACACTTATGTGTCTACATCTACAGGGGGAGGATTATCCGGGTACTTAAAGTACAAGACTTAACTGTTTTCTGTTCCCAAGAAAGTCCTTAAATAGTAAGAGCACTTAATTTAAGCCAAGCACTATTCTAATTACTTCATTAACATTATGTCCTTTATTCGTCACAACAACACTATCATTCATACCATTTCTGGGTGAAAAGTTTAAAAGCCAGAAAACATAGGCAAATTTTCAAGGCTACACAGTGCAGAAGTGGTGAAAGCACAACACATACTGCAGTTTGGATTCAGGGGCCGTGCTGTTCATGGTTGTGTAACAGCTGAATCCTCTCATGTCCTTGAGCCAGATGCATGCGTAGAAGTTAAAAATACTGGCCTTTTCATCAAGGTTGATCAAGGCACAAGCAAATTGGTCCATAACAATGGCTTGGAAATTTTCAGAAATAAGCCAATGGATATAACCAGTACATGCACTGAAGTGTCTCACAAAGAGAACCCATTTTGTAACTAAATGCTTGAACAATTATAATGTATTTTAGCCTTAGTTGGAACAAACATTTTTCTTTTGCCTCAAGTGAACAGGAAGTCAGTCATTTGGATCTGCAGGAAATTTGTCACTAGGCTTAGCTAACAGCTGGACCCCATGTTCTTGCTTGGAAATACAACTCACTTTTGGACATTTCTTTGCACCTGATGAAGAACAGAAGCAGGTGGCAGACGATATCAAATGAATTCCAGCAAGTTTATCCACAAATAGTGCACTTGGCCTTCATTGTGGTGCCAGTGTGTGATGACAATGTGTGTAGTCACTGTACCTTTTTCACCAGCGTAAGAGTGATACAGAGTTGGATTACAGCACAGGGCACTAGAGCAGTCTGGAGCCAGTCACCTGGTGTGCTGGTGAGGCTTCTCCAGCATGATTAGCTTCAGAAATTAATTCAAGTTTTCACTGACTATTTTATAAAAGTGCGAAAGTCAAAAATATAGATTTTTAAAATCCCCATTTCCTAATATTTTCAGTAGCACTTAGATGAATGATAAAATGCAAGACCACCTGTGACCTTAAGACATTTCTGTTTGGGTTATTTTCCAACTAAAATAGCTTCTGTGTCTATATTAATTGAAGGAGGGAAGGAGTAGAAGATATAAGTTTGGAAAGGCAAAGCATTAATCTTATTTTGCCACTTGTTAGCTAACCTTGGATGGGTTATTTAATTTTGCTGAGTCTCAGGTTCCTTGTCTAAAGAACAGGGATATTTCCCAGAAGAATTATTGAATAAATTAGAGATAATATATGCGAGTAGCATTATATACTGACAATACAAAGTAGAATGTCTATAGTGTCCACTGTCATTTTTTGTCTTTCTCATCTCTTCTGATATTTGTCTTCCACCAGATGCTGTAGATAAAGCAACTTCCATTAAATGAGAGCAGTCTCAATAAATCTAATTCAAGTACTATGTCTTCCAGATTGAATTTGAATCCCGGCATCAAACACAGTTTGTCCACCACCTGGGAAAATACCTGACCCATAGTAAAGGCTCAATAAATTGCTGTTGACTGAAGGATTTACTGACTTGAAGTCCCAAAGTAGTTGGGTTTCAGAAGGAGTGCAGAGAAAGTACAGAGTGTAGATAGCTAGGGGCAGCCTTCTTGAGCAACTTTTGTATTTTGCATAATGTCCACTTAATCTTAACTTCATAATATACTCCTAGGATATTAATTCTAAGAAATAGCCCAAGGCAGTAACATAGGGCAACATCACCACTTTCTTTAGAGCTTTCACCTTTGTGAATACTTCTGTGACTCAGTGCCCTTATTTAAAGCAGACCTAGAAAAGAAGGGGAATAAAACAAGGACTTGGCCACTTTCTTTAAGTTTCATAATTACTAGAGTGTTTGAAAAGTGCTGCTCTTCTCTCCAAATGAAATTTGTATAAGTGACATAGAGTGATTTGTGGAAGAATAGCTTGTCAGTTGGTAAACTGAATAGGTTTAAACCTGATGTGTTATCCTATCACTAATACATGCATAGGAAGGTATGTGCAGTCACAGTTAGATAAAGTATAACTTTTCAGTGAGTTGTATGTTCTACTCTTTTTACACAGTAACAGGTTGCTAAGGTTAAGTTCCCTGTAATCCTAGAACTAAACTTTTAGGACTGCAGGCTGTGGTAGAATTACAGAGTATGTGCCGATCTGGTTTAGACAAACTAAGATACTTAGTGATGGCGGTGGATTGGCAATCATAGTAGCACAAGCGTGGGCTGATAATCTCTGTAAAGGCCGTAGGAATGGCGAGTGGACATCTGACAGGCACAAAGGTAAACCCACGATTATATTTAGCAGTTTGGGATATTGGAATGGTTTCCTAAAAATTTCCCAAAAGAAAAGTTTACATTTTTGAGGCATAAGTTATACTTCTATAGGAAGAAGTCTTATTTCCTTCAGACAATTGATTGCTTTTCTTTAAAGTCAGACCCTCTGAATAATAAAACTTAACATAGTGGCAATAATTATCATTCCAATATTATAATTTTTAATTAGAAAAACTTCCCAAGTACAGTGATACGCATGGCAACCTTGTGAGGGAGATATGATGCCTCAGTATACTAAAAGTAGAAAACAGAAGTGCAGTGGGTTAAAGCAATGACTTAAGAGGCAAACAGAATTTATGCAGTTAAGAAATTGCAGAGCTCCAACTTTTGCCTTCTTTCCTCCATCATGAAATGTGTATGGAAATCCCCCAGTGCACACAATAATACTCAGGAATATCCAGCGAAACTGAGCCAACAGTGTGTTGGAGATACGTATGTATACATGTATGCCCCCCACACACACACACACAGAAAGGTCAGTGTATTTTGGAATCTGGTTCAAGTGATTGTAGCTATTTGGAAAGTTCAGAATCTGATGGGGTAGGATAGCAGCCTGTAGACTCAAAGAAGAGTCTGGCTAAGTCTACAGGCAGAATTCTTCCATGTTGGAAGGAGGCGGTGGAACTTTTTCTTTCAACAGTTTGGATGAGACTCACCCACATTATGGAGGCTAATGAGTTATACCCCAAATCCAATAATGTAACTCAATGTCATCCAAGATAACAACATCAGAAAATAATGTTTGGTCAGCTATGTGGGCACCATGATCTGACCAGTCACATGTATTAAATATTCCTAATTGAACTGAAATTGTATAAAGGAATATTGGATATAGTTTTTCAAATCAAGGCAACCATTAGCCTCGTCCGAGATGCACCATTCTACTGATTTGATGTTCCAAGTGTTTCTGTTGAACATTATTAAATTCAGCCCCTGTCTTTACATACTTTAGGTCACCATGGAATTAATATTCTTTGTTCACACATTTCTTACCTGACCTAACATGGCAAATGAAGCATAAGAATTGGGTTAGATGTACCCAAAGCTCTAGGAAGAGTCTCTAGAAATAAGGAAGAATAGCCTTTCTATTTGTATTTCTTCTTTTGAGTTCTTATGCTAGGGAGACTATACAATATTTACCCATGTGGGTCTGGTTTATTTTGATTATAAATATATTTTCAAGTGGTATCCACTTAAGTATGAAGGCTTCAAGTTTATCATTCTTTATAGCTGAGTAATATTCCATTGTATAAAAATACCACATCTTTTTCAACCATTCTTCATGTGACGGGCATCTTGGTTGTTTTCAAGATTTGGCTATCACAAATTGCACTGCTATAAACACAGGTACACATATATCACTATGATATGATGTTTTCAGTTCTTTCAGGAAAATTCCCAATAGGGGGATAGCTGGCCTTTCAAGGTCAGTGAAGACTCAGGACATAGGAGAACCTATACTGCAACACCATGTAACTCAGTTGTGTCCCAAATTTTCTGATCAAGGAGATTATGGAGCCACAGAGGAATGTGATTGATGATGCAGAATGTTCCTAAGGAGAGTCACGTGGAGAGAAAACATTCTCTCAGGCCTTCACAGAGAGCAAATTGGTCAAGCAATGGCCATGACTCATCCACATGACTGACACTGACAAAGGATGTACAAAGTGCGGTACAGGGTTTCAGGGTAAATCCTGAGGGTACTTGACTGATCTTATCAGATACAAAGTTACATAGATCTTACTTGTTATATAGATCTTACTTTATCTTGGTCTTAACCATCCAGCAGAAAAGTATAAAAACGAGGTATGTAAAGCCATATTAATATGCTGAGCTGTGAAAGGCTCAAGTCAACAACTTCTGTGGCTAACCCACTACTATTGTGGACTGCTGGACTGTGTTGGATTGTTTTGCTGAATTCACACACCTATAGTATTTAGATACCAATGGAATACCATCTCTGACAGGACTAAACAAAAAAGGGGATACAAAGGAAGGACCATTTTGTATTTGTATATACAGAATAGTTAGGATAGATATACAGCTATTTTTGCTTAATTCAGTGAGAAGAAAGATTTGTACTTATAGTGCTTGGACAGGATATCCTGTCTGCTTCTTGTACTATGGAAAACCACTAAGACAATAACAATGTACAATATATTAATTATTGAAACTGTCCTATTAATCAGTTTTGAAACTGTCTCATTGCTATTTGCTTCTCAATAAAATAAAGAAATGAGGAAGAAAAATAAAAATAGTGTAGAGCATTCATTTTTCTAGATCTTACTATTGTGTGCTACACGGGATGCCATAGACATTATCTTAGTTGAAAATACAGAGTCAAAGAATATAGGTAGCCATTCTAGCATCCCACAGACAGAATGGGGTGTAGTTGGGGCTCACGTGCATCACTCTTTGGTTACACTTTCATTTTGTTTCACATTCCAGATGTTCTCAGGTACTTCTAAATGAGAAGACTAGCAGCTTTCTTGACCAGTTATCTTGTTGCTGTTCTTCTTTCCTCTGTGAGCATATGCTCAGGCTAAATTTTCATTGGGAACTTTACTGCATTGCCGGTGAACTTTTATTCTAATGAGCTACTTTACAACTGCAAGCTTGACAGAATGCAGAGTGAACTCTAGTCTTTACTTCTAGTCTTCATTTCTTAAGCTATATTGTAAATTATTCAGCATTTTTTATTTGACACGATAAGATCTATAATGAGATATTTGATTAAGCAGAAAGTTATATTCATTCATTAGGAAATCACATGTGGGAATCAGACATAACCACTATAAATCAAAAGTAGTGGAAACTAAAGCCTGGATTCTTGCAACCTTGACTCTCCATTGGGTTATTTGCAGAGTGGCAGCAGATATGGGAGATAATGAATCTCTTTTTCCTCTTGGTGCCAGAGCTCCCATTGTATTGGGGTATTTGTCTCCTGCCCAAAAGTTTTAAAGAAGAATGTGCTTATTTCTAGGTCTAGGGTAGATCACAGTTGGTTTAACCCAGTCTTGACATTTCTAATCTCTTTGCCAATGATTGATGTAGAACCAGTTCTAAGATGTGATAGGAGGCCTGCAAAGAACAGGTTGTCCATCCCCAAGAAGAGATACAGAAAATATACTGCTGTTTTTGCAGATGGGAAGTGGAAGCCCCACACTTCCATGGAATGTTCTGAAACACTGGTTAGATTGACTCTAGATTGGATCTAGAGTCACCCTGTCATTAGATTTGATTTTATAAGTTGTGTGAAAATGATATTCTTTCTTACTGAACACTTTATTTCAGAATATAGTTAGGTGCATAGAAAATTCTGAAGATGATATGGGAATTCCCATGTACTCCATTTCCTATCTTCTCCTTTATTAATTTGCATGAATGTGATAAATTTTTTCCAATTAA
>NW_004524633.1:7701710-7703026 GCF_000260255.1 Octodon degus
TTTCTTATTTTCATTAAATGTAGATTTATCATCCATTTCTTGGAAAACAGTGTGGATAACAATCATGGATGTGTCAGAACCCTTTGTGCTTGCTTTGTTTGTGCCTTTTTCTCTCTGTCCCTATTAGCACTTTGTTACCTTTGTGATATTTAAAACAAACATTCCATTCTCTTCCCAAAAAATTCACTTTGAAAATAAGTCACTTTTTCACTATACAAATAGAGTAAAATTCACATGCCAGCTTCACTAAATCCTTTTTTTTTCAAGCCCTTGAATATTATAAGAAGTTTTTGTTTTAAATTTAGTCTTCACCTTTTCCTAGGGCTCTGAGAAAGGAGATGCATTTCCAGAGCTTTTAAAAAGGCAAGTCATGATTCCTCTGTTGTTGTTTCTGGGAATTTACATGGGTGGACATGGGAATTTCAAGTGCAAAAATCTAAAACCCCAAACTCTAAAATACTATGCAGCCCACTAATTTTATTTTATTTGCTGTAGTCATTATAGATTTGATCCTGGCCCCTAGAGTCAAGTAGCACCATTGTAGTTTTGCTTTTCAAAACAAAGTCATTTTTCATTTTAAATAAATGTCAATAAAAATAATGTGATGTTTTTATTGGCCCTTTAAAGAATTTACAGCTTATAAAATCCCTATATAATCCTCTCCATTGTTGAGAGGCAGAAGAATTATAGAAGTCCTGTGTTAAGATTTGAAGTGTAGAACTAGCAAAACATTTATTCACTAATCCCTTAACTTGATTTAGTGACTTGGTTTATTGGATTAACTTTAGCAGAGAACAGGACCTCAGGAGAATATACTTGTGCCATAGATCTTGTTTTGATAATGTTTTGGCATCACTTTCTGCTGTTCTGTGAGTTTCACTGTAATTATTTATAAGTAGCTCTAATGATACCAACGTATTTGTCACCACCCCCTGGGTTTGCTTGCAGTAAGTTATAGCTGTTAAAATATATTAAGGTGATTCTAAGAATCTTTCTGCCACTTTAGGACTTGTGAGACAGACAATACAAAAGAAAGAGTCCTAAACTGTGAAAGGAAGTTCAGCTATTAAGTACTAGTGACATTAGACAATGTATAAAGCATGCAAAGCATAAGTAACATTCATGTGCATGCAGTAGAGTATTAGAAATCACTCATTGTGGGACAGCAGCCTGACTTTGACCTGTGGCATCCCATTGAGTGTCAGAGTGGTTGGCTGGGCTGGCTGGAGAAGCATGTATCTTCCCAGCCTACAGGGGGATGAGTCTTCCACTGACCTGGACAGTTCTAGTAAAGATATACAAGGTATCAATGACGC
>NW_004524633.1:7704321-7704833 GCF_000260255.1 Octodon degus
AGCACACCTCCGGGCCAGCACCACAAGCTGGGAATTGAACCGGGTCCCTGCATCTGCTTAAGCAGGTACTTTAATCCACTGAGCTATCTGGCTAGGCTTTTTTAAAATAATTTTTTAGCAAAATATTTTTTAAAATTAAAAAAAAATGCTCTTGGCACTCATGTATTTAGTGTATGGAATACTTTTACAGAACAGGAAAGTCCACGGTGCTAAAACTTGTGCTTTCGCTGAAGGTTCACACAGAATGATACGTATTTATAGTTAGCTCAGAGCTAGTCATTTGCCTAGTGCCCGAGCCTAAAAACTGCTGTCCGTGTTCTCATGCATATTTCATCTGAGAACTGTAACGGTAACATAAGGTGCCCACAAGCAGCTTAGTGTGTACCCTCCTTTAAACTTCAGGCAATTATTTTATTCGAATATCATAAAGATTTTCAAAAATTCCTTAAGCTTCAAAAGTCATTCACACTTCCATCTCCCAATTTGAAAAAGAATTCTGAAAGCTGAACATG
>NW_004524633.1:7705872-7706480 GCF_000260255.1 Octodon degus
ACTTTGTGTGACACTTTGAATGTACTTATAAGTGTTTATTGGAAGGCAAGTGAAGCTCACCAGAGTCATCTATTGGACTCAATTAACAGGTTTATTTCAGATTCATGTTGCTTCTATTGTATGAGCCTCTCTCATTTTGTCAAAAGTGTTAGAATGTCAAATGAAAATTGCAAATATTGTTAGAACTAACAGAGCCATCCAAATACTTCTAGAAATATTTTCTTTGCAGTTTAATTCTGTCCCCTTTATAATGTGTTAGGTACTTTCATTTTCTCCTTCTGTTAAGTTTTCGTTTCTTGTCATTTTCTTCCTTCCAAATCCCTAAATGTAGTGTTGGCTGGTCCAGAGTTAGGTTCAAAAATAAAAATAAAATGAAATAAATAATATAAAAAATGCAAAAATGACTTCTTTTGATTTAATAACTCTTCAAAGGAAAATGGCCTGGATAATAATTTAATTTTGTTTTTGTTCCATTGACATTGTCCTTTTAAAGATTAAAATATTCAGAATTGTGTGCTTACTAGGTGCACTGCAAACCTAACTTTTCAGTGCTTGGGAGACTGAAAACAAGAGGATCCCTGTGAGCCTGATCTGTGTAGTAAGACCCT
>NW_004524633.1:7708061-7719134 GCF_000260255.1 Octodon degus
CCCATAACACCCCCAAATTTCTTGATGTCAGTCAAAACACCTTGCCATACTTAGAGAGTCTAGCATAGTTCTTTTAGCTTCAAGTTCACTAAACTTTTAATTTATTACAAGAGTCTGGGCATTTTACTTGGTGGTAGAGACACAGAGGTGAATAAGACAGGTGAGAACTTTGTCCTCAGAGGTAAGCTGTTCTACCTGTATTCTACCTACACAGCTTTGAAGTAAGCACTGGTTCCTTCTCTGTGTTTCCATGAATAGCAAAGAAGGAGTGACACAGCCAAAAAGGTCATAGATCTAACAGGAAAAATGTCCCAATGATAGCATATTTAAAGGTTGAGAAAAAGCAGCTGGAAAACATTAAGCTTTGTAGTTTCAAAGGGAAAAGAACTAGTTTATAAAAGTAAAGAGAAAGAAGAATAGAGGGAGACTTTGGACTTCACAACTTGACCTTGGTCCAACCTTGTCCATAGCCCATGCACTTCACCAGGGAGTATGATATTTACCTTCCAGTTATTTAAATCTGATTCCTTTTTATGTATTTATGAGATAATTAATTAGACACAATAGTAGTAGAAAATGATTCAATGTGTTAAGCCTATTCCAGTTGCTGATAAGAAACAGTTTTACTATGTAAAATAGAAAGATTAAATGAATTGACTAATCCATCTTAACTTTTTACATTTTGAGTATGTGCCCAGAGAGAGAAAGACAAAAAGACTAAAATCATGAAGAAGAGAGGCCAAATCAACAGTAATAAACACTGATAACATGAGGTCTAAAAGTATCATATTAATATGTGTACTATTTTACTTACCATTTTTAGAACAAGAGGGTAATGCTGAAAAGGATTAACTAGCATACGCAGTAGGGTCCAGCAGTTAAGTACCAGAGATGCTAGTCTGCTTAGTTCCCAAGACCTGCTTCAACCAACATGAAGAGTAGTTCTTTCTAAGGAATAACTTTGAATGGATCTATATCTATATCTATATCTATCTATATCTATATCTATATCTATATCTATATCTATATCTATATCTATTTTGTTTCCTTTAATATATTAGGAAGAGTCTTGATAATATGTCACTTCACCTGCATTTTAGTGTTTGAGTAGGTAAAACTATGTTGTAGAAAGCTTTCCTGTCCTTTTCTTGCCGTGTAATTGGTGAAAGGATAATTTTCCCTCAAAAATTTTCCAACATTTAGATTTAAAAGTTACACATATATTCTATCTTTTTAGGGTGTTGTGGTTGTTTATTTTTTGTTATACAATGTTCCAATAAATATTGAGCATTCTGGTCCACTATCTACATAGAATAATGCCCAGAAATTACCTGACTTATGCAAGTGGCATTTTTTTTCAAAATTTTATTGATAAACAGATAGCAATGAGACAGTTTCAAATCAAATTGGAAGTACAGATTCAACAAATAATACACTGCATATATTCTTCTTAGTGGTTAATTGCTGTACAAGATGCGGACTTGAGATCCCATTTACAAGCACCATTAGAACAAATCATTCTATTCATTAAGAGAATGCAACTATATATCTATCCTAACCACTTTGAATACACAGATACAAAATGGACATTCATCTGTATATCCCATTTTTCCAAGTTCCATTATTGAATATTATAGGTGTGTAAACTCAGCAAAGTATTCTAAAAGAGTCCAGTAGCCCATAATAGCATTGGGTCTTCTGTTTAACTGGCAATGTCAGAAATTATTGACCTGAGTCCCCCACAACCCAACATAACAACATGGCTTTACTTCCTATATTTCGTCTTCATACTTTTCTACCGGATGGATAAGACCAAGGTAAAGCAGGACCTGTACAACAAGAGTTGTAGCTTTTTGGTCTGAGAAGGTCAGTGATTTATCCTGAGATCCTGCACCCCAGATTGTAGAACCCTTGTCAGTGCAGCCATGTGGATGAGTCACAGCCATTGCTTGGCCAATGTGCTCTCGGTGAAAGCCTGAGAGAGTGTCTTCTCCCCATGTGACTCTCCTTAGGCCCACTCTATGTCATCGATCACTTTCCTCTTTGGTCCCATAATCTTCTTGATCAGAAAATTTGGGACACTACCAAGGTACATGACGTTACAGTACAAGTTCTCATATGTCCTGAGTCTTAATTGACCTTAGAAGGCTAGGGCCAAAATGTTGGCTTTCCTTGTATCCCTCCTTTTTCTCTAATTTTGGTCTGCAAACTTAGGTTGTTAACCATCCAGAAGAAAAGCTTATTGTTATTATCAAACGATTTAGGCTATCAAGCTTAACCTCACTATCTCACTGCATTTCAAACATCTTAGGCATAATAAGGAACAGGTATTTTTCATCAAGTATTGATATGTTGAACTTTAAGTCCCTACATAATATGATAAAAAACATTTAAAAATTAGCTTATATTTCAAAAATAGGATAAAGAATTCTATACCTCTCATGTTTGCACATAAGTCCAAAAATCCCACCATATACAACCTTGAAGCAGGACAGTCCCTGCAAGTGGCATTTTTAAAGGTACCTTCAAATGTTATTTTGCCCAATTTTCCATGATACAAAAAAATCCCAGAATGTTAAAATTGACCCAAAATATTCCATCAGTCAGCTTCAACACTGAGCATCTTTTTACTACTTTTATTTCAACTGTGCAGGGATTTATTTTGTGTGCTGTGATACATCACAGAGAATCTTGAGAATGCTTCATGCCACCTGCATTTCAGGGTATATTTTGAGTCGGTAAAAACTGAATCCTAGAGTGTTTTCCTGTCTTTTTTTACAGTATTGTTGGGGAAATAGAATAATTTTACCTCAGATGTCTTCCATGATATGTAGATTTAAAACTTAAACCTCGGTGATGTTGTTTGATCCATTTCTTTACCCCTATTTTTGTTCCATGCTCTGGTGGCTGGATGTGGAGGCTTTCAGGAATCTGGATTCAGTTTTCGGGGCAAGAATGTGTCTGTCAGTGGTGCTGCTTACTGTATCAGGAGGCGAATAATTTCACTTGGCCCCATTTTCTGTGGTGGCAGGTTGGCCTTTGGGTTCAGAATGCGCCCTTACTCTCTTCTTCTCCTTTTCCTTCATTCCCCAGCCAGAGATTGATCACTTAGTGTCTTATATTTTTACAATCTGTAGTAATGTAAATTTTTAAAAACCCATTTAGTGGTCTTTTCACGTTGTCTCAATAAATTGCTTTATTTCAAAGAGAAAAGGACTGAAAATCCATGTTTGTTCTCAAAACATGTCAACAACTTTTGTTTTTAAATTAAAGTTTCCCAGGAATACTTTTGGAATTTTCGAGCAATAATTTCAATCATAGTTTGACAAAAGCTGGGTTATTACAGAGTCTTCTTTTTGCTTTGTGCAGTACTAATAAGCATGTCATGAATATTTGAGTGTTGGTATAAGAGATTGTTTTCTTAAATTAGCTTGTGTCTTTTATGCCCTATAATTTTCCTAAAACATTTGTAATGTAAACTTGTTTACACACACAGCCACTTCCACTGTTATGCATTAAACATATTATTCTTCTTGCTATCCAAAAGAGAAAGCTGAAGCTTGGGGGCTTAAATGACTTTCCTAACTTTGTTTTCCTAAATCATACATCCTGTCCAAGGTCATGTAGGAGACAAGAGCTACAGCCCAAGTCCACCTCACATTACAAACTCTAGCTACACAAATAATTTCAAGTTCTGGAATAAGGCGTGTTCTTGCCTTCTCACATATTCCTTCATCTTCTTGAAACTATCTTAGGTACCCACCAGTCTTCACCTGATGAACACTCGCTCATTGTCTTAGCAGTTTGGGTGCCACAACAAACGTACCACAGGCAGAGGAGCTTAAGCAGCAGCCTTTTCTCACAAATCCGAGAAGCTGGGAATTCTGGGATCAGATTTCCAGCAGATTCCAGGGCTGCTGAACGCTTCCTTCCTGATTTGACTTGCAGTGGTGGTGTCCTGTGTCATGAATTGGGAAGAGAGGACACAAGCTCTTTTTCTTTTTTCTTTTTCTTGGCAGAACCAGGAATTGAACTCAGGCCCTTGTGCTTGCCAGGGAAGTGCTTATTATACTGAACCATCTCCCCAGCCCCTTGGATGTTTTTCTATTAAGACATTAGCTTCGTACCTGAGAGCTCCAATTTCACGACCTAATAACCTTCCAAAAGTCTCACTGCCAAAAGACGGTTACATTGGAGATGTGGACTGTACATCTCTCAGATGCAGTCCCTAAGTGAATATTCAGCATATTTGTATTGTTATTCAGCACTTTGCATTACATTCCCTGCCTTCTTTTTGCTTGTGTTTTTCTTCTAGATTTTTTAAAAAGGGAAGCACTGTGTCAACTTCTGGTAGATTGCTTGAGGTGATTATTAATTATTACCTGCATATTGACCTATGGAAAGAACTTAGAAAATAATTAGGAAATAAGTCTTCCTAATGGTACTAAGTTATCTTGCAGCATCAAGATATGGCAGAAATGTAAACGGTTCAGAGGAAGAAATAATGACAGACATTACAAATTTTCACTGAAAGCCTGAATAATAGTAAAGACTAATCAGAGAACTATAAGAATAGTTATCTAACATACAACTGTGACAAGATAATTGTCACTGCAAAATTCCTTAAATTTGAAAACATTAATCATGTATTTAGTAGCTGTTTTTATAAACCTGTTCACTTTTATTCCATAGTAAGATACTGACATAGCTATACCCTATACATACACAAAGCCTTCATTATTCGTGAGACAGTTTTACCAATTTTCTTACAGTGTCACAAGCACTTGTTAATTGTCTGTGCTCTAAAGTGTCACATGAGGTGCCAATATAAGATAAAAATATTTGACACAAATCCTCTTCTCGGGCATTATAAAAACAAACACCAGGAAGCATAATAATAAACTTCTCATTATGACAAACAATTCCCAAAGCCAGGGGAATAGCAACTTATTTCAAAAGTATTGAATACAGTGTCAAAGTATGTGATAGCTGTGAATTACCCTTTGCGATGCCACTGAATGGCAGTATAAATCGGCTGGGGGTGTGTTCATTCTTACCTATTAGCACGGTCAGCAGATAAAACTCTCATTTGTCACGGTTTGCATGGCATGCTGCTATCACTGACCAAAAACCAATTTGGGCTGTGTTCTCTTGCGCAGGAAGGAGCAGGAGCAATTTAATACCACCTTCAGGCGGTTTTCCTTGTCTTTAGTCGTGTTCCCTTTCTTGGCACTGATTACTTATCTTGGCTCTCCTATTAACTTCTGTGTGACTTGAGGGGTACAGAAATTTAACAACTCGTGTGATCTGTCTTATTTGTAAAATGCAACTAATCTACTTCCTGCAGTAAAGTGTGGAATTGCTAATCACAACAGGCAACTCTAATTACTTGACTGACTAGAAACAATTTTCCACAAATTTAAAGGCTAGACATGAATCATATAGAGTCTGCCAATCTAACATAGATATCTCCACAACCTATCCCACCAAGCATGACTGAACTAGTGGAAATATATTGCATTTTTATGTGTTTGTAAGATCCTGGGGGTGGGCAGGGAGACAGCTCAGTAGAATAAGTGCTTTCCTATAAGATCCTGGGGTAATTTTTCCAATTTCAATTCAAAAGCATGACATGGAATAATCAGATTGCATATATATATATATATATATATATATATATATATATATATATATATATGCTGAACTAATGAGCCATGTAACTATTCTTCCTGCTTTTAAAGACATAGATTTTATCATCAGATATCTTTGGAAGAATTTATAAACACTTTTGTACCAAACACAGTTTTTCCTCTTCTCCTTTGTCACTTGCATGTATTGGAACTGAAAATTAGTTTCTTCTTTTCCCAGCCTCCCTTGCAGCTACTGCAGGCCTTGTGACAATAGTTCTGGCCACTGAAACTTGAGCACAATACTTCTGTGGAGTTCTTTGACTTTTTTGTGATTTCTTGCCATAGTAAAAGAAATAGGACCTGCCATTGTTCCATATGTTTGTATTCATATTGTTCCTTTTGTTCTTATGTTGAGAGAAAGACGTAGAAGGCCTTCTGAAGAAAAAAACTAGCACAAAAACAGACACTGTGGAGCTGACTCTGTGGAGCTGCTTGTCAGTGCCATCAGTTTCTGCTTTGAGAATTCAGAAGGCTTTTTAAAATTTAAGCCACTATAAATGTATTTATTTTAAGCTAATCACACTTTAGAAAGACAACAAAACTCACATATGCACATGTATATACACACGCGTGCACACACACTGGGTGATCAAAGTATAAGATCAGTGATTTAAAAATATATTACAGTAAAATGCACATTGGCATGAGTTCCCCTCCAAAACTTCCCCCTCATTTCAAACACACCTACCTCATTCCTTTTGCCACTTTCTGAAAGACATCTGGAAGTCCCCTTTTAGGCATGTCTTTATAGGTATGATGAAGTATAAGATGAATGGTGCTGCTGAGTGTCGTCCAGGGAGGCAGGCTTTTGTGGACGTGAAGGTGCATCCGCATCCGCCTTGCTCAGCATACCTGCCACCATGCAAGCTCTGGCTTTTTGTCAAAGTCAGAGTGACCACGAAGGACACATGTTTTGAACAGATTTAAGACATCGGACTTGCAGAACACCTTCAGGATGTGGCAAGAACGATGGGATAAGTGCACCTAAAGCGAGTGAGGTGACCCGGAGGGGAGTCAGGGACGCTGTGTCTTTTACTGCAACAAGTTTTAAAAATTTGAGCCCCCTTCACTGTATTACCCATCACACTGTGTATCTAACTATTAATAAAGCAAGCAGTTTATGACAATAGCGCTTTTGGTGGAACCAGGGATTGAACTCAGACCCTTGCACTTGCCAGGGAAGCGCTTATTCCACTGAGCCATCCTCCCCAGCCCCAAAGCAAGCAATTTAAAGAAAGATGCTCCAAAAAATCAATTGTATGAGATTCAGGTTCATGTTGCTGTAAAATAAATTGAAACTTACTATTTTAATGATGTAGTGCAAATGCAGAGATTTTTTTTAAAGCCTTTGAACTGTTCCTAACTGAACATACACTGAATCTGAAGTGATCCGGGAGTGTTCGTTTATAAATATCTTAATGCTCATGTTATCTTCTTGGACGCTCATAAAGGATGAGACTCAATCATCAATCGTGTGGTTCTTGGATTCTTATTAATGCAACTATCCATTGTAATGAAAAAGAGGACCAAGTTTAAATGTGATCATCCCACACTTAATGTTTTTCAAGTACCTGTCTAAAAACAGTACCATGTTAGCATTACAAAGAGTACAAAATTATGACTCTTAACACCTGTTTTAATAAGTTTGGAAGGCATGTTACATATATTTGAAGCAAACTTCTAGTTTGGAGGTAAATAAAATTAAACACCAATTTTAGATAGTAGGAAAATACATTTCCATTAGTACAAGCCAGATCCTTTTGTTTATTATAAACAAATATGCCTAACTTTTGTACTTATACTTGAAAAAGGAGTTAAATTTTTATGTGTTAGATTAGAAAGCTTTAGTAGTACTACACTGCATGATAGTAACCTCATAAGCAAATATTTAACTAAATAAAATACTGTGTAAAGTAGCGTACAAGTCCTGTGTGAATTTGTTTCCTTAATCGATTCATCTATCTTCTATTTAAAGTTACTATTAAATAAATTAAAATTTAAATAACTTTTCTTTTTTTTTCTTTTTTGGCGGAACCAGAGATTAAACTCAGGCCCTTGCGCGTGCCAGGGAAGTGCTTATTCGACTGAGCTATCTCTCTGGCCTCAATAACTATTATAATATAGACAGACTAATGAAAAAGTCATTATCCAAAGGCTCTGTGTGGTGGTTCAGTGAAGAACTTGACAGACAGGGAAAGAATAAGGAAAGAGCCCTCGGGGCCAGCGAGACTGCTCAGCAGACTAAAGCGCCCGCTTGGCAAGCTTAGGCAAGCCCTGGGACTGCAGCTCCTTGCCAGGCACTGTGCGCCGCGCCAGTCCTGCCCCGGGGTGGGCTGGGCGGGCCAGCGTCTAGGCGCCGTGGCACACGCCTGTAAGCCCAGCTCTGCGGAGGCTGAGAACAGGAGGATCACCATGAGTTCGAGCTACATAGCCAGACCCTGTACCAAACACATATAAAAATAATAAAATACCCTGCGTTGGTAATGAGTAACCCAGTAAAATGGCCCATTGTTCAGAGGACACAGGGCCTCCAGCATGGCAGGGGTAGTACAGAAGGGGGGAAAGGGAGGCACCTGGAGGCCGATCCACCTTGAACCCTTCACGCTAAAGCCCGTGTTCAGAACACCTTGCTCGGAAGCGAGAGGAACACATGTTCCTAGACAAGTTCTGTGGAACTCCTTCCAATCTTTAATCACTACCTAAGTTTTAAACGTTCAAAGTCAAGACTTTTCATTGCCTGTTGAGGATCATTACGTTTCTATGTTGTATTTGCATTTTTTAAATTTTATATCTATTATCGTCAAGCTACACGACCGCAAATCAATTTCCAATCAGTAAGGAGAGGGAAAATTGCAGCGGCCGGTTTGATTGTTAGCGCCTCCCGCGCCTCGTGCATTTTCCTCACAGCTGCAGTCATGGGGTGGATGTGCCACTCGTGTTGCTGGAATCTGGAGCCCAGCATTAGGCGGGCTTAGGATGGCATGCAACATAAATTGAGCCAAGTGCAAACAAGACAGGAATGTCCCCTGTACTGGTCGATACACGGGGTGAACTTGAGAAGTTAGGATATTTAATTAAGTGGCTCAGCAGAGAGCCATCCTGTGCAAGAGGAGGGCGTGGACATTGTGGGAGTTCCACACCCCCATCCCAAGGTAGCCTGCTTATAGTATAAGGAGGGGAGGGAGGCTGGCTAGAAGCTGCAGCTGCTACCCCTCCTGTTCCTCACTGTTTTCTGCAGCCCGGAAAAGCTGCCCTCTGCCATGTGCCACTCTGCCTGGGAGCCAGCCAAGTACAGACTGAAAGCCCCACAAACTGTGAGCTAAATCAACCTTTCCTTCCTGAATTTGCGGTGCTGGGTATTTTGTCCCAGCAATGGGTGAAAAGTAACCGAGACACACCCTTGAAATTAGTAGGAAGGAGGAGTTCGCGTCTGATTTGCTCCCCAGGTCATCATCAGCACGCACCACTCCACCCAGCACATAGTAGTTTTTCATCTATTAATTGTTGGGTTTCCACTTGATTTACTGTTTGAATCCTTGTGGGATTGTATTTATAAGCATGTATTAGTAACAAGGATGATGTAAGATGGAAGAGCACTGTGAGATGAAGGTTGTTCTACTCATAGTGTAAAAAATGGTCAGAACTACTGTGAGACCCTGTAGGAGCTAGAGTCTGTGCCTGGAGGGATAATCCTCCAGAGAGCTCAGCACATGCGCTTTTACACTAATGAGTTAGCAGGAGGGTGAACAGTTCCCATTACAGTCCCCACATCCTGATGTCACCTGTCCATTTGACTCTTCTGGCTACAACACATCCCCATGACCCCTCCAGACATGCAATCCAGAATTACCGGGTCAGAGTACAGAGACTTGGATAACAACCAGTCTCCTTCATGGGGCCTGGACGTGGCTCTCTGTGGACCAGGAACCTAAGAGCTAGAAAGAAAAGTAGCCCAGAACATTATTCATAGTGATAATATTTTGTAGTATACATTATCAGAAGAACATAAAAACTCACAGCTAAAAATATTGAACCATAGGAGTTATGAAATCTGACTACGTAGGATAGGCAGACGTCTACCACAGTGACAATGGTTGGGAGAGTGTTCTTTAATTAGACTCCATTTCTACTGTCTACAAGAACATGAATTTATTCTCCCAGGAGCTCTGGCTCCCGGCTCTGGGAAGCTCTTCTTTCCCATCGTCCCCGCTTGGCGGATCTGCTGTGAGCAGTGCAGCCAATGGCGGACTTGGAGCACCTCTGTGCTCACAGCCTGCTTCCGGCATGTGCAAATATTGGCCCCCAGCAAGGATTTTAAACACTAAACGCTTTTAGACTTCTAGTTTCTTTAGTCATACAGGTTCCCGGAAATTTAATAACTTTTGACGCATTTGGTTCCTGTTCTGATGTGCGTGACTCCCAGAGACCCTCTACCCAGAGCTGTTTTTTTGTATGTTCTAGTTTCTCTTTACTTCATGGTAGCTCCGTTGAGAGCAGCAGACACAGCTGGAGGTGCTGTCTCCTACGTCAGGTCTTTGCTATGGAGTTGAAGTCTTAATCGATCTCTGCCTCCCAGAGAGTTTCTGAGGTCTTTTTCTCATTGTGTACAGTCTAGAAGTACTTGTTTTATCATTTCCTCAAGATTCCCGTTGGGGGCTTTTTTTTTTTCCTAACGTATCTTCCAGTAGATTTGTCAATTCACATGTGAGTCGCCTCTTGTAATTCATATTGAAAACTTCAGTAGCGTCCAACACACACAGTCGGGTTGGTTCTTCTATACCGCCTCTCCCATGATTGTTGGCTCTGTGAGCAGGTGCCTCCCTTCCAAGTTAGCATCTTTAGTAATAGACTCTGTCTTCTGACCACATGTGGTCCACGCTCTCAGCACTAACTTAATACGCGCTATTTTATTTTGTGTTGTATTAGGAGCTAAACTTTATTTCTAAGAGGCTTATTTTTGCTTGAGGAAACCGAAAATACAGAGTTAAATATTTAGCATAAGTCGTCTCAAAATTCAGTGAGTGAATTAATTGCATCAGTGACAGCAGCTGACATTATTTGTGGCAAATGGTAAAATTTGAAATTTGGGGTAAAAATTAGAATTTTGGAAAAACTTATTTCTCACTATGAGCTTGAAAGCTTCCAAATATTTAAACATTTTACTGATGATGGTGGCAACACTGTAGCATGGAATGTATTAATATTTGGAGGACAGGAAAAGCTTAGAGAACTAATATTTTCTAAATGACTGACATAATGTATTATGAAATTGCATATTCGTAAAAAGTCCACTCAAAATTCAAAGTGATTTTGTAGATTTTAAATACTTCATTGAAAGGTTTTCACAAACTGTATCACAAGGGGATGTCAAGAATCAGTAAGC
>NW_004524633.1:7727114-7729343 GCF_000260255.1 Octodon degus
AACTACATTTAAAAAAAAAGAATTTAAAAAGAAGTCAGAGATAAGAGCATAAATAGTGTTAGTAAACAAGTTATTTATGTATTTCTGACAAAAATACTTGAATAAATTTTTCATTGCTTTTCTGTCTGATATTCATATTTAATGAAAATGATCAGAAATTTTCATTGGACTTTATTGTGCAGGCTACATTTTAATATAATCTTTTTGTGTGCTTGTATTTGTAAAATAATAGCAGTCTAAATTAGAACAAAGAAGTAATGTTTGTTCACAGAAAACAACCCGAAGACTGATGATGTGTATACGCTAAGTAGCAACATGAACACAGCACCTGTAATATGATTGAAGCCATATTAAAGTAAGGCCATGTCCATTTCATCTGTTAATCATGTTGTCTTAAAAACAATATGTGACTATTACCTCCGTGCGTCATGTGAGCCGTACTAGTGAAGGCCACTAAAAATTAGTGAGATTGAACTCAGTGAGTATCAAGTACACATAATTAACAAATAGAGTAAAACAAGTTTCCTTATGAAGCCGAGTTAATTCATCTTTTCAACTCAATAAATATCAAGGAAGGCAGCACAAGCGTTACGAGGGACCTATCTATTTAATGACTGAATAAATGCTTAAAATACTTGGTTTGGAAAGAACCCATTCTGCATCAATTCAGTCACACCAAGCCTAAGGATGTCGGTATCTGTTTCCTGAAAAAGAAGTGGCCACACTTCGTTTTCAGACCATAAAACCCCAGAGAAGTCTAGTTTGTTTAGTTTAATTTTAAATCTATTCAGTACTTATTCTGTCCCTTTTATATTACAAAGTTTCTTTCCCAAACCTGTTTGCATTTTTCCCTCTACTCACCTTTCCTTGTCCCATCTTTCCTTTCTCTTCCCCCCTCCCTTTTTCCCCTGCCCATTTCCCAGTGTCTGTTATACATTTGGGGAAAAAATGGAAACAAAGCTTTTGTAAATAAGAAGAAAGTTTGAGGGCAGAGGAGTGTGGGAACAAAGGAAGCAAGATATATGTGGAGACATACAAATTCCTTAGGATGAATGTCTTTGTTATATGTATCTAAAACGTACCAATAAAACAATAAAAATAAAGTTACAGAAAAAAAAATTCTATTCTTATTTTTCTTAGCCAAAAAGAGAGTACAAATTTCAGTTAAATTTTAGAATTTATGTTTTTCAAAAGTATGTAAGAAAATAGAATCTAATATCACCACATATGCAGAAATTTTATACACACATGTACACATACACACACATATATGGTCACACAACCACACACTCACACACACACACATACCAGCTATGTTTTATAGTTAAGTAACACAAGAAAGGGTGTAGCTATATAAGACCTTTTACAACCCTTAATAAGTTTTCTTACTGTGACCAGAAATTTCAGTAGAATTTCACATGCAAATCATAATAATACATTTATCCTGGTTTTGGTTATAAAAGCAATTTTTTTCATGTTTACCATTAAGCATGATATTTTTGTGGCATGTATCAGATAGACCCATTCTCAGATGGAGAAAGAAAATCTGATATTCCTGTTCATTGACTAATGAAAAGCTCCAGGGTTGAAGTTTATCGAAAATGTTTTGCACGTATTGAAGCGATTATGTTTTCTTTCTGCTAATGTATTCATGGAGGAATTGCAATTATATTCTAAAGTTAAACCAACCATGCATTCCTGGAATAAACTTACCTTGATTATGAAAGACATAAATATTTATATCTGGATCTGTTTGCTAATATTTTATTCATGATGTTTCAACTATGTTTATGAGGGAAATTAGGCACTCGTTTTTTTCTCATATTGCCCTTGTCTTGTTCTTTGATATCAAGTTTACAGTGACTTCGTATTCACTGAGGGAGGCTTCTGTTCCCTTCCCTCTTCTACCTCGACTCACTTCCCCTTCACTTTTCTCTCATGTCCTCTCCAATAACTTTCTCTTCTTCAGTTTCCATTAGAATTGTACCATACGTTATCCGAAAACTCTAGGCCTGGTGATTTTTTTTTTCTTTGATGGTGTCTATCTGATGTTTTGGGGTTGGGACTAGATTTAACCTACTAAATAAATGTCTCTTGATGTTGAGGCAGTTTAGCTCACCTGTCAGCTCATTGGCTTGGGAAGTGCTTACTGGGTTAGAGAAGCACATGCACGGTGTGCTGTGGTGAGTCAGACTACCATGGGCGGAGTCACTGAAACTGTGAGCCAAC
>NW_004524633.1:7730594-7733003 GCF_000260255.1 Octodon degus
AAAATGGACATTCATCTGTATCCCCTTTTTTTGTTAAGTTCCGTTATTGGACTCTTTTAGAATATTTTGCAAAGATTATTTAAAATCTAAGTACCATTTCCTTTTCCAGGTATTACCTGTGTGAGGCTAGGATTTTCATATGTAGAAGAAAATATGGCAACCTAGCCATTTTATATTAAGTTAACGTCAAAGAAATTTCCTAAAATGTTAAATAATGCCCTGGTCACTGTTTATTTAAAATTGTACCTGTTTTGACTTAAAATCTTGAAAATGTGATGATTTGATTTTTATATTAAATGGATTAATAGGCATTTAGGTTCCTATCTGCATATTTTAATTCTGCAGATATCATTGGATATAATCCAAATTTTAAAAGCTGCTCAGAATGCTTAGATCATTTGTTTGTGAGAGTTTATGAGAGTTTGCAGGAATGCCAAGCCCAGAGACTAACCGCTGCTCTAGAACTTCTTCTTGCAAATGGTGATGGAGAAGAAGAGTGGGGATGGCGAGTGCAGGTTGGGATCCTTCCTCCCCAGAGTTACATCCCTGCCTCACTCCCAGGCAGAAGGAGGCCAGACTGTGCCCAGAGGGAAGGGAATTCACACTGCACACTGACAGTTTTCAAGACCACACTAAAAACCTACGGCAATAATCGTTGCTATGTGACTACAATTGGAAGTTCTGGACCATATTCCTTCTCATATAGCATATTGTTCTCATGTTTGTCTTATGCTGAAATAGAGTAATAACTTCTTTAACACACTTCCACTCACTTGGACTACTAGTGGTACATGTGTGACCCTCCCTTGGATGGTTTGTGTCACTGGTGGTAGAGGTGGTACAGACCCAGGTAGGACACTCGTCCGCAGACCAGGTGGTTCAGGTGCTTGGCAGTGAGGTGCGTGGACCACAGCTCCATCACGTATGACTACAGGTGAATATTCCTTTTCTCTTTTTCAGTTTACTAATCATCCCATGAGAGCTGGAAAACTCTGGTACAGAGCATCACATAGAAAGTACATTGGTTTTCTAAGTCATTATTCTCTTGTCCCTAATTTTGAGACAGAAACCTTCTTGTCCATATGTAGCTCACATTCCATTATAAATCTTGTCCAGATGACCTTTTGTGTGAATGTGGGTTGTCAGCTCAGCACTATTTCTTATATTTTACTGTATTGAAAAAGGTCATGAAAAGATAAAACTTCTTCTCTTTCTAAGAACCTGTTGATAATTCATTACTTTTTGGCCTACATTTCTGATAAAGATCTCAGGACAATTCAAGAATTTTTCTGTAACTGGTAGAAAAGATGGTGAGCTTTATCCATTAATGCTGAAGGCTTGAACGCCTTCGAAGTACTGGTTCTCATTACATCCCAAGACCTGATGTTGTGCTGTGAATGAGGAGATTCGGGGGAACCACATAAAAACTCACCTCAAAAGGGAAATTATAAAAAGAGCAATAAAGGCGTATAGTTCAGAGTCTCAGGGGAAGGAAGGCACGCTAAGAATGTTTTTCTAAGAATGTTTTTCCCAGTGCATGAAAGATCTTTCTAATAATACCCTGAACATATCAGAGACTGTGCTGTTAGAAAATTGAGCAAGTGAAAAATGAAGTACTGAATACATTCAGCAATAAGTAGCTTGCCACTCTTCAGATGTGCTGTGCAGAGACGGCTTCCTCAGTCCTGACCTCTGCCTCTTCTCAAGGCTGCTTCTGAGAGGCTGCAGATCCTCGGAAGCCTCCTCAAGAAGCACCTCGCCTACCCCTGGGACACTTGGAGCATCTCTGTAATTCAGCGTCTAGGTTTGCAGCTGCTCAGAGTTTTTGATTTTTTTATTTAAAAGAGAATAGAAAAGTAATAAGACATTAACGATGATACACAATTTTAAAAAAATAAGATCATAGCTATTCAACAATGGTTGTTCCATAGCACTTTGCTGTCTTCAGTGTAGTTGCTCAGATTACCAGATATAAACATGCAAAATTAGTCAAAATAAAAATTTTAAGCCATAACTGCTACCTTCAAACACATGATAGAAACAAGTAGTACAACCATCTCGGTACTTTGACTTTTGAAAAGGGAAGAAGAGTTTTTGACCTTTAGCATTACTTCTGATCTTCCCTGAGGATAAAATGGAAATGGAAATGAACATTCCTTCTGGGAAACTAATTCCAGCCACAGAGAGATAATCTCAGAAAAGTATCAGAAGCATAGTTGATATAAATCAAAATGTGGTTGACTTAAATCAGTACTTTTAGGACTATAGAGATTTAAATGATACTATGAGACAGACGACCTCTTTCTGGCAGCCTTCAGTGATTTGGAATGATTGTTGTCTAGAGTAAGCTCAGTCAACTGAAAGGAAGATAACGTTTTTATCCAAATTACAAAGGCGTTGCTAGAGGAA
>NW_004524633.1:7741218-7747022 GCF_000260255.1 Octodon degus
TAATATAGTGAATATTATGAATTGTTCTTCTTTAAATAAATTTTGGAATATTGCTATGGGAATTTTTGGAAAATTAAATTAGATAATTTATTTTAAAAATTCAAGTATAGTACTTCTCACACAAAGATTACCAAGTACATATTGATTATTTCTTTTTTCCTTGTGTATGACTATTCATAGATATTCTGTGAATTGCCTTTAATGATTTCTTTATTTTGTGTAGTCCATCTCCCTATAACTAATAAGTATCCTGATAAATTTCTTTCTTCTCAAGTTTCACACTTATAGGCAATTGCATAGAATAATTTTTGTATTTAAGTTATTGATTTTCTAAAAGATGAAACAGTATTCTATAATGGTGGAGAGACTTTTGATCAAGCAAAGACAAATTTCTTCCTTTCTTCTTTTTTCCTTACTTCTTACTGATCTCTTCCCCCTCCATCTCCCCTCCCTCTCTTTCTCCCTCCCTCCCTGCCTCTGTCCCTGCCTCCTCTTTGCCACCAGCTACATCCCCATACCTAATCCTGAATTTCTTTAGTCTAGTGAAAAAAACAATTGTCACTCTAACAGAATTTTAGCAGTATCTTAGAAAAGGAAGGTTACAAGAAATTTTTGGATTTTGAGAGTTTGTTTTTTTTAAATTTTTTAAATAATACAAAATAGTAATAAAAAACTAACATTAGAAATGATACAAAATTTCACTAAACAAAGTAATAAAAATTCAGCAATGGTTGCTGCATTGCATAATGCTATATACAAATTAATTGTTTAGATTATCAGATATAAAGGTGAAAAATTGGCAGGAAGGAATGTGGGGGAAAAGAAATCCTCTACTGTTGGTGGGAATGTAGAGTACTGTAGTCAATGTGAAAATCCATGTGGAGATTCCTCAAAAAACTATGATTAGAGATCTCATGTAACCCAACTGTTCTCCCCTCGGAGAACAGAAAAACAAAACAGAACAACAACAATTTTTTTTTAAAAATGAGCATTAACTACTTTTAAAAGACTGGCAAAAATCAGTAGTGCAATTATCCAAATTATCCTGCATATAAAAATAAAGAGTTCATATTTTAGATTTTGCGTGCTAACATGCAAAAGTAGGTTGGGACTAACTAGCATAGTGTAGTGAGTCTTGATAAGCAGTGTATTAGTTTTATAAAGCCCATAAACTTTTAGTCAGTTCATAGAATTATGTTTCAGAAGTAAAGGTTTAGTAGAACTATAGCTAAATTTGTCGTATTTGTTTCACTGTTACAGTAAGAATGGAAAAGCATGTCGTGTTGCAGTATTGTGGAACTCGGGTGCAGATAACTAACCTGGCTCCTAGTATTGTTTACAAGTGTCTAGAAATGGCATTCATCTCACTAATGTCATCCATTCTGTCTTTCTAACCCTCAGTGTTTATAGTCACTTATGGTGTGAACATAAGAAGTCCAGATTTATGAACCTATCTGATGCAAGATGGTCGTGTGTGGAGACCTTGTTGGTAGCCATTCCAACTATCAGCAAGTGGTGTATTTTTTCTTTATTTTTATTGGAAACTCATTGCTGCATCATTTGATGAAACAGAACAGGGACTATGTGGCAGGGCACAGCTGTAATCCCTGCAGCACATTGCTACAGCAGATTCATAATCATATTTCATAATCTACTTGCAAGAAGCAAGGGTGTGTGAGTTAAGAGACCAACATTCATCGCACTCTGAACAACCTGCAGAAACATTATGTAAATTAGCTAATTGTAGTCTTTCTTTCTTCTGTGAAATTACTTTTCTTTCTTGAAAGCACAAATATCTGTTTGAATGAAGCTGCAACATTCTTCACCTAAGACAATGCAATTCATTTCATTGCAAGATAATCAGTATTATCTCTGAAAGGGCTTTGTATTGAGCCACCACCAGTCAAATTTTATGTCACTCTCAGGTGAGAAGCTCTATGTCCTATTTTCTTGTTATCCTACTGGTTTCTCACTGTATTGTACTGCAGCAGGTTGGCATCTATGCAATTTTCAGGGCTTTTGTACAGTGTGAAATAGGGAAGTTCGGACTAACGGAAATCAGTTCAACACAAATTCACACATTAGTGGGTGAAGTTTCTGAACTCAAAGTGAGATCCCATTTTCTTTCTTGATTTATTTTTTTCTCTTTATTTTTTATTTTTTATTAATTTTATTGAGAAACAAATAGCAATGAGATAGTTTCAAAACAGGTTAGTAGGACAGTTTCAATAATTAATACATTGCATATTTTTGTCTTTGTAGTAGTTATTCATAGCACAAGATGCAGATATGACATCCTGCCCAAACACTATTAGTACAAATGTTTCTTCTAATTGAATAAAGAGAAAGTAGCTGTATATCCATCCTAACTATTTTGTATACACAGATACAAAATGGTCCTTCATTTGTATCCCCCCTTTTTTTTAAAGTTTTGACAGAGATAGGTCATAGGACTGTCCTGCTACAATGCTATATATGGTTAGATTTCCAAATTTCTGTATAAAAATATGTAATTGTTTATTCCTACTTTTTCTTTCTTGATTAAAGAAAGAAATGCCTATTTTGTTCAAAAGAGAGAAATTGATGGTGAAGTTGGATTCTGGCTAAGATCAAAGGCCGTCCGTATAGCAGGTCTGAACATATTGAGGTAATAGATCCTATCTAAATTATGAGATTCCATCTCACCCCAGAAAAAATGGTTATCATCAAGAAGTCAACTAATAACAAATGCTGGAAGGAATGTGGGAGAAAAGAAATCCTCCACTGTTGGTGGGAACGTAGAGTAGTGCAGTCAGTGTAAAAATCCATGTGGAGATTCCTCAAAAAAACTATGATTAGAGATCTCATGTAACCCAACTGTTCTCCTCTCAGATATTTTTCCAGAAGAACTGAAAACATCATACCATAGCAACATATGTATGCCCATGTTTATAGCAGCAGAATTTGTTATAACTAAATTTTGGAAATAATACAGATGCCCATTAACTGAGGAATGGATGAAATGGAGTATTACTCAGCTACAATGAAAGGTAAAGTCAAGGTTTTTATAGGTAAATTGATGCAACTGGAAACCATACTCATAAGCGAAATAAGTCAGATCCACATGTATAAACATCATATTGTTTTGATAATGTAAGAACTTGAAAGAATAAATAAAATCTGAAAGGTACAATAGACATTTTTAAAGGGACAAAAATCTGCTCAAAAGGAAAGAACTAGAACGATGGAAAAGAGAAAAGAAAGAAAGAAAAAAGGAAAAATATGTAAATACAATTCAGCTATAGAAGGGTGATTGTACTACTAATTTTTATTTATTGAAGGAAATAGTTAATGCTTAAAATTTCTATTTTGACCAATTTTACATGCTTACATGTAACCTGAACAACTATTTTGAATACAATAATGTGTTAACCGCCATTGTTGAATTCCTAGTACCTTTATGTTTTGAAATTTTGTACTGTTTCTAAAGGGGTTTTTTTGTTGTTGTTTTTTATTTTCTTTCATTAAAAAAAACCCTAAATTGTGATAGTAACCAATGGGATTCTCTGTTCCAAATCTAATAAGACTTTCTAGAGTCTACCCAATGGTCTGCTTTGGCCACAATGACCAAATCAGGTTGTTGAACAATATTTTTGTATTTTGCCACCATTCAATGAGAGTGATCATGCACTGGATAATAAATCATCTAGTAAAGAAATAAGTGTATTATCAGCAAGAGAGTTTGGACTCAAGGCCAAGTGCTGTGGTTTCCTTATCCATTCTAGGAAGCGAAGTAACCTCAGAAATAACACACCGTTTCTGAAATTTTTACTTCCCCATCAAGCTCCTGTGAAAAGTCCCTGAGTGTTGATTCTGTAAAGACCAGGGCCTTTCTATACCAACAAACTTCTAAAGGAACTTTAGTTTACTGTTCTCTGGCTTTTTTTGTTTAAAAGTCTTAATATTTTTTTCCAAATATATGGGAGAACAGCTCAATTTATTATTATAATGTGTCAAAGAAAGCTGGGAAAAAAAATCAAATGAGTATTACTGAAATAAAAAGTGATTGCAGCTCAACAGCTGTATTGACTGCGGACTTTGCTAACATCATAAACAACATTTTACCCACTAGTTGGCTACGAATGAGCAAAGCAATATGAATGATACAAACTTCTTATTTCAGTTGTATGCATTTGAGATTTCCCAGCTTTCTTTGACACTATAGTAAGTTGAGCTGTGTAATAGTTACCAGGATTTTTAAAAGGATGGTAGCAATTCTAATGCAGTAAGGAGAAAGGAAAATAGCAACATCAGGAGCAAGAATATTGGGAATCCAGGACCATCTGTGACTCTAGAATCTTGGAAAATGTTTTGTGCAAGCTGTGCGCCTCCTAGAGGTTTCATCAGCAGGTCTTGGGCAGAGCTGCCTACCCTGCACTCTTCTGTTTCATCTGATGGTGTTTGGAAAACAGACCTTAAATTTGCCTACTTCTGGAGAGTTCCTAAAGGTCTTCAGCTGAGAGTGCTGCACAAGGCCATTTACCTGAAGGACAGTATTCTAGCTCTGATTATTGTGTTAGTTGTTGACAGTACTAGACATCGTTTCCTTCTCTGTCCTATGCTTCTGGTATGTTTTCTACAACATGAAATTTCCTCAGAGATTAAAGTGTATGCTAATTGAAATCTTCTATTTTGGTATAACACACAATTAGTTTTTAAAGAATGTAACATATGACTGATCTGAAAGGAAGAACATGTTATAAACAATGTCAATTTTTTGATTTGTATAATAATGAGTGCTATAATTGTCCTTGAATAGGAAAGGTAATGGAATTAATAACCCAGAAATAAAAATAATTTTTAGACTCACTGCATACAATTCTTTGTGTAGAAGACAAATACATTTCTAAGAAATACAGAATCATTAAACATGGATTTTTATACCTAATTAATTTAGAAGTAGTAAGAATTTCTCTTTTTTAATATGAAGTTTGGTGAATGAATTAGGTATAATTTTGAGTTAATTAAAATTTAGAAACTATCACAAATTAGTTCTACTATCCTTTCCTTTCTAATATGAAAGTGAAAAGGTAATTTTGGTTTGAATGAAATATTGAGAGTTTTATGCTGAATTTGAGAGTCAAATTTGGAAAAAATCAATAGAGGTTGTGAGTGGAGTAAAACACTAGCGTGAATGAGAGTGTACAAAGTACAGACAGGAAATATTTTAATGCACACAGCAGTAAGAGCTCACTTTTTTATAAAAATAAAATTTTTGTCAAAATGATTTAGGAGCCAAAAAAAATTGCAAGGGTCAAGATATATTTTTGGCAATAAAATGAATTTTTTTTTACCTGGAAGATTTCAGACATTTTATGAAGGGAAAATCCAAATTTTAAATTTATTCCTTCATATCTTACATGTAATGAGTTACAACAAGTAATTTGTAAACCTTTTAGGTGGGCTAATACTGACAAAAATTTAAAGATAGTTCTAGTTCATTATCCTTAAGCCCTAAAAGCCTAGGTAAGCAGATAGCCTTTCTCAAGTGTTTATTTCATGCATAGTGTGTCTTAAAATGTCTTCCATTACCTTTTCACTATTTGTCACTTGACCATAAAATATTGTTATTAAATTGTTTTTTAACTTATATAATTATATGTTTATGTGATCGTCTGAATGTTTTTTTTTTCCAAAAGTTTATGTGTTGTATCACTACTTGATGAAAAATACCTGCTCCTTATTATGCCTAAGATGTTTGAAATGCAAAGAGATAGTGAGGTTAAGCTTAATAGCCTAAATCGTTTGATAATAACAATAAGCTT
>NW_004524633.1:7747122-7747677 GCF_000260255.1 Octodon degus
TCTCTCTCTCTCTCTCTCTCTCTCTCTCTGGTTTTCTCCACTTCTATATTTTGGTATAGGGTCTCACTACATAATGATCCTCCTGTCTCATCAGCTTTCCTAGTGCTAGGATTACAGGCATATGCCACTATGCTAGATTTCTGTGGCCAGCTTGGTCACCAAAATCGGAACAGCATGTGGTACCGGCGATCAAACCTGGGACCTTACATTTACCAGGAAGGAGCTTACACCGCTGAACTATCTCCCCAGCCCTATAATGAATTCTTATTTAGGAAAAAACTTTACAAAAAGCCTCTTGCATACTTCTCTTGCCTCTGTTTATCCTCGTTTACTCTACAGAGGTAACTGTTGCATAGATTTAATATTTGTCATTTCTATGTGCGGTCTTCTAGTTTTGCTATATATTTTTTCATTAAAACTATATAGGTTTGATTATTTGAAATGTATAGATATTATATATTATGTATATGCTTTGTTATTTATTTTTTGTTAGACTTTATGAGTTTTATTTTTTGGATATATCTGTTTTCATTCATGAATTTCAAGTTTCATTTT
>NW_004524633.1:7747942-7749076 GCF_000260255.1 Octodon degus
TGTATTTGTTTTAAAATTTATTATATGATACATAATTTTTGTCAATAGACACAGAATTTCTTATTTGTTTGCCAAGAGGTATTGTTGTTTTTATTATTTATAAGTCATATATAGCTCACAAAATTACACAGCTGAATGAATGACCGTGAAGACAGCCTCCTTGCGCTTGACGTGCTGGTCGACATGGTGCCTAGAGTGTGCACTCTGGACTTGTCGTACTCCTTCCCACCTGACACCCTAGACTGGATGACCTTGGGGTTGATAGTGTTTTTTAGTCACACTGTCAAAGACATGCTCCACAAGAGAAATAAGTGATAAGCCAGATGTTTTTTTAAAAAAACTAAAATGCTTCCACTCTACAGGAGAGATACTGTTCAAATCAGAGGATATGTAAAATTTGGGAGAAAATATTTGAAAAAAGCATATCATTTGAAAGACTTTACAAAAATATACAAGAGCTCCTAACAATAAAATAAAATAACACAGTTCATGTGGGCCAAAAAAAAAATCTAAACAGATACTTCACCAAGTAAGGTCTACATATGGCAAATAAGCATAGGAAATTAAAAATTAAAATAACAAGAAACCGCCACTACATATTAGAATGGCAGAGATCCAAGGTGTGACCCCACCAGGGCTCACAAGGACATGGAGCAGCAGGAAGTCACATTCATTGCTGGAGAGATGACAAGTTGTGTAGCTACCGTTCCTTAAGAGAATTTTATCACTTTTCTTTTTGACTCTTAAATAATGTGCAATTTCCTGGATGGATTCACCGTCTACTAATGATGGCTTGTGGCATTTGAGTACACGTGAAATTCTCATGCAGCGAGCTGCTAGCTTCGTATTTCTCACTTAGTGACACCATTCTATTTTCCACCTCTATTTTGTAACAAATTGTAGTTGATCCAAAACCTAAATATCGTGCTCCATGGTTTTAACACTTTTAGGAATTAACAATATGGAACGTCTTTCCAAATATTCACTGGTGATTTCTTTTCTATCAGCCGCTTGTTTTGTGTCCTTTTCTCTTGTCTTCATTGAGCGAACCTATATATTATAACATCTATTATAAATATCACCTCATTTAATTTATAAATTGCTTGGTAATTATACTGATGAACTGATCACTTT
>NW_004524633.1:7762561-7771192 GCF_000260255.1 Octodon degus
AAAAAAAAAAAATCTTACAAACTTTAAATCATGAAATGTAAAACCCAAGTTTATTTTGGGAAAAATACACTGATTCTTTGTCTAGAGAGACTGGGTCAGAGACCACATGTACAGTCACTTCACCCCTCCAACTGCGTCATGCAGACTCATTCAAAATATAAGCAATCCCAAATGAGATTGGAAATTCTTGTGGGAATGGGTCATGTAATTATGGAGGCTGGGAATTCTCACGCAGTGCCACAGCTGAGCTGGAGAATCAGGAAGGTGGATGGTATGATCGAATCTTACGGTGTGATTTTCATTCTGAGCCCAGTAGCCTGAGAGTGGTGGGAGGGCCCAGTGGTGTGAGTACCACATCTCAAAGCCTGAGGAACAGGGCTGTGCTGGCCAAGGGTAGGAGATGGGTATTCCTGCTCAAGAAGCGAGAAGGAGAACTCACCCTTCTCATGTCTTGTTCTACTCCGGCTCTCCGTGGATTGTATGGTGCTGCCTACAGTTGGTGAGGGCAGGTGTTTTTACTCTACTGATTCAAAGGATTCTTTTCATGAAACCCATTCCAAGACACATCCGTAAGTAATAATTCATCAGATACCTGGACATCTCTTAGCCTGTCCAAGTTGACATGTAAAATTAACCACCAATTCAGTAAAAATAATGACTGAGCATCTTGTATCTCTAGAATATGCATGTACACCAGCCAATAATAATAAACAGTGTCCCAATAAAGTCCTTAGATCCAGCCAAATTAAAACCAATCAAAAGAATTTGGGAAAGCAAAAGACTAGGGGAAGTGTGGAAAAGGTAAACTAACTTATAGTTACTCCAAACAATACCAATTCCTGTAAATTTGTTTGTTATTGAGGTCTAAAATGAATTTAAAAGGGACTTACTAAATGACCCCCAAATTTCTTTATTCTGCTTTTTATAGGCTGACATGAGGGATAAAAGACCAGCATCTGTTCTCCTAATTTCTTACTGAAGGTTACAACTGAAAAATCTGATCAGACAATCAAGGGACTCTCAGATCAAATGAGAAAACAGTTAGAATTTTAGGGAAAATAAGGTGGCATTCAAGCTCAATGAAAAACCTACCTCCCCAAGGAGTGCAGAAACCTCCAGGTGGAAGTCCCAGGGAAGTAGAAGGGAGGCCTCTTGTCCAAAGTCTCGAAACCCAGCAGTGATTAGATCTTTCTTATGATTCCAGAAATTGACCACTATCAATTTCCCAAAGGGACATTTAAAATACTTAACAAATAAAGATAAGTGTATTCAGTGAAATGAGGTAGCAAATCATCTTTACAAAGTTTTATGAGTGTAGAATAAAGAGGGTAGAGGGAAATATTTTTAGGGTTTTGCACCCCTGGCTGGGTGATTTTGAGGTGGGTTTGGCAAGATGGAGAACTGGTTGAGTTTGGTCATAGTACTGTATGGCTAGCCCGAGGTCATGAGACAGTCTCAGTAGGTAAGTTGATAAGCCTGTGTTGTAACTAACTCATTTAGAGCTACTGCTTAATTTTAATAAATTATTTTTATTTCATATTTTCATCTTCTAACAAACTTTTCACTGTAACAAGTTCTTATTGTTTGATTTTGTATCAAATTTAATGCAGTTACAGAAAGATATGTCTGCACATGGTGTTAAAGAAAGATGGAAAAGTTAGATCAGTATCTGTTAACACAAGTGTGTATATCAACACAGGAAGACAAGTGTAGAAAAAAGAATTTAATATAGTCTTAATTTAAATCTAATGATTATGAATTATCTATGTCCTTTCTCCTATTATGAAGAGTTACTACCATACGAATGATAAAAGTTTTAAAAGAAAAATGCTGTGTAAATTCAGAATACTACGAAAATGATACTTAAAATCTCCTCTACTTATTAACAACTCAGGTTTCAAGAGTGAAGTCTCAGCCCGTGAACCAAGATCCTTGTATACCTGGTAACAATCAGGGTGGTACTATTTGTAGTAGATCATTTTAGCCTTCTTTTGTTGGTAGATGCAACAGAAACACCACTGGACTAGTGGACATGCATAACGGCCTCACAGTCTGCCTCTAATGGGTGTTCTCTGCTAGTTGTGTCTCTATTAATGGTTGAAACCCGTTCCTCTTACTCCACTCCTGAATAAGCTCTCAGACAGCGATTTAAACTAATTTTTGAGTGTTAGCTTTAGAGTAACATCAAATGTTGAGATTTCAACTTATTTAATGTGTCCAAGAGTGATAGTCATCGCTCCAATTAAGAAAACTCTGTATTATATATCATCCTTCTATGAAAAAAGTAGGAGTTCTAATACAGATCAACTTGATCATTGCATACACTAAAAGCATTAAGCCAAAGAATTACCAGAGTATTTAACAATATATTAACATAATTTGCATTATCACTCTTTAAATTATATATAGAAATATGATATACAAAGAAATATAGAATGAACTCTACCACAGGAGAGTTCAATACAAATTTTGTCATTTTCAACTTGAGATTTATTACTGAATTACTACTAACTTCTTAACTTTAATGTCCTTATCTGTTAAAATAGTAAAACATGGTTGTTAAAAATTATATGCACTGGAAGGTATAACAAATTAGTGAAAGGGCTGGCCAAATAGTTCAGCAGATTAAAGCGCCTGCTAGCAGGCACTGCGGCAGGGGTTTGATCCTTGGGCCAGCCGTGGCAGCCCCAGTCCCAGGGTGGGCTGAGATGGCAATTGAGACTGGGCGTGGTGGTGCAAGCCTGTAATCCCAGCTCTTGGGAAGCTGTCAGGAGGCAGATCACTATGAGTCCAATCTAGTAGTGAGACCCTGAACAGCCTATAGACCCTTCCCTAAAATACAAAACAACAACAACAAAAAAAGAAAAAATTAGTGAAATATCTTGGGAAATGAGGATGACGCAGTTAGTTTTCCTGTCAGCCAAGGATGTGAGTGACATTTGTGTTTATTTTTTCATGTATCAGAGTGGGAACTGGCATTTTCTTTGTCTGTTCTCCTATGCCATGTGGATATAACTTTTTTGTGGTTTTAATCTTAGACATTACTTTAAAATGAATTCTACTTGTTAAAAATGAATTCTACATGTATCAGTAATATTTATAGGCTCGTTTTAGTTTTTGTTATTTTCCATACATCACCTCTGCTACCACATCTTTCTTTCCCGTTGGCAGTATATTGGACAAATATCATTAGCGTTTGGTCAGTTTCTGCTACTTAAGAGTTTAGTTTAAATATAAAATTTCAGAGTGGTATCCATCTCTCCCTCCTCCCAGAAGTGGCCAGATGAGTCTTTGGTTCAATAGACAAGAAGTCTGGGCTGGTGAGATGGCTCAGTGGTCTAAAGCACCTACTTAGAACAAGCTTAGCAAAGGGCAGGGACTGGTTCAATCCCCCAGCACCACATGCCAGCCAGCCCCGCCCCCTGGTGGGCTGAGCTGGCCACACACACACACACACACACACACACACACACAAATAAATAGACGAGAAGTCTCTGCTTTTGTGGCTTATCCTTTCACACATTGAGTCTTGAAAAACAAAGTTAAAAACAAGCTAGTGACTCTTACTGATGTGGCTCCTCTTAATCATATGGGTTGACTGACTGTGATCATAACTCATCCTCCAGCAGCCTCCTGCAGGCAGCTCGTGTGTGTGTGTGTGTGTGTGTGTGTGTGCGCATCTGTGTCTGTGTGTCTCCATTCTTTGGCTTTCTTTTGAGGAAAAAGTATAACTACAGAGATCCTGTAGAGAGTGGACTTTCACATCTCTTCTCTGAAGAATTTCTCCCTTGCTCACTGTGCTAGAGCTACCTGCAGTGCTTTGCTGTAGCCAAGTCTGTTGCATTTACATCCTCTTTCCCAGTCATCACGTCCTATAGAAGAACGATGCTCATAGAAGAACGATGATCCTTTCTAAATCTCACGGTTGGCACACAAAACTACCAACCCCACACTCTGTTTTAAGATCATCCTCAAACTCTGTGCTCTCTCTACTCTACAGATGAGGGATCAATGTAATATTAGTGTAAATAGTTGGCAGAAACTCCTCGGTTGTGCAGCTGTTTTGAAGCTTCCCTGGGCTCACTTATGTAGTCTGAAAGAAGAACAAGGGACACTCTCTGCTGGCCTGTGGAGCATCATCCCTACTGAAGCCCATCAAATTAGAAATCACAGAAGAAAACTAAAAAGTCCTCAAGTGTTTTAAATAAACACATTTTAAAATAATTGATTGGTAGGTTGAAGTCACAATAAAAATTTTAAAATATTCAAACTAAACAGAAACAAACACTTGTGACATGTGCGGAGGACCACCTGAGCAGCTCTCTTTGAAAGAAGAATGATTGTCTCCATTTTGACTGAGTCTGACCCTCTTTCCTTGTATTGATATGTACAGAGCTGGCTAGGACTTCTCTTTATCCTTTCAATTGGCCTTAAGCAATGTATATTGATCTAGCTGAGGTGCTGGTGATAGTCTTTGAAGGTGGCATGTGTGTTTCCCTGGTAACCTACACCTGCTGCTCTTTAATATGAGCCAGATTGAGACAAGATGAAGAGCCAATGCTCCATGCTGCCAGCTGGGATTGAGCCTCAACACAGAGGCTATGACTTCCTGGGGCTTGAAAGATTACATAAGAGCTGAGGCACCAGACCCCCTGAAGCATTAGATAGTATCTCAATAGCATAATGCAGATTACTCTCTCTGCATATCCTCTCTGCATATGGCAGAGGTAAATATAGGTCACCTACCTAGCGCAGCTCACAGTACTCACCTAATTCCCACAATTCTCAGTTATTCCTCCTCAAGCCACTTGTCCTCCACTGAATAAAGCCCGGGTGGGACCCTGGGTCAGCCTCTTTTCTCTGGAAAGCCATGTTTATGGCTGGACTTAGGGCCCCTTGGCTCCCCAGTAATTATAAATATGTTTTAGTGTCTTTACTTTCACTGTGGGTTGCACTGGGAGTGGCAGATAGAAATTAACTTGGTGGGATTCTAATTAGATATCTTTGGAATTGCAAATATTGACTTTTTGGACCGCAAGGAGAACCTGGAGGGCTCCTACCATAGGCACCCAATGGAGGGGACTCCTACAACATGTATTTAAAAGTCCTGGCTTGAAACTATTTTATTATTTTGTTGCCTGGGAGTCTTATCCTGGTGCTTCTGAGAGGAATTCTGTTCTACAGTTGCTAAGTGTAGTAGTCTATAAACAGCACAGGCAAAGGAGAGTGAGGATTAGTTCCTCTATTCTCCTACCGATCTCTTCTAAACTTAGTACTCAGAGGGATGTATTCAAATTCCTGAATATGAGTGTGAGTTTTTCCCTCTCTCATTTTGTTCTGTCAGGTTTTGCATCATACATTTTGAAGCACTGTCCTCTACTGCATGAGTAGTTAGTGTGTTAATGCTTTACTAATAATTTTCCCTTTGTCGTTATCAAAAGACTATTTTTGATTGTCATCTTTGTCCTGTGTTTTACACTTTCAGATCTTATTTGCCTCTCAGTGGCTTTTTTTTTTTTTAACAGAGTTTAAATCCAGAATCTTCTACTCCCCTACATTCTGGGTCCTTAGGGTATCATAAAGACAGCACTCCCACTTTCTGTCTTCCTTTCTCATATGTCTGAGATCACAGATGTGAACCACCAGGCCCAGGTCACCAGCTTTCTTTTGCATGAGAGATAATCTTCTGTCCTTTCCCTTTTATACTACTTGTGGTGTTAGATGTAAAAAACAACTTTTGGTTTTTGAAACCAAATGGTTTTATTTGTGAATATTATCAAATGTTAAAAGAAGATATAATATTCAAATCAAGCAGACTGTTTCAAAACAACTAGAAGATGAAACATCTCCCAACCAACCCAACAAAATCCAACAAAAATCTGATACTATAAGAAAAGAAAATCAGAGACTGATATCTTAAAGGTTAATATCTTGTTTAGGAAGTGGGCTCTAAAAAATTTAGCAAAATGTTCACAAATTGGATCAAGTAATCTTCATAAAAATAGAAATACATCGTGAACATGTGAGGTTTATCTGAAAATCAACCATGAAAAGTCATCCAATTTAATTCATCATTTAACAGAACAAAAGACAAAAATCATGACCATTACAATAAATTCAGAAAAGGCATTTAACAAAATTCACTAACCTTTCATCATAAAAACCCTTAACAAATATAGAAAATATTTTATTTAGTAAATGTATCTATAAGCATCTGCAGGTAATACTGCAATGTAGTTATTATTTGAATGCATTCCCTACATAGAGAAAACAACAGGAGTATCTATTTTATAACTAATCTTTCAAATCTAATGCACAAAAATTAACTGTATTGTTATATAATAGCAGAAGGCAATTGCTAAGTGAAAAATTTTTAAATTGAGTTTACTATAGAATTAAAAATCATGTAATGCCTTTTTGAAAGAGGACCATTACAATGCAGTGGCTGAGTTCTTCAGTCCTGGAACATTGCCTTGTCTTTCAATAATGTTTTCTTAGTTTTGTGGTTGTCTTTGAATTTCAGTTTGTCGGGATGCTTGACCTTTCTTATTTGTTCAGTTTCCCAGAAATTGTTTTTCTATTGTTTATCATTCTTTTTTTGCATCAGGAAAATGATATACGAAGTATATAGAGAGTCATCAGTACTGTTCTGCTTAGGAGTGTTGAACTTCCATCTGAAAATGGGCAGTCAAAGCACACAATCCTAGCACTTCACAATACTACCTTTTTCAGAAACTACTTTTGTAATAAATAACTTGTAATTAATGAATTGATATATCGAAAGAAGACAACCCATAAAAAGGCCTTGCTGTGCTCTCAAAGTTATACAAAAGGAAAGATCAAGTTGTGTGGACTCCAACTGGCTTGGGGTTAGAAATGTGATTATATCTTGTTATCAAACTAGTTTTTCCGGTGAACCCTTAAACTAAAATCTAATGAGATTTTTTTTTCTTGTTCCAAGTTCTTCAAGGTCAAAGATTGTGTTGGTTTGAATTTCGGATTCATATCAGACAGTTTATAATAGTTTGTCATAAATACCTTATCACATACAATCTAAGACTTGGAGATTTGTTTCTATAGTGAAAAAGAATGAGCACACTTGGTGGGATGAGTGTCAAAGCTAAGGGGAAAATGAGGAAATCGGTAACAGGCATATAATGCAGCGTCAGGGGTGTCAGAACCTCTCAGTAATAACTCTCCATGTAAATGGTCTTCATTCCCCAATCAAAAGACATAGATTAGCAGAATGAATCAAGAAAGAAAAATCCAAAACAATGCAGTATGCAAGAAACATATTTGATTTAAAAAGATACAGATTGAATCTCAAAGGACAGAAAACAATATGTCATACAAAGGAATCTGGAAAAAATGTAGGGGTTGCTATCCTAACATCAGACTTAGTGGATTTGAAACTAAGACTAATCAGGAGATACATAGGTTAGTGCATATTGGTTAAGGGAGCAGTTTAACAGGAAGGGTTTACAATTATAAATATATCACACCAAATACCAGTGGAACCAACTGCATAAAACAAATACTCATGGGCATGAAATATGAGAAAAAGACCAATGCAGTTGTAAAGGGAGACCTCGATACCCAATTACTATAGGTGGGCAGGTCAGTTAGACAAAACCATCAACAAAGAAATATCAGAGTGGAACCACACTTTGAATATATTAGTTACATGAATGAAAGAGATCATGAACTCAGTGACCAATTGGGTAGACTGTGTGGATGATTAGCCTGTTGGTAGGACTCATCTTTTGGAAGCAAAAAGTATAAATAACATATGTAACCAATTTTAGATTTCTGTTTTATAATGAAAACAATAACTTACGCTTGCTATTAGAATGCTAGAGTGTTATATATTTATTAGACTCTATTCCATTGGATAAGAGATATTTGAAAAAGATACGAGAATCTGGTATTTTTGCAGGAGTTTCCACTAAAGCATCATCTTACAGTTTCCTTCTTTTTGGAGTGAAGCAATCAAAAAAATAAGCAAATCCATTAGATTTCAAAAAGTTACAATGTGATACATATATACCTTTTAGAATAGCACTAATCAAAAGAATTTTAGGGAATTACATTTATTTAGCTTTGTAGTTTCTTGCTATAATGAAAGCTAAGTTTTGTCTTCCAATTTGAAAGCTTAATTTTTTTAAAGATAGATAGATAGATAGATAGATAGATAGATTGATTGATTGATTTGATATAGGGTCTTGCTATGCAACTTGGACTCATAGCGATCTTCCATTCTCAGCCTCTGAGCACTGGGATTACAGGCTGGAGTGTCATGTGGTCTCAGGGATTGAACCTGGGTCATAGCACTTACCAGGCAGGTGCTTAGATCACCAAACTATCTCCCCAACCTCTGAAAGCTTAAATGTTTGTAACAAATAATAAATCAGCTATGAAGACAAAGGAAAGATTAAATGTGACATGAGCTGAAAAATAACGAACATGTTCTGTAAGCAGATTCTCATTGGCTATTTATGCTTTGTTGCCACAAAGAGAGCAACTTCTTTATTTAAATGCAGATATATGCCATGACCAGGAAGGATTCATCCCAGGGATGCAAAGATGGTTCAATATTCAAAAATCTCTAGATGTAATACACTATATCAATAG
>NW_004524633.1:7774720-7789304 GCF_000260255.1 Octodon degus
ATTTGTTTCTCAATAAAATTATGGAAAAAATAAAAATAAATAAATAAATTAAATAAAAAATTTTCAAAAAGGCAAGTGTATGGACCTTTGGGTTTTCCTATAGAATGATTCCATGACCGGTAGGCACAGTCCCTGGTCTGCACATGATCTAGCCCCAGCTTCTTTGAAATCTCTACAGTAGTGTTTGTTAACTCAGGCTATATTAATATGTCTGTGGATGCCCCCTTTTTTTAAAACTGTATTTGGTATAGGGTCTCAGAGCTTAATTTTTAATCATTTCACAATAATTGTATAATAATATAATATAAAAATATATAAAGTAATATTTCTTTCATAATTTTCTTTCTCAGACTCCTAGGGATCCTTCTGTCTTAGCCTCCCCATTGCTGGGATTACAGGTGTGCACCACCACACCTGGTCTCGGTGGCCTCAGCATGTCCAGTGGCAGGGCTGGCGTGTGGTGCTGGGCATTGGACCCGGGTTCCTGTGCTTGCCTAAGCAGGCACTTAACCCACTGAGCTACCTTGCCAGCTCTTGCAGATGACCTTTAAATTCCTTAACACCATCAATCTTTTTTTGGTAAGTCTAGGATGCTGCTTAAGAATCTGTATTCTTAAGAAGACCTACTGGATATTCAAATTGGAAAGTAGACATTTTTGGGTGGAGCCAAAAGTTGGGTCTACCTAACTACCAGTCACACACTGGAGCCTAAATGCTGCTGCTTCTAGAGAGAAATCTGGGAAAAAGAAAGAAGCATCATAGTGGGAAACACCGTCCTAAAATATAGATCCCCTCAAGTGAGGCATTACAGAGACAGACCACAAACCCTTTCAAAAACAACTTAAGTGACACATTTTCAGGTGCTCTATTCCAGTGGTTGCAGGGACATGCTTTCAGAGAGAAAACAAAAAACTCTGTGTTCTTTTGGCAAAAGTCCTCAGAGGGAAATAGCTTCGTACCCACATGAGCAGGACGTGGAGCCAGAGTGAGCAAGCCCTGAAGTGTGGGGTACAGCTGACACTTTGGAAAGCAAGAGAGAAACCAGCATCTTGAAAATTTACCAGGAAACTCTTAAAAATGACTTGCCATGAAACTTGTTAGCCAAATATTGGACAAACAGCTATGTGTTATAGTAACAAATTAGGAATCTATATGTTAGGATGGGTTTGAGATGCAATGACAATAGAATAATTATTATCGAACCCTGGTTATTGTCGTATGTCCTTTTAGTTCTGTTATTACTCTTCATGTTAATCCACTTAGTCTTTTTTATTATTTTATTGAATTAATTACTTTATTTATTTGATATAGGGTCTTGCTAGGCAGCTGAGACTTATAGTGATCCTCCTGTCTCAGGCTCCTCAGTGCTGAGATTATAGACGTGCACTACCACGCCCAGTTCCAGGATCAGCACAGCATGGGTTCTGGAGATGGAACTTGCGACCTCATGCTTGCCAGGCAGGTGCTTAGGCCATCTTAATAATTTTTAAAAAATCAATACTTACCATGTGTGATCAACTTTTCCTTTACATTTTTCATTCAATTTTTTTTATCAGATTTAACTGACTTTTTCATATGTACTTTCAAGATTCTTTTATGCAAAAAAGCCTAAATTTTAAATTACCTGTTGTTATTTTGCTGTCAGTTCTGAGTGACAAAACATGTAGATTCAAATTTTAAGTTTTGCTTACCATTTTTTTTCAACATTGAAGATATTTTCAATTTTGGCTATCATTTCAGGTGAGAAGGATTTACAATTCTGATTATCAGTTCTCTATACCTGACTGTTCTGTTTAATGTCTTGCTTTATCACTACAATTTATATAGGTGTTGAGTTATTTTTATTTATGTTTCCTGGAGCTCATGGGATCATTCAATTTAAAATTAAAATTTTAATGTCTTCAGGAAAAAAATTTGTCTATTCGACTACTTCTCATTATTTTCTTATTAAAATCTCATTTTCTTAACTATACACAAACAATTCTGCATGTTCTTTGGTATGTCTCTAATTTTTTGTGTACTTTAGCCAGCCTGATATGTGATGGTGATTTGTCAACACAATCTTCTGAGTTCTAATTTTCTATTTAATTGTTTCTTCTACCTTTTCATTAATGTTTTATTTTCCTGAATGTCTACTTAATTTGGTTAACCCTAAGTGCACCTGACCTAGCTAGTGTAATACAGACATACATATATATATATAAAATTTAGAGAGTCTTTGAGTATTTTCCTCTAAATACAAATGAAAAGCACCTTTAGTAGTAGTATTTTCAAAAGTTTATCTTGTAATCATTGTTTCACATTTAAGGAACTTTAATGATTCAATAAAAAGGATTATGAATTCCCAAATATATGGTATGATCTATTCCAAATACTAGGTTAGTAATGAATAAGGGGTAGTCACAGACACTGATCTACTGAAACTCCCGAAGAAAACACAGACTTGGTTCAAGGACTGTTGGGCAGGTTCAGTGAGAATGTGTCTAACATTCAGCATTTGTCTCATTGGCAGTTACACACCAACTATTACTAATTTTATTAGTGACAATACTGGATGGATTTCAAAATATGAATTATATGCTTTGTGGGAGAAGAGAGAGATCTTCCAGAGTGTGGGCTAAGAATGAGATTTTCATCAGGGGTACAGGGCCTGGGCCTATTTGCCCTAAGACCCAGGTTTGTCCTCCTCTGCCTCCATCTGTAGTCCAGCAGAAAGACCTACTAGCTGGTTTCCATTTGCAGCCAACTGGTGGAAGATGCTGATTGGAGAAGAAAGGGGAGAGAGAAGCCAGGGTTTCTCTCCCACGTCGTGTCCTAAAGGTCGGCGTAGCAGCAGGTCCATCTTCATGGTGGTTCAGCGTCCTGGCCAACAGACCCCGTGGTTTTAGCTTCTGCCAGGTGGACTGACGACTTGGGTTTCAGGGAGGAGCCTCTTCTCTTTTTCTTTTCACTGGGGTTGATAACAGTGTCTTATCGATGCTCATCCTGCCCTCTTAGCAACTCCTCAGCTCCGCCGCCTCCTGTGCAAATGATTTCCTTGCACTGGGCTCTTTCTGACAGTGGTACCGAGTGGTTCTTTATGTTTCCTAACAGATAGAGGCACCAGGTGAAAGCAGGTGATGGGGTGGGGCTTCAGCAGTGCAAAGAGTGTCTTTGAAAGTGTATAGATGACAGAAGGTCACCGGTTGCTACTTCTATGTATTCTAGAAAACTACCACAGAATGGTAAAAAAAAAAAAAAAAAAAAAAAAAAGTTATCTTGGAAAAACAATAGGTTACTAGAAAAATGAAGTAAAGATGAATTTGTGACGTGAAGTTGCAGTGTGTGGAGGTTTTCTGTTTGAGCGTTATTAGTGTTCGAACATGAGCACCCGGCTGTCCTCGGCTCCGTCTCCGTTTGTGCACGTTAACGCCTGGCTATACCGCTTGCCAGAGATGCGCCATTCCACAAGCTGCATTACCCCTCCATGCTTCAGATCATGCATCTATTAGGTGGAAATAATGGCAGCAACTGCTGTAACTCATAAAATACCTAAGACAGCCCAGTGTAGACCTTCTTCCAAGTGTAGTTGTTGTTCGCGCTACTATTTCCTCAGTTGTAAAGGGGGAAATCGTTTTACTCTGGGAAATGAGGAGAATGACATGACTACAAAGTCAGCCAAAATCCTGAGCAGGCTTCCTTGGCTGAGGAGGAAAGGAAATGATTGCTAGAATGGTTGATAGGCTTCAGGATGCGAAGGTCTGTGTGTGACATAAAATGCAACCAAACAGATAAAATATCAGGAACTACCCAGGTTCTTAAACAGTTAAGGGCCATGGTTAGGCATCCTTTTTCTCTTCTATTTCATTTTTCAGAAATAGATCTGTGGTAGTTTAGATAGTGGAATTGGGAGGAGATGGCACTGTAAAGTAGGCAAAACATAGAAGTCCCCTGTAATCCTCCAGGACAGGTGTCAACAGGAATACCTTGTAGCACACCTCCTGCCTTTCTCTCATTGAAAAAGACCCTCCTCCCCCATGCAGACACAGCCCCATGCAAAAGCACGCGGGTTGGTAGCCTGACTCCGGAGCACTGTTACGTGGTGAATAGCAGCCTGCAGTTCCTCCATCAGCACCTCTAGATGGACAGGGCCTGACTGGAGAGAGTAAGGACTGCTTAAATAAGGGGGTGGGTTTCAAAAGAGACTTCTTCATGGGACAATTCTTGGTCTTAATGACAGTAACATGAGCATCCACCTCACCCCTCGGGATGAGAGATATGAACACTCCATGAATGACGATAGGTGAGTCTGCACTGAGAGATTGGGAGATACAGCTGGGAAACCCTCCATCATTTCCAAAGCTGATATGAATATTGCTCTGCAGTCTCAGATAATGAAACCCAAAAACATAACACAACATTAGTAACTTGTCTTTATTATTTATTTTTGTGATTATTTTTCTTTAAAGAAAATTCTTTCACTTGCCCCTTACTGGTAGTTGTATTCCATCCTCCTGAGAAAGATAAAATTTATTTTTAAAAATATTGCAGAGCATTGTAAAAGGATTTCTCATAAAACACCAAGCATCACTCTCCTTTTATTTTACAGAAAAATATACTATATCCTATGTAGACAGAACGTTCTTCAAGTATGTATTATGGTCTATTTGGGAAGGTTTTGACTGTGTTGGGTAAATGTGTGTCTTTAAGCTATAGCCAGTGTGGTTTTTCACTTTATATTTCTCTCCTTTTTTTTCAATAGAGGGGCTTGCACCCAGGATTTACATATGCAAGGCAAGCGCTCTACATACTCAACCTTCAATTGATATAGTTTTTTTCGAAAAGCACTGTATACTTTCTTTTCTTTTCTTTTTTTTTTGCGCCAAATGCCTTCAGGGCAGGTTTGGCTGGCTTGAGTTGTGGGGATTGAACCACAGCAAGCTGAGCCTGACTGCTTTGCTGAAGCAGCCACTTAAAGAACTGAGCTAAGGGGCAGGCCCCTTGTATACTTTCTTATAATTAGAAAATTCTAGTTCTTTTAAAATATACTGTGAACGCTTCAATTTTTCAGATATTTGGGCAGAATTTGGGGCTACATTGCAAGCATCATTAGTTTGGCAATGCTTATAGCTTACCTAATTTAATGGGAATATCTTAGAACTCTTCTCCATTGATTATAGCTGCCACTGACAGGCACACTATCCTCATATGAAAGTAATAGCAGTGGTGATAAGTACAGATGTCAATTCCAGAATTATTGTGGGAGGCCTCGAGCTAAATCATCCCTGGAGACAACTTGGCATAACTCCGAAGTAGGTGATGAATGTCAATTCTTTCTAATTAGGTGACAAGAGAGAAGTATCCTGAGTACATAACTTCTGCTGCAAACTCCTAGGTATAAATAATAGCAACTGTGTGATTCTATTCATGTTGTTCAGATCAAATTTCAGATGGGCATATCTATTTAATGAAGTATAGGATATTAAATGAAGTTGTTTTCCGAGGCAAGTTTAACTTCATTTGCAAATTAACCTACGATCACTGATTAGGAAAAAAATTCATTCCATTTGCAAGAAAAGCAAATAGAACTTTCTTTATAGTAGAGACCCAAATTATGCATCCTTTCCTGGATGTAATAGACCTTTGAAAATCCAATTTTATCTAGCAATTCAAAGAGGTTTTTTTTTTTTTTTTTTTTTTCTATTTTGCTTTCCTCTATTCTACTGAAAGTTACATGCAGAGGGACTCACAGATAAAGCTGACTGGATGGCTTCTTTAAAGTGATCAGCGCTGTGGAGAGGACTGACCTGGGCAAGATGGCGGAATGGGAAGTCCCAGTCCTGGGTTCACCCAAAGAAACACCAGGTTAGCAGCAACATAAGGAACAAGGCACCACAAAGAGAATTCAAGGGTTCACTTGGCAGGTGTGCACAGTGGTTACACTGCATCGATTCTTCCAACAAGTGAACATATCTTGTATTAGGAAACAGTACCCCCAGCTCATGACTTCTCTGTCAGTGAGGAAGAAGGGTGTAAATCATTCTTCCAAACTGCCATCTCTTTCAAGGACAGCCTAAGAGATCGCTCATTGTCTTGCCTCATTGGGAATACTGAGGTAGCACAGTTTGGGCGTTAGGGGTGAGAGGGTCCTTGTACAGGGAAGAGAACGGTGTGACTTGCTGTAGCCCTCCCTCTTGGGAAGAGCAAGGAGGTGCACAAACTGGGGATGCATCACTTTCAGTAAGAAAAAGGGGAAAGGAAAGGAGACAATATCCCACACTCCAGCTCTTTGGATGGTGGTGTACGGTCAAGGAGGGTGTGCTTTTTGGAGGTGGCCCAATCTAGAGTTTGTGGTTAGTTCATTATCTGTTGCTGGGATGAGTGATGTGGATGGGTAACCTCCATACAATGTAAGGGAGGAAAAGAGGCTTGATCTGCTCCCCCTTTTACTTTTGTTGCTCTGCTGTCTTCTACCACCATGAACTGTCACCCCTCTGCCACGCCACCCTGCCTTGGAGCCAGCTGATTATGGACTGAAACATCCACACACTGAGCTAAATAAACCTTTCCCACTTGAACTTTGGGTATCACATATTTTGTCCCAATATTCAGAAAAGTAACTAAGACAGAAGGCTGTGCAAAAGGTTATGTTACTGCCTGGCCTGACTCAGCGCTTTGATTGGGAGAAGCATGTGTTGGATGCCTGGTGGGAGCTGAGGGCAGGCAAGCAGCGCACTCTTGCAGAAGCTAACAGTTTGCAGTGCCACAGAGACGCCTGGGGAAGAAGAGTGCAAGTTCCTGCAGAAGGAATCAGCAGTTTTCTCATCAAGGAACCACAGCCCTAGGCCCACAGAAGTTTCATCCTACTCACCAGAGTTTCAGACTTCCCAGCAGTCCCTTTCTGGGCTAACTGGTAAGGATTTGCCATCAAAGAAATCTGTAAAGAAAGAACGAGGAAGCTATATTTTTAAATGTATTCAAGTCCCAGTAAACACCTAGGAGACACATGAAGAAATGTGAGAAACATCCCAAAGAAAGTGACAGAATAAGACCCAGACCCTGATGGTAAAGAGAGGGAGATACATGAAGGGCTTGGAAATGACTCTAAAACAGTTATCATAAGAATGTCTTGTATGTCCAAGGAAATTATGCCTGAAGAAGCCCAATATATTAACAACAACAACAAAAAAAATGTAGGGGGAAAAGCCCCAGAAATTGGAGTCGAAGAGTGAAACAACTGAACTGAACTATTCATTGGGGAGCTCAGCAACAAATTTTATAAAGCATAAGAAGAACTCAAAAGACAGGCCATTTAAAAATACCCAGCTAGAGGACCAAAACTGTGTAAAAGACTGAATGAAGACTAAGGAATTTATGCAGCATGGTCTAGCAGAAAGACACATACAGTTTGTAGTTCCAAAATAAGGAAGAGCCACCAAGAGCCGATTGAAAAAATTGATGACTCAAAGCCCTAATTCTAGGAAGGAAATGGAAATCAGGTTCATGAACCAAAAGGAGTATCTTTCCTGAAACATGGGATAGCGCGTCTGTCAAAAGTGAAACGCAGCATTTGAAAATAGAACAAGGGGACAGCGACTGTGAGCACAAGGGAACTTCCACATTATGACAAGTGGATTTCTCAGCAGAGCCATTGTAGGCCAGCGGGAGTGGTTTTCAATACCTGAAAGAAAAAAAGTGTGTTAACTAAGATGTTGTAGCCAACAAATGTGTCTTTTAAAAATGAAGAGGAAATAAAGACTTTTCCAGGTAAATATAAGTTAAGGGAGTTCATCACCACTAGATTGGCCTTATAAGAAATGTTAGTGCCAGGGAGTATGCTGGGACAGGGAACTGGCTCAGCGGCATAAGCACCTGCTTGGCAAGCACAAGGTCCTGAGTTCAATCCCCAGTGCCGCAAAAAAAAGAAAGAATAAGAGAAATGTTAACAGGATTCCTTCACATTGCAATGAGAAGATTTAGAGAGAGTCATGAGCTAATATCAAAATCTAAAACTCATTAAAAACAAAGTGGAGGGTGAAGTTAAATGTAAACTATGACTGTACCACTAAAGTTAAATTACCGTAAATCTAAGACACACATACCTATAAGCTGTTGTGTAAGCCCCATGGTAACCGTACATACCTACTGAAAATAAAATAGAGTAGGAATCAAAACATTTTTCACAAAAATCAATAAAAGATAATGGAAAAAAGGAGGCAATAGTTATGAAAGATACTCCCTTCCCATCGGTAATTATTACTAACTGTAAATGACTTAAATAAAAGTACTTAAAGTGGCTGAATGAATTTTAGAAATATTAAAACCTTGCAGAGTTTGTAAGAAACTCACTTTAGAGGTATACACAGACTGAAAGTGAAATGCAGGGAAAAGGAGTTTCACAAAAATGTACCTACAGCAAAGCAGCTGAGAGGGCCAGGCACACATCAAGCAAAACAGGCTCCAGGTCAGAGGACGTCAGGAGACGCAGGTCGTTAGGCCACATGAGGATCGCCTTGCCAAGAAGAAATAACAAGTATAAACAAAAACGCACACAGCAGAAGGGTACTCAAGCACATGGAGCAGACGCTGACAGAGCTGAAGCGAGGAATGGGCGGGAACAGAGTGAGCAGAGATCGCCCCGCGACACTCCTGTGATACATAGAATGCCGGAATAGAAAAGATGTAGGGACTTAACGATCCCATGGATCTCATGGATGGAACAGATGGAAGTTCACCTAACACCAGAAGAAAACAGATTCCGTTCAAGTGTACACAGAACATTTTTTAGGATAGATTATATATGTGATTACACAACAAGTCAGTCCAAACAAATTTCAGAAGACTTAAATTATACCAGTTTACTGGCCAGCCATCATAGAGTAAAAGTAAAAACTAACAAGGGCTGGAGACACAGCTCAACCAGCCCAATTTTTTTTTTTTTTTTTTTTACAATTTTATATGCTTAATCTGAACAACTAATTTGAAGACAACATTATTCAATACAGCAACCATTGTCAAGTTTCTATTTTGTTTAGTGAAGTTCTGTATCGTTTCTAATGTGTTTTTTGTTGTTTACTATTCTCTATTCTTTTGATAATAAAAAATATAAAAGTGTAAGACATTTCCTGAACAATGAATTTGATGAACATTTCAAATGTTCGTACATCACTGGTTTGATTGACATCTCTCTTTTCATCTTATGAAAAACCTGCATTATAAGTCCCAAAGAACTATTGAGTTGAAATAAGAAATCAGAAGTTGTGCGTGACTTGACCTTCTATGTAGGTAAATATGAAGATTTGACAGAATTTTCCACCTTTCAGTTCTGCCTTGAAATTTTCTTCCAAAATTGGAGTTGTGATGGTGAGGACCATAGCCTGTGCTGAAGCCGCAGATCGGGAGCCAGACAGCCCACGAGAGCGCTCCTTCCTAGTGGGCATGCGTGGTGATGCTCCGGGAAGGCGCGAAGCCTCACTGTTAGTGAGGAGCATTCAGCCTTTCAGTATATAACACGCATGTGTGAATCTCCGCCCAGTGTACTTCTGCTGTGCATCAAGGGTTCATCTTTACAAGTGATACGGGGGTAGTGCAAGGAAATCACACCCATTCACTTCCTGCTAACAGTGAAGGTTAAATTGAGACAAGTTAGTACTGGATACATCGTGTTGCCTGCCATTTGTTCACCATTCAGAAATGATGGATTGCTTTAATAGCAAATTGGTTGCACTTCTCGGAAATCAAGTTCATTTTACAAATTCACTTTGGTGATGAATTATCAGACTTTCACAGTCCAGGTATGTTAGCCGGGATTGCAGAGAGATTGGCTACAGCTTGGCTACCCTGTTGCCTTCATCATGATTGAAGATTCCTAAGACACAGCGGTGTCCCATTTCTCACGGCTAATTGGTCTCATCTAGCCAGTAAGCAAATGAATCCCTCGAGCAAGATAGGCAGGTTGAGAATGCCATGAATTTGCTCAGATTTCTGTAATAAATTACTACTTTATAAACATTTGATGGTACTAAATAAGAGTTCAAAAACCTTATGTGTATGCTTGAATTCATTTACTAGCAAGATATTTGTGTCAATTATAGATTGCATGTAGGTGATGGGAATATCAATCACCCCAAACTGTCTCCCACCACCACGTCTTAATTTCTTATCCTTACCTCCACGACAGCTCCTCTCAGAGTGATGGGGGGCCTCAGAGGTGCCCAGGAAAACTTCAGTTTCTTGAGGCTTCCTGCCCCTTTGCTAAGCTTTTGTCCTTCTACAGAATTGATGTTCAACACCTCTACCGCCATCTCTATGTTATAGTCAGAAAAAAAGGTGGGGCTGGGCAAAGCAAGACCCCGGGCAATGCTGTCCCCTTTAAAATTTTCCCAGACACTCGTTGACTTTGGCTACCAAACTTTAGTGTGGACTGAGGTGGTCATACTGCTCCTCCAAGGTGCGCAGGAGGTTAGGGGAGGCTTGGAATTTCTCAAGGAAGAGCAAGTATGCAATACTTAAGCTTATGCTCCTGATGTACCCCTTTGGTCTTGAGGTGCGTCCACTTTCCTAAAAATAACTGGAATTTATCCTCTTTTGTGGCCAAGTAGCAGCCCATTCTGTGTGAATGCCTCTGTTCCTAATGCAGGTCATCTGCTGATAAGTATCTACGCTACTTGCAAGATTTAGCTGTTATGGGGTTATTCTGGTAAGCATGTGCGTTCTGGTAGAATATCTTTGAGCATTTTTGGAAGACTCCTAAAAGGGAAAGAGCTAGGTCACATGGATTGTGTAGGTTTAGTTTTCTGAAGAATCTCCATACTGATTTTTTAATGACTTGCCTATGTGATATCAATACTTGTGCCAACATTTGTTTAGCTCATTGGTTTTATTTTTTATTATTTGTATTTATTTTTAACTAATAAACACTTTTAAAGTGTATGTTGTAGTCAGGGTTCCCAGGGGAAGAGATTGCTTTTTAGCATTTTAAAAAATTACTTATTCATTCATTTATTTATTTGGTACAGGATCTCACTACACAGCTCAGACTCGTAGTGATCCTCCTGTTTCAGCCTCCCTAGCTCTAGGATTAGAGAAGTGTCCCACCACACCTGCTTTTGATGGCTGACATGGCACACCCAGGGTTCAGGGCTGGCACAGTATGCAGCACCAGGGATCGAACCCAGATTCTTGTGCTTGCCAGGGAGGCTCTAACACCACCACACCATCTACCAAAAAAAGAGATTTAATATAGGACACACAAATTTATAGGATTTTCTTATAATATTCACACCCCAAAATCAAATGCAGTAGGGGGCAAGAGATCTGTCCATATACTAGACTCAAGGAATCCAGCAAAGGCCTGGCTCCCTTGGCTGTGTGTGGCACGAGTCCAGCTGGAGGCCTGGAGCTGTGGCTGGAGCCATGGCTTGCATGTCTCATGAAAGTTCTTACCAGGAGGCTCATGAATTCCTGACAGAAGACTGAAGGGCCTATGCCAGAAAGCCCAGGGACTGGTGCTAGAGCTGGATGCATCTGCACCGAGAGGCTGAAGATCCTGAGCAGCCTGCCCTGCAGCCAGGAGGCAGTGCTCGAGGTTAAGACCAGAACTCCCCAAGAGGGAACCACAGCCATCCTATGTGACAGCGAGGACCCAAGCTCCTATGCTAATGGGAGCAGCTGAATTCGGGCGGGGGCAATCCAGTCACTGCTTCTCCAGGAGATTCAATAGCAGCATGCAGTCCTCCCCTCCGTTCTCTTCTATGACTGTGGGCAACAGTGCTCAGATGGGTCTTCCACACCAAGCCATGGGTGCCATCTTACCTGGGTGTCCCCATGCAAGCTATTAATCCACTAGAGTATGCATGTTAATGAAGCAATATATGGTATTTCAACATATAGGTATCCTGCACAGTAAAGCTTATCCATTCTCTCATATTTATCACATTTTTATGATAAAATAATTTCAATTCCTTCTGGCTTTTGAAATGCGCAGCACATGATCATTATCTGTGGTCACCCTACCGTGCGGTAGCACACCAGGACACCTTGCCTCTATCTAACTATAACTTAGCCAGCTTTTCTGTAACCCTTCTTTCTCCACATTCTCAGCCTCTGGTAACCACCATTCTGCACTCAGGTTCCATGCAATCAACTTTCTTAGACTTCGCATGAATAAGAAAATGTGGCATGTGGTTTTCTTTTCCTGGCTCGTTCCACATAATGTATTGATCTCCAATCCAACTGCAGATCACAGGATTGCATTCTTTTCATGGCTGAACTGTGTTCTGTTGTATGTATGTATCACACACCCATTCATCAGCTGCTGGATGTAGACATTTTCTATTCTGTGGCTATTGTGCTTACTGTGGCAGGCAACATTGAGGGCCATTTCTCTTCAACGTACTGATTTTGTTTCCTTGAATACATGCCCAAGGGCATGGGATTGTAGGTACTTCTACTTTTTGGAAGTGTCCAATGTGTTTTTCATAAGGGGTATTCAAATGTACATTGCCACCGGAAGTATGTGAGTGTTCCCCTTTTTCTATGTCCTCATCAGCCCTTTTCTCATAGTTTTTGCTTGTTAGTGTTTCTTTTTTGTTCTTTGTAATAGCCATTCTTATTAGTGACAGCTCATGGTTTGTTTGCTTTTCCTTTTTTTTGCTGGCACTGGGGTTATACACAAGACCTTCCCATTGAGTTTCCTTCCTGCCCAATGTCTGTCTGTTTGTCTGTCTGTGTGCACATATGCATGCATTTTAATTGTGAGAGAGGATCCTGCTAAGTCACTAAGTTGCCTAGGCTGGACTCAAATTTGCAATCCTGCCTCAGCCTTCCAGAGTGCTAGGATTACAGCCATGCACCACCATGCCTGGTTTCATTGTGGTTTTGATTTATATTTCACTGATAACTAGTGATGTTGGACATTTTTTTCATATACTTGTTGGACACTTATGTCTTGTGTTGAGGAATGTCAATTTATGTCTACTGGTCATTTTTAAATCAGGTTATCCGTTTGTTCAAACCACTTTGACTTGTACTGTGTTTACAGAGGTGACTGTAGCCTTTATTCTGCCTGTGAAAAATTGAAAGTCTGGTCTGGTAAATGCCAGTGGTGATTTAGGCAACCAGGATCTTTCAATTTATATTCTAAGTGACAGATGGCTGTCCTGCCTTGTGTCTAGCTGTCCCCTGAAGGCCTCATGCAGTCATATGTGGGGATCTTTCAGAGGTGGCTGGATCTAGAGGTGGCATGTGATGCTAGAGTCTATTCATCGTGCAACGCCAGGATCAAGGCACTGGGATTAAGGGCGTGAGGGTGGCCTGCTCTAAGGAGGCTGGGTAAGATGCAAGGGCTAAAAAGGGTTATGCCATCCCTTGTCACTTGTTGTTCTCCGGCTGACGTGTTTTTCCTCCGCAATGTCTGCCGTGCCGCCTCGGCTTGGAGCAGCCCGTGATGGACTGAAACTTCTATAAGCTGAGCTGAAATAAGCCTTTTCTCTCTTAACTTTGGGTGTCAATGCATTTTGTCTCAGCAATAAGAAAAGTAGCTAAGACCGTGACCCTCCATGATGTGATCAGGAGACGTCTCCGGGGTGCACATGTGGTCACGAGAGTCGCTTCTCACTGATGGCACAATTGGACGATGTCATTTTTCTTAAGGGGAAAAATGTTACCTCCTAATGTTTTTCTAGGACTAAAGGTGACATCTAGTTATTGTAGACACATGGCAATGTTTCATTCTTAAAGAAGTATTTCCCGGCGCTGGGGAGATGGCTCAGTGGAATAAGCGCTTCCCTGGCAAGCGCAAGGGCCTGAGTTCAATCCCTGGTTCCACCAAAAAAAAAAAAAGAAGAAGTATTTTCCAATTCAGTTGGTTAATGGTGCAGGCTCTGGAATCAGATGGCTGAAATTAAAATCTGTCTCTCCCACCTTCTCCCTTGGAGGAGCTGAGAGGAAAACACAAGCCTCTTTTGCAAAATTCTGACCTCTTTAACCTTCACGGGGAAATTGTGAGATGTTAATGGACTATTTAATTCATATAATCATACATTCTGAATATATTTGGAGTAATAGCTTTCTAAATGAAGCTGGATTATTAAGCCTCATCCATCACTTTGTTGGATATTTTCCTCACCATTTTTCTTTGCCTTTGTTAATAAAATATGTTAATTATATATGTTTCTCCATTTTAAATATCATTATTACTAACTTTTGATACACTGCAATAAAAACTTAGCCCACATTTAATGTGTTTACTGAGAGTAGTTCTTGTACTTTACTTGTCCAGGCTCATGTAATTCACATGAAGTTTTCTGTTAAGAAGTTTCAAGGTTTTGTGTTAGTTTCTTTGCATATATGTATTTGTAATCCAAGCAACTGAAGAGTGGATTATGAACACAAGAAAAAGAATGTGAATATTTTCACTGCTTTGTAAGGGATGCTGCTAATCCCACGGTGGCATTTGTCCTCGGTATTTTGCATCTGGGGAGAGGTAATTCCCAAAAGAAATGGCTGCTGTGATTCCGACCTGGACAGTCACTGCCCTTCCACTCCAGCTGTAGCTACTTGATTTCCCTCCTTTAAGAATTATTTTCTCAATACTTAAAAATAT
>NW_004524633.1:7790499-7809017 GCF_000260255.1 Octodon degus
CGCTTCCCTGGCAAGCACAAGGGCCTGAGTTCAATCCCCAGTTCCACCAAAAAAAAAATAATAATAATAATAATAATAATAATAGTAATGCCTACCCTAAAATACACTCACAGCCTGAAGTTCTGCAGTACAAGCCCCAACACATGTGCCTTTTGGGAAGGCACATTTTAATGTAGAACGCAGTCTATTGAAATGCTACTTTTCTTGAATCTGTCCTGATTATTGTATAGTGAACATTAAAACATACAAAAGAAGTACTAGTCTGTACTGCTTTGGCTTTTCATGTTTCAGGTATTCTAAGTGATTTTTTTGGTCAAGAATCTGCTTGTTAACTGATCAAATGTAAAAAGCAACTTATTGTAGTATCTATCTCAGTTTTAGTGGTGGGTGATATTTCAGATTAGGCCTCGAAGTGGCTGCATAGTGTCTTATTAACACATCTGTTTATCTGATGGTATAATGTGCTCCTTTACATAATGAAGGTAGCAGAGAAGCAAATGCTATTGTAGGTCAGAGGTTTAGGAATTACACCATTTCCATTCAGCGCTGGCAAAATAGCTACTGATTGGTGACTCTCAGAGACTCTTAGAAAGTAGGACTGAAAAAGTATAGTTCTGTATAAATGAAAAGTACACTGGAGAAACAACAAGTGTTTTATTTACTATTTTTATCTTTTGACTTTTCCACTATAATTGAGTTAGATTTACCAAGGGAATTATCTTATTTATTTCTTTCCTACCTTTCCACATAGTTTTCATTTGAGAGTTTTCATGATATAAATTAGTATTGATTTTTTTTTGTTGTCAGTAAACTTTGGTTTATATTTTAGCACCTATTATTATAGTACTTCCAGGCAGATGGCCTTCAAATTTAATTCAGTGAGTAAAATATCTGACCAGGCAGCAGTGTTCAAATAAATTCATCTATATTTACAACTAGATCTTCATTCACTGAGTCTTCACACAGCCACTGTCATCAGAATGCTGACTACATTCCAGAAGAAATGCTGAGCATCTCTGTTTGCCTTCCTGCGAGGATGTTTCTGGAATTCCCTTGAGCAAGTGAATTGGCCACCCTCCCACTTATTATGCTAGCAAATGCCATTTTTTAACCAACCATTCTTCCCCAAAACTATGCACTTTAGTGTTCATCAAACATTACAATTTCACAGGATAATTATGTTTTTTAAAGTTAGGATAGAATTTTATTAAAATAAAACTGGTATTATCACCGTGAATTTACGAGAAAGAACATTTTAATACCAAAAGAATGCTTCAAAGTCCCAGTGAATGGCAAATAATCCTCAGTTCCCACGTGAAGGCTTTGTCACACAGAGTTTATACTTTGGTAGTCACTGATGTAGAAAACAGACTAAGAAAAGAGCAGAAGTAGATGCCACGAATACTAATTAAAGAGCCACATATAGAATAGTGTATTTCTTCCTCAGCAAGTCAAGATTTAGAATGAGGTAGCAAAAAAAGATGACACTGTGAATATTTGGAAGAATGGCACTTAGGTTAGTTAGTATATTGCAAAAGATGGAAAAGAATCTTATTTTAAAAATATGAAATAATGTTCTGTGACTTTATTTCCATAACAAATTTTCCCTGGTTGTTAGCAAAATTTATCAACAAAAGTTGTAATGCAAGGATTTCTATCAATGTGAAAAGTAGGCTTTCGTAAGTGTTTTTCCACCTTACCAAAACATCATATCCAGAAGTTTGATTAAGTGTTGATAGATGCCTATGATTTTAATGCTAGTTGAGTTAAATAATTGTAGTAATGACGCAAAGAACAGCATCAGCAAATGGCTACCACACTCCTCCATTATGCTGTAATTGGAAGAAAGTAGAAGAAAGGAAAATAGAGGGAAAGAATAAAGGAAAAGAAGGAAAGGACAAGATGTTGATATTCAGATAGAAATAAGAACACAAAGATTCATTTTGCTGTAGGATTCCACAGCCAGTTATAAACCTCAGATTGGGTCCTTTTGGTGTGTGTGTGTGTGTGTGTGTGTGTGTGTGTGTGTGTGTGTATGTGTGTGTGTACACATGCGTGCTACAGGCTAGTGACCTAAATTCACACTGACCTAATTTCTCACCAGCTTTTCTCGCTTACTAACGGTGATAAATATTCCCGAAATACTACTACTCTATGATTAATGTGAAAGGCTGAAAGCATAATAATGTTTTTAGCTTACAATGACTTACCCAAAACCTTAAAGCAAGTTCTTGGAAATGTAAAAGTACTACCTTCTGAATAGATTACTCAATGCAAAGTATCACTCAGCTCCTTTGTGCAGGATTACTTGAGCATAACGTACTCGCTCACACCCAGGAGGAATTTGGTCATCTGTGTTCTCCCGTTTCAAAAAGGATATTGTTCATCCAGTTCCTGTCATCTGACCCACCACAAGAAAATGCATCCACGCTTTTCAGTGATGTGTCTTCTATACATGAAATATAATAAGGGGAAATATTGAATTAATTTGGCTCACAGTATCATTAATTTACTTGTAATCCAAGAATGTTGGTAGGATAAAGGCAGGAAAAGCAAAGGAAGTGAAAATAATTGACAGAAGGGAACTGGAGAGCTCATGCAGAGGGCTGCTTTTTTTTTTTTTTTTTTTCCATTGAAAATGTTTCCCTGGGAATAATCGTGCTAAAATAACCAACTTTGTCGTGTTATTTTTTAAGCTCTTAACTTATTTCCAGCTCTTCAGCCCAGTCACAGACTTATTTATCTCCATGCACGCTCACAGAACATCTCTGCCAAGTAAAATCAATGCCTTGGGTCTATTAATAGTGAAAGTGACGGGACTCTCTTGGTTAAACATATATATATATTCTTTTCTTGGTTTTCCCCAGTGGCAGCTACTTCTCAATTCACCTGTTTCATACTAATGGTGAGGGCATCTGATGGCTCTTACTTAGACTGAAGTTATAATTCTTGTTCTTACTCAAAATACCTTAATATAATACAGATGAGCCACAGCTAAGGGAGGTCTCATAGCCCAGATATTCCGGAAACAATGAAAGGTGAAGCCTTTCTCTCCAAATCCCATTTGCATCATCTTAAGCAGCTTACACTACTAGCATTTCTAAGGTCAGATTTCTCATATTTTAAATACAATGTTGTTGTTTTAAACAATTTTGAAAGTATCTTTCATTCACTTCCAAAACCTATCATTGTAACAACTGAATTTAAAAAAAATATGTGATTTTTTACTACTGACATAAATGAAACACTAAATACCCTGAAAGTAACTTTTTCCATAAAAAATACACCCTGAAATAGTTGGATAAAATATAAGCAATACTTCTTTTGCTAAATTATAAAATTACTCATTAGTATAGGCTGGCATTGTATAATGATTACCTTTATCAAGGGAAACTGGTACAAGAACGAAACACATTTTAAGTCTCTTTATTGTCCCTTCGCCCTCTTCTCCCTCCTGTGTCTGCCAGCTCTTAGTACTGCTCTCTCTTATTTTTGCCATTGCCCTTCAGGTGCTTTGATCCCCCACTTTCTCCTCTCCCCTCCCCATCTCTTGTTCTTTTGATTTTCAAAAGATTTCTCTACAGTCTGTCCATCTTCCTCTTCCTCTTCCCCCTCTCCTCTCCTCTGCACTGCTTTTCTCTCCTCTTCCTCCTTTCTCTCTCTCTCTCTTTCTTTTTCAATCTCTTTCTCTCTCCCTATCTAAGAGAAACCATAAAACATTTAAGCTTGTGTGTCTTGATTCATTTCACTTAATTTAATGGTCTCAAATTGCATCCATTTTCCTATGAATGCCTCAGAGTTATCTTTCTTTACAGCAGAGTAGTACTGCATTGTGTATAGATATCACATTTTCTTTATTCAGTCATCTGTTGATCAGTAGGCCATTTACAAGACTAGCTGTCACAAGTTGTGCTCCTGGGAACATGTGTACAGATGAATCACTGTTTGATGATGTCTTTCGCTATTTCATGAAAATAGAAGAGAGAAACACTTAGAAGGGTCAAGTGGGGTTTCTATTTCTAGTTTGTGAGGAATCCCCATGCTGATTTCCATAGTGGTCGGACTAGTATCAATTTTCTCCTGGAGAAGGGTTCCTTTTTCCTCAAATGCTGACCAGCATTTATTATGATTTAATTTCTTGATGATAGCCATTCGGAATAAGATGGCCAATGCTATTTTAATTGTCTGTTTAATGGCCAGAGTTGTTGTTGAACATTCTTGATGAATTTATTGGACATTTATACTTCTGAGAAGTGTATATTCATTTTGTTTGTTCATTTTTATTGAGTCTTTTATTTTAGGGGTAGTCTAAATTTTTGGAGTTCTTTGTATATTCAGATATTAGTCCTCTGTCCCAGGAATAGCTGGTACAATTCTTTTTCCCAATCTGAAGTTTGTCCTTTCTCCTTGTTGGTTGTGTCCTTTGTTGTGAAGATGGCTTTTAATTTTCTGTGATCTCATTTGTTGGTATTTGACATTATTTCTTGTGTTATTGGGGTTGTTTTCAGAAAGTCCTTGCCTATTTCTATGTCCTCCTGAGTTTTGCATTTTTTATTATAAATTATGTTTCTTTAAGTGAGTTACTGTGCTGGCACAAAAAAAGACAAATACACAAAAGCTAAATCAAGGATAAACTTTTAAAATATAGGTAAGATTTGAAATAGTACCTGAGAAGCTCTGCCAGATATTAAGGGGCTTGAATTTCTCTAACACTGGCTGATCGTGTTTGGATTAAAGTACTCTGTATTGAAAGATTCAGAATCTTGAAAGATATGTGTTCAAGGAAGATTAGCTAATGATATTTAATAATCAAAGAACACACAGCCATACACCATAAGACACGTGGCCCTAGAAACCATAGTACAAATAAGAGTCAAGAAAATCACAAAGTTTTCACATCATATGTTTTCCAAAATATATGTTTCAAGAAATATGGAAGAAAACAAGAGGGAGTGACAGGAGTATATGAAAATAGATAGATTTGTAAACACAGGATTGAAAGAATCAAAGAAACTGACAATGCATCACAAGGTTAATAGAGAAACGGCAACTCCTTTTTTTTTGCATTTTAGGGAAGGGTCTACAGGGTGTTCAGAGTCTCACTATGGTACTTGTAGTGATCCGCCTGTTTACAGCCTCCCAAGAGCTGGGATCACAGGTGCCCACCACCATGCCCAGTCTCAATTGCCATCTATTTGCAGGCGCTTTAATCTGCTGAACTGGCAACTACTTTCACCTGTAGTCTAGTCTAGAACTGTTTTCACCTCTGTGTCTAAGGAAATAAGGAAGAGAGAGATTATATGAAACTCAAAGCCTCCCACTATAGTTATGGACCAGGAGCCCAGGGCTAGCAGCAAGTAACACATTCCATCCGCTGTGGGGTGCTGGCTCTGCATCTAGAGACGTCTTCTATGATATGCTACATGTAGACATTTTCAGATGAACAACAAGTGACATGCTTTAATAATCTCCTCGCTCACTTCAAAGAAAGATTCTAAAGGATGGTCTTCAGACCTTAAGGAAATAATCACAATCGCAAGTGCAGAAAAGCACAGAAAGCAGATACTGAATGCATGCATGTACTTAGACATAGAAGTCGTAACCTGTAAACTATGAAGTAAAAATAAAAATTTAAGATCTCAATATGAGAAGAAAAATAACAGACAATTTAATAAATACAAATCACAGAAAAAGATGGTAAATATTAAATTATAAACCAATGAAACACAAATGAATTTTGATTAAAACTGAACTTTTTTAGAAAGTTAGACTTAACAATATGCAACAGTTTCTTCCCTAGATGCTCATCCTAATGTGAGAGCCACACAGGGCCAAAGTGAGGAGGGTGGTATGCCGGGCAGTCACCGCTTCAGAAATTCTGCACCTGTATTGTCACATAAGTAGGTTTTTAGGAAGGTGATGCTTTTCCATGTTATAATCATTAGAGAATTACAAAAGGTTCCATTTATAAGAATGTTATCACTTCTGTATGTCCAGTAGAAGTTTCAAATTACACCAAGCAAAATATAATGGAACTATAAGGAAAATAGTTGAGTGGGCCATGATATGGCGAGACATGTGTACATTTCTCTTACTAGTTAATGAAAGAAAAAGATACGAATTAATGTACATTCCTTTCAAAGCACATGTGGACTTTGCATTCAATAAATGATGGACCCTTCAGAACAGCGAGGAAGTTGTTAGAAATTGATAAGCACTGGTGTAAAGAAGACATTGGCACCTCATGAGAAAGAACAGAAGTTTTGGAGCAGAAGCAGGCTGTTGGAAATCTGTGGGTGGTGTGGAATTCGCCATGGTTTTCAGGATGGGCAGCACTGAAAGAGAAAAGGCTGAAGAAAGATTTGGTCAGGGTGAAGGGGTTGCAAAGAGAAAAGAGCGCTAGAGGAGAGTGCTAAGGCAGGAGGGTAGTATGTTGTTCAGGTTCAGCCCTCTGCATGTGCACGCTGGGAACCAGCACCAGAGGAGAAGAAAAGCACATGAAGACAGACAGGGCACAGCCACCCAAACGTGCCTGGCCTTGTAGGCCGTCGTAAGGACTTTGCTCTGGGTGCTGTGGGAAGCCCTCGGGTGCTGGAGTGACACAATTCAGCTCCTGATTTCAAAGGTCCCTCTGGCTGCTGAATGAGACAGTCCCGAGGGAGAGGGGTGGCACTAGAGAGGCTCACCATGGATTGTAGGTTTGCATTAGAGAAGAACATCCAGGGAAGCCAATAGGAGACAGCCAACAGGAGAGGCAGAAACAGACATTTCTGGCCATGCAACAGGAGAAACTGAGGACGAAATGCCAGGTACAGAGCTGAAGGATGAAATTGTTGTGTGACCGGTGGAGTGATGCTTTATTGTGCCCTCATAGATGTTTGTTTAAAAGAAACACAAAGATCTTTTTCAATGCTCCAGGAACTGGATTTATGTGGTGTCTATCTGTTCAGGCTATTAGGAGACTTTGTGTCTAATGAGAACCTCAGTGGGTTTTTCCCAGAAGCCCACTTTCCTACAGAAGTGAGTTACCCTAGTTCTGCTTTCCCTAGTGAAATATGCAGAATGGTCCTTTTACTCATCGTAGTATAAAATGCTAAGCTTACTTCATTTTATGCTTTGAAGAAGTACTAGAGACTAGATATAAGATTGCAAACATGAGGTTTTCTTTCTTCCAGCAATGCACCACAACCCTTAGATTATTCATTTCGTTGATCTTAATAATTCACTTCCTTTTAAAAACTGCTGTCTTTTGCTCTGAGCGGGCAAGTACATATGTAAAAATTCTAGGCAAGTTACCACACCTTTCTGCTGCTCCTCAGAATACTCTGTCCAGCGAGCAGGCACCACTGGCTTGTGGAAGGGACTGCAGCTACGAGGTTGCTTACACGTAGGATGCTGAGGTTTTGAAAGCTGGTGGGAGCCCATGCTCCAGGAGAACACTTGGCCTTTCTATCTATGGCTGTGATAGTTAAGTATGGTGTCACTTGTGTCTTAGTTACTTTGCTGACCTATTTGTTAAAAAGATGTCTTTGGGACAGTAGAAAGGCCGGCAAGAGAGCTCAGCAGACTAAGTGTCTGCTTAGGCAAGCACAGGGACCAGGGTTCCATTCCTGGTCCCACATGCCAAGCTGGCCCTACCCCTGGGGTGTGCTGAGCTGGCAAATGAGTCTGGGCATGGTGGTGCATGCAAGTAATCCCAGCGCTGGGGAGGCTGCAAACGGGAGGATCACTGTGAGTATGAGCTGCGTAATGAGACCCTGTACCAAATACATAAATAAAGAAAAAAAATGATAGTAGACTTTGACTGCAGCATTACTTTGTGTATGGTGGGGGAAAAAAGTACTTATTTAAACACAGAAGGAAAGAAAATCAATTAAAAACTGGAATCTTGTGAGTCTTGCACTTGCAGAGGTTATGAAGAGCTAGACTTTATCCCGTTGTTACCCATGTTCTTGTCACTAATTTCATAGACTTTTTTTTTAAGAGAATGATTGTTTCCTAATGGGTCCGTAGAGCAAATTATGTACTGATCACATTTTAGTTCTGATTTGTAGTTTATAAAAGGTAGGATGGAGATTTTCAAGAAGTTCATAATGTTACCCATCAATTTTGAATTTTATTTCTTTGGGAAAGAAAAGATGGGGAAATGTACCGTGGTATGCTCTTTTCCCAAATGTGTGACAAAACAATATAAGAGCAATTCTGTCCTCACTGAAACTACTGCTGACCCTCATTCTTTTGGGAAATCTTGGTGCCTTGAAAGTCAAAATTTCTGATTCATTGCCGATTCCACAGAGCTCCACAATATCTTTCTGTTCTACTGAGCATTTCACACTCTGGGTAGTTTGTGCACCTAAAATATGGCTTTTTTTTTTTTCACAGTAGTCTTGCTGTTTAAATTCATTTTGTCCTTATTCAGGATCAATTCAACATATTTGACTGAGATAATTGCATATTGATTATTTTTGCACTGTCATTTGCAGTTCAAATTGGATCTTGATAAACATGTGGGACTCTTCAGTGGCTATTGTGTGCTTAAGCTGCATGCCTTCATCATGGTCCCTTTCTGGGGCATGGTTTGCTATGCTTTGAGCTCAGTTTTCCTTTTGAAGCTCCACTGATAAAAAAAGGTATTTTCCACTGTTTTTTCAACTCATTCCTCTTTTGCATGAGCCCAGTTGTCAGATGAGGAAATCTGGGAGAGACTTGATTGCAAGCGGGTGGATGTTCAGAGCATTCTGCCATCATGTTCTCTCTTGCTCTGGCAAGACAACAGGCTACTCATTATTATTCATAGCAATAATATAAGCGTCTCACTCTTTTAATTTATGAATGCCTAGGCACTACTTTTATTTTTAATGCCTGTGCTGTTCAGTTGCTCGTGAATGAGTTCTGTGGGGTCTTCAGACCTGCACAGCGTAAGCCATATGCAGTTTTGGCAGTTACGTGCTGAATAGGGTTTCTAGACATACTGTGTCATCGAATACAGTACTTATAGTTGGTCTTGAAATTTAAATAGGCAGTGAAAACTTTAAGGTTATAAGTTCAAGTTCAGTTCTTTCATCACATGACCCACATGAAAAGGTACCGTAGCACTGTGTGGCTAATTGCCACTCTCTTGGACAACACAGATGCTGGAAATTGCCATCCTTGTGAGAAATTATTTTGCACAGCAATGTGGCAATTAATTGTAGAAACAAGTCTGGATCCAAATCTTGGTTTTTATGCTTACTTTTTGTGTGGACTTAGGCAATCACTTACTATCCCTGAGACCAGATTACAAGTGGGAAAAATAAGGGTGATACAGAAAATGTATAACGAGAAAACCTACATAGTATCTAAAACACGGTAGGAATTTTTGAACACTTGTACCTGATAGCTTTTTCTCTTATCTCAGCTCCTTTGTGTTCCAGTGAATCAGTCATTCTCATTTCACCCTCTCCATCCAGCAGGAGCGCTCAACAGGACATTTACTCATCAACCATAACCTGTCTTTATAAACACTTGAGACTGCCAAGCTGAGATTACTGGATCTGCCACGCCCTCTTGCAGGAAATTATTTCACTATGAAAAATGAGCACCCTTATAAATGAACAACCCACCAGCTTCCTCTAACTACCAGCTACTGGGCCAGGCTTCATTGTGTCTCTTCAGCTACTCTTCATTTTTTATAGTCTCCATCCTAACTGCAGACTCCTTCTCAGGCCCCCTCCCAACTTCTGTGTCAGATACTGAGTTGATTCAATGTACCTGACTTCCTTACATCTCCTATGTATATTTTCTATTTGCAGGGAGTCCCAGAGGCCAGGATCTAGTAAGTACCAGCCTGGCTACTCTAGGAGAATATGGTTAAGGCTAAGAAATGCATCAGTCAAGACTTGACCTCAGCGTGAAAACCTTTAACACCAAGGTGGGGGATCTAGATTTGTTCAAAACTCTTGAGGTCATTTGGAAACCAAGCTATATTAGGAAGTCACCACCTACAGGGTTGTGGACGCCTTTTGCACTTCACCTCGGATTGCTATTTTACACTGTTCAGTATTCATTGGGCTGTTCTTAGTTCTCAGCAGCTGAAGGTGTGGGCTGCACTTTTCAGAGCTTCTCAATGCACTGTTAGCGCATCTCACTTGCCTGTGGTCATCACTCGTAATCCCTCCTTGCTGGAACTGTTAACACACTCCCACTGGTGGCCTGCTAAGCTTGAGAAGAGTGAGAACAGCTCCTTTGCAGTGTCCTGGATGCATTCCAAGATTTCATTCATGGTCATTTTGCTTGGCTGTAGCATGCAAACTGTAGATCATAGATGACACCGGTGGAAGAGTCTGCGAAGCCTTAAGGGTCATCTCAAGCAATGAAAGTCTCAGACTTGTGTAATGGCTTGGGATGAACAGTACTCTGTAGAAGTTTTAACTTGCTTCTAAGTGTGGTTACCAAGGGACACAGATATTAACATTCTGAAGAAAAAAAAAGATGCTTAATCTTTTTAATATTTTCATCTAAGTATGTAACGTATATAATTTATAAGGAATTTCTTTGGCTTCAGTTAATTTTCAGCAGTTTCTGAAAGCTTCAAATGTCACCAATAAAAGCAGACATTTATGTGACAATGGAAAAATGTTTGAAACCAAACATGTAGTTAACAGATTTAGAAACAACAAAGTGTATATTTGTATAGTATTTTAAGCAATGTGTATCTTATCTTTGCTTATATTTATATGCAAGTATATATTAAACATTATGTTTAAAGAGAATTTGACTATTGTTAACTATGTGTACCATGGTAGAATCTTAGTGGAATTATAATATTTAGTGGTAGATTCATGGAACTAATGGATTAAGAAGAAATTAGAAAATAATAAAATATCAGAAAAGATTAGTTGTTCAGATTCTGCATTCTTTGTTGTCATGGGGAGCTCAGTGGACATTTTGAAGCCTTACTTTCCTCATCTTTAAAATATTCTTGGGCCAGCCAAATAGCTCAGCAGATTAAAGTGCCTGCAAGCAGGCGCAGGTGCAAGGGCTAGGGGTTTGATGCCCGGGCCTGCCACGCCAGCCCTGCCCCAGGGCACGCTGAGACTGCAATTGAGACTGAGCGTGGTGGTCCACATCTGTAATCCCAGCTCTTGGGAGGCTGTAAACAGGTGGATCACTATGAGTCTGATCTAGTAGTGAGAACCTGAACACCCTGTAGACCCTTCTCTCAAATACACACACACACACACACACACACACACACACACACACACACACACACACAAAATCTTTCAGGAGGATGTTCAAAGGATTCAATGCAATAATTAGCAAGTTATAATACCTTGTAGGCATTATTATTGTTCTTGCTAAGGTCAGATGCCTGCATAATATTTTGGAATACCATCTGAACTGTAAAAATCAGTAATATGTGGCACTTTTAGCTAGCTCATAAGAATAATATATAAAGATTTTTGGAAGAATGTCATAATAATCTCTTAAATCTTTGAACAAAAATGAAATATATTGTATTACTTTCTTTATCTCTGGACATTGGTGATACATAGTCAGGGAGATTTCATGGTTCTCTAATAACCAGAACATTTGCCAGTCTCCTGTTGTTCTCTGTCATGCCACCTGTTTATTTTCTTTATTAAATACAGACCAGTTTTGGTAGCTTTCCTAGGATACTGGACATGCAAAATGTGAGTTTGTGATGTTATTTTTATTTGTGATAATTGTGATGAATGACAGCTAGAAATTCTGAGCTGTCTCATGACAAGAGGCAAGTTCCAAAGCGCTGTACACTAGCCTGTGGCCTCCTTACAGCCATGACCTCCTTACAGCCATGACATAGCTAATGCTGTCTTCATTGTACTGAGAAGAATCTGAAAAGTGCAAAGCATTCAAACAACCTTGCTTAAAGCCATCATCTGAGAGACAATCTGAAAGTTTGCAGCCGGGCGATCTGACTCCAGAACCGAGGCACATCCAGTTAGAGCCAAGCCTTGTCACTGGCAGAGGGTAATCTCCTCCCTGTCTGCCTGAGGGGTCCCAGAACGCAGCTGGTGGATACCGACTGCTGAGAGGCCTGCTTGGCAATCTTGGACACCAATAGTAACCATTTAAGCAAAACTCTCCAGGGGTCTTTGGAAGCACTTTCTAACCCAGTATGTCCTCAGCCACAGCCACATGGAAGTAAACTAGACCACTTTTGTCTTCTCATATTCGAGAGTCAGAGATATAAAAGAAAATAGCCCATGGGAGAGATTTCAAATATGTTTTCACAATGGAATGGAAATGGCATAGGGTTTTATTTGGCTTTTTTTTTTTTTTTTTTTTTTGGCTTTTGCGTGTGCCGTTCGTGTGCTTTTTATTTTGTTTTGTTTTACTTTCTTGATCTTATAAGCACTGGTGAATAATTACAGGTTCACTTAAATTATGCATTGAATTAACTAGAATGTTAGAAACTAGAAAATCTGGTATCATTTGGCTTATATGGCCAATCCTCATTGTGAAACTCCAGAGATAAAGCAAATTGTATCTTCAGCTCTTCAGGTGCCCAATTGATTTTCATTACATTACCATATTCCTAAGAGAAATAACACTTTTTCTCACTTAAAATGAGCTGTAAGTGAAAGTGAAGTCAAAGTAATTGGTACATATTAAACATCTTGTTAGTCAAGTGTGGGGGTAGCTTATAGCTGTAATCATGGCTACTTTAGAGGCTGAGATCTGAGGATTTCAGGTTACACTGAAACTTTGCAACATAGCAAGACCCTATCTCAAAATCTAAAACATAAATAAATGAAAAGGGCTGTAGATGCAGTTCAGTGCCAGAACCCTAGCCTTGAATGCACAAGATTTTGGTTCAGTCTCCAATAGAACAAGGAATGGGGAAGACCATTCATTTTTAGCATATTTTTAAAAAGTATAAGATTCTTTGAAAACAGATGTGTTTCAAAGAATAAATTCCCAAAAGACCTCCAAAAAACAACAAAGAACAAATGCCTTGGGTAAATATAAATATGCTTGCCAAATCATGTATTTTATATGCAGCCGTAGACCTTAGCTTGTGCACACACCCTTATGCACACCCACACACACACATACACACACACACATATACATGCACACACAAAGTAGCCCCTTCTCATGAATGGTTTGATTTCATGGAGTTTTTTCTGGAAGGAGGCTTTTGAGCACCACGAGGAGTAGCATGCTGTCACTGTCCCCAGGCAGTAGGTTCTTTCTCGCAGTGCTCACCTCTTTACGTTTTGTTTCTATGAGATCATATTTCCCAAATTCCTTTCTGGACATTGCACACAGGCAGATCTTTATACTGCAGATCCTAGGAGAAACTCCTCCTCTCTTTCTCAATTACCATACTGTTTTCAGTGGAATGCATTTTTTTTTCCAGTGGAATGCATTTTACCACCCAGGATATACATTCTACCCTTACCAGGCATATCTATGATTCAGGGTAACTATGTAGACATTAAGTGGTGTACATTTCCAAAATCATAAATGCCTTATTTTTTTCTGAATTTTTAGATATAAGACATTCAAGAGGGTTTTTGTTAACATTACAGAAATCAGTAAAGCATTTATTAGTGGTGGAAAAGATAACTTTTATTGACAATAGAAGATGTTTTCGATAGAAGTCCTTTGTCTGAAGGACAGTTAACTAAATTTTTCCCAGTTCATGAGTTTTCTCTTTACTCTGTTGGTGATTTCTTTTGATGTGCAAAAACTTTTCAGTAAGATGAGATTGAAGTTGTTGATTCTTCGAAGCGTTTCCCACGCATCCACAGATTGCTACCTACTTCCTCTTCCGGTAGATGTAGTGCTTGTGCCTTCATATTTATATCTTTAATCCATTTGGAATTTAGTTTAGCGCATGGTGGTAGACCTGGATCCAGTTTTAGTTTTTGGCATCTGGAGAGCTTGTTTTTCTAGCACCGTTTATGAAGACCATGAACTGTGTGCAGTCGATGAGCTCCCCTCGGGTTTCATTGATGAGCTCACCGTTCTCTCGCTGTCGGCATCAACGCGCATCAATCACTGAAAAATACAACTTACAGTAAGCGCTTTTCCCCAGAGGTCACAATTATTAGAATTAGAAACTTCTTCACATTCAGTCATTAGTGTGGAAAAGAGGGCAAAAATTGCACTTTTGAAAACTAGTATGTGAAATATTGTTGAAAGATACACTCTTTCTGAAGAGTGGCCCTGCTTATTGTGAATGTGCCAGCTCGCAAGTAACTGCTGACCTGTCGGTGTCTTCTCCTTGCTTGGGCTACGCTGCTACAACAGATTATCATGGATTTAGGGAATAAATTATAGACATGAGCATCTCCTAGTTTTGAGGCTGAGAAGGGTCATTTCTGTGCAGGTCTTCGTGGCTTGCAGATGGATTTCTTCTTCATGCGAGCTTGGGGTGGAAAATGAAAGCTGTGGTCTTTGTCCCTTGTTCTGTAAGGGCCTAGCCCCATCTCAGTGGCCTCTCCTCCTAGGGCCCCCCTAAAGCCGCTTACCTCCAGAGGACCCCACTAACAGATATCTTTGCATTGATTGTTGGCGCTTTTATGAATTAATTTTGTAGAACACGAATATTTAGTTCATCACTATTTCACATGGAGAAATGTACGTGAGGTTTTCTTTTCCACATGATGTTTCTAACTTTCTTAAATTTCATTGCCATAGAAAAGCTATGCATTCTCTAATTGTTTATAGCCCCGGACACTCGCTACTATTTTCATATTTGTCAGACATGGTCAGGGGAATGGTGTTGTGTTCGGGATTTGGTAGATAGCTGTGACTATAGCTGAGACTGAATTTCCACCACTTATCAAGGGCGCAGTACTGAAATCCTCTTTGAATTCTTTCTTTCAGGATGGAGAACCTAATAAGGGGAAGGAATCCCCCGCAGTATCAGAGAAGTCCTTGTAAAGAGGTTCGTGCAGCACTTCGGAAGAGGCCTGAAGAGGAGTGTAAGTATGTTTGATAGGATTAATTGTGTTCTAGATAGATTTTGGTGAGTTGCATAGGAAAATGGAAGACTAAATATTTGGACAAATAAGGAAGCCACTCAATATGTATGTGTTGAATTAAGACAATTTAAAAAACAAATCACTGTACCTTCTGTGAGTGCAAGTGTTGGACACATTGCTTGTGTAAGATATTCCTCTATGACTGTAGGGTACGCTAGTAGTATCTGGGCTTTCTACTGAGGTTTGGGTGGAAGAAATTTCTAATTCCACCATCTACCAAATGAGTCTTGAGGATACATTATGCCTACTCATGGTTCTGAGAAATTCTGATGTAAAGAAGCTTCGTGAATACTTTCAAAATTAATGCTTTTCAGTTGCCATTTGACCGAAGTTCTTTTTAACATAGCTTTTAAAAAGTAAAAGAGTCTTTGAAGACAACTGAGCTCAAAAGAATAAATACCCAACAGTAAAAATATAACATGGTTGACAAATCAAAGCCTTTGATCTAATCAAAGACAGATACAAGTTTTGAAAGATGAATGTGATGCACAGGTGATGGCATAAAGTCGTTCTAGTCCAACCTCAGATTGTTAAGTATTAGAACATGTTATTATCCAAAGAGATTTTATTTGAATATTTATATACTGTAGTGTATAATAGAATATAATATTATTGGGGAGTTCTGACACAATACTCATTTTAAGTTTGTAAAATGACCCATACTATTAATTTTCCTCTGATATTTATTGACGTGTTCGCCAGTGCAGTGTTTTTTTTTTTTTTTTTTTTTTTTTTTTTTTTTGTACTGGGGATTGAACTCAGGATCTTGTGCTCTCCAGAGAGGCTTTTGTGCCACCGAGCTATCTGCCAGGCCCCTCCTCATAGTATTTAAATGTAACTATTTTTAAAGAATTAAATCACATTCTCTTGTGACAAAAATTTTATCTGAATTTTGCCCTTTTACGGGAACTTGGAATTCTTATGGAAGGTTCACTGAAGAGTACAGTTTTGTACACTCTTAAAATGATATTGGCATTTTAAATTAGTTGTAAGTACATTGCTCTGTGGAAAGGACAACTACATGATAGCAGGGCATACACTTGGCAGATAAAGGCTTTTTGTTTTGTCTTGTGTGCCATATAATCAATGGATAACCTTATTGAGCTGACACCTGTGTCATTTGATAGAATGTTAATTTTCTTTTAATTGATAGGTTTGTATTTATTAGTATAAACAATATCCAATTAAAAATAAAATTTGGAGATGAAGATAGATTTCATGTTTGTTTAAAGCAAAAAACATTTATAATACAATCATTGGGCCAGGGATAAGCCTGCCTGGCAAGGGTAAGGTCCCAAGTTCAATCCCTAGCACCATGAAAAAAACCCAGAAGTATATGTTGGCAATTGGTGCATAAAATTTTTGTTTGCATTCTCTGGACTGTAGAGAAAAATTGGCGTTTCTCTGCTTCGCTGAGTTAACACAGTCATTTGACTCTAGAATAGTACTACAGATTTTGTTTAAAAATTTAGAAAGGATTTTTGTGACTATATCTGCAGGTGATTCTCATAAAATTGCTAGTTAGCATAAACACAGCGATCTCATGGAGTCTGTACTGAGTGGTGCCAGCCAACATTTGAGCAGCTGTCATTTGCTGATGAACTTCAAGCTGATACCTGTTTTTATAAATAAAATTGTATTGAAACATAGCTACTATCTATTAATATAGGTATGATATAGAGTACTCTCATGCTATGAATCTTGAATAATTGGCCCGAGGAGATAACTCGGCAACATAAGCACCTCCCTGGCAGGCACAGAGTCCCAAGTTTGATTCCTGGTACCACAAAAAAATAAAAAACAAAACAAAAAAATTTGAATAATTATAAAACCCAGAACAAATGGCCACAGAGGCAAAATATTTACCTTTTCCTTATGGGACAAGAGCCCTGAAGTCGTCTCTTCCAGACCGGGAGCAGCCTCAGCCCCAGAGAATTCGTTACCAACGCTGCTTCTAGGGCCGTGTTGTTGCTGAGTGAAATCTCTCAAGAGTAGGGCCCAGTAATCTGTATTTTAAGAAGCTGTACGTGATTGTGATGCAAGGTCAAGCTTGAAAACCCATGGCCTACCTCAAGTGATTGGGTGCAGGTGACATAAAGCATCTGTAGAGATCAATGATGATAGACATACGTTGCTGTCAGGGCTTTCTGCGGTCTAATACCAGATGCCTACATTAGCACCTGATTTGTAACTTAGGAAGCAAGCAACATAACTCTTGCTTGCATATAACTCTTCAGTTGAAATAAGAAATCTGTGCAATTTCATTTTTCTCTCATCCCTTGCTAGTATAATGAGAATATTTCATGTCATCTTACAGAACAGTATTAATGCCTGAGAAAAACTCACCAATGTTTCTTAATAGAAGCAGCATATGATGCTACTTAGGACTTTTAACTGCAGAGATACACAAAAGGATTTAATCTCTAGTGTCTTAATGTGACCAGTTGTAGGATGCTAGCTATTATTTTGTCAAACATATGACTCAGTTTGTTTATCTAAAAAAGAGGGTGATGATAGATCCTAGCTTACATGATTGTCTTGACAACTAAAGAAGTTAAACATTTTTCCTTTGTGTAGAACCTGGGACATAGTAAGTTTTGCTTTATGTCTTTCTCTGTCTCTCTTTGCTTTTTATTGTTGTCATCTCCAAGTAATCTGTCATTTGACAATAATAAGGGATGTCTTTGGTAGCAGAAATGCAAATCCACAAAAGTTATCAAATCTGTTTAGAGAGAAAGTGATGCAGAGCAAGGTACAGGTCGTAAGCTGTGTCATACAGCTGGCTCTGCTGCTGTGTCCTATTGTAATTCATGATGGCTGTATCACACACGTGGCGGGGTTCTCCCCCTGTAATTTTGCATATTCCTCAGATGGCCTAGCTTAGGCTGTCTGCTCAACTCCTGCGGAGAGGCCATCGTGGAAAATCATCTCAGAAAGTCGTAAGGTAGTGGCTCCCTTTAATACCCCAAGGAACCACGAGAATCTTTATCTTATTGGATACCCCAGAAGAAAGGAGACCCCTCCTCCCTCAGCTAGGGATGTTTTTGTGTAGGAAGGTTTTGCTTAATAGTATAGCTTATACTGCTTTTGCTAAAGTTTTTTTACAACATATTCAAAAGTAGGATCAGTATTAAGTCACCAGACACAACTCTTAGTTCCTTCACAATTAATTGTACTTGCTATTAATTTTACTGTTAATTTTATTTAGCTATGCTGCATCTCACAGTCAAGTAAGCTTTCAGTACAAATAAATTTTATTTTAAAAAAAATGAAACTTTGTCCTTCAAACCACAGCCCCAGTCAGCTACAACCAGAGTCCTGCTCAAGTCCAAGGTCGGTCTCTAGAAGATCACCCTCTGTTGGGCTGCACTTGGTCTTTTCCCACTTGCTGCACTGCCCAATCTGACTCTGACTCAGTCAATCTACTGAAGCAGCATTCATTCATATCCACAACACACACTGTCTCTGTCTCTATCTCTATCTGTCTCTCTCTGT
>NW_004524633.1:7809177-7810306 GCF_000260255.1 Octodon degus
TCTCTCTCTCTCTCTCTGTCTCTCTCTCCTTGCACTTGCCAGGTAGGCACTTAGATGACTGAGCTATGTCTTCAGCCCCTAGAATGTACTTCTTCATATGACTTACTGCCTCTTCTTTTTGCTGACCATCAGCTAGAGGCCCCATTACGTTCCACAGGCCTTCTGCAGTTCCTTGTGGCATGAACATTCTGGACAGCTACTTACTCTCCCACTTTTCAAAGCGAGCCCTGAAAACACATCTAACTAAGCCAGAAGCACTCAAGATAATTTCAATTTGGAGTAATTCAAAATCAACTGATTTGGGACCAGGACACCATCACTTTTGCCACATTCTGTTAAATAGAAATCAATCTTCCAGCGCATATCCAAGTCTCCTTGGAGTTCAACAGAGATGAAACAGGACAGTATAAAATCAATCACAGAGCCCAGATTAGAGTTCTGCCTGCAATTTACAAAAGTCAGCAAGCATTTTTTCAGTGTTCTTAGCAAGAAACAATAGCTTTGACCATTCCTCCTTCTGAAAACTTCTGTGTTCTGAATTCTTACAGCTGTCCAAAATTCATATGCTAAAATAGAATTACCAATATGATATGATAGTATTAGGGGGAAGGGAGCTCTTTTTTTTATTGTGGATTGAACTTGGAACCTTGCACCTGCCAGGGAAGCATTTATGCTGCTTAGCTACGTCCCTGGCCCAGGAGGAAGGTCTTTAGATGTACTTAACTGATTAGGACAGAGTTTTCATGAATGGAATTAATGTCCTGATCAAAGAGACCCCAAAGGGCCTCCTTCCCCTTCTACCATGTGAAGATGGATCTCTAATATAACATCTGTGAACCATAAATCACCTTCAGAAAAATACCAAAGGAACTGCTCTTTGATCAATTGGATTGATCAGTTGAATATCTCAGCTTCCAGAACTTTAACAAATAAATACCTGTTGTTTCCAAGGTACCCAGTTTAAGATGTAGCACACCAGAGAAACAAGGTGATACTTACACATGTGTTCAATGTATTTCACTTAGTGAGTGTGATCAGAAGGTACATCGCTTTACCTAGAAATGTTTCAAATTTATTCTACTTTATGGCTGAGCAGTACTCCATAGTATAAAAAAAAAAAAAAAAAAAA
>NW_004524633.1:7810740-7820191 GCF_000260255.1 Octodon degus
CATTTTCTCTTCTTCATCTGCAAAGTATCTGTATTTCAGATGCCCATTTTGGGACCAGATCTTTTAACTTTGGGTGGCCTGATTTTTTTTTTAGTTCTTTATATATTCTAGATATTAATCTTTATCTGAGGAACAGCAGGTAAAATTTTTCTTTCCACACTCCGATGATGATTTCTTTTGCATGAATACACTTTTTAAGAAAATGAGATCCCAGTTGTAGATTCTTTGTCATATTTCCCCTGCAACTCTAGGGTTTTCTTATGAAGTCTGTACATACACCTATATCTTTAAGAATCCATTTTTATTTCAGTTAGTGCATAGTGTAAGACATGGGTCTAATTTAGTCTTTGGCATGTGGAAAACCAGTTTTTCCAGAACCACTAATTAAAAAGGGTATCTTCCTAGAAATGAATGCATTTGGCCCTTTGTCAAAAATAAGGTCACTGAGTGTTTGGATTTGTTTCTGTGTCACCTAAGCTGAGCTGTTCTATTGATGTTGCTCTGGTTTTTTCACCATTACCATGCTGTTTTTATCACAGTAGCTTTGTAGTATAATTGAAAGTCATAGATTGTGATGCCTTGGCCTTGTCTTTGTTGTGCTGAACATTTTTTGTCTTTCCATATATCTTCTGGTTTGAAATAATTATTAGGATTGTTTTTCTGAGCCTGAGTGATACTACAGCCTTTACAATATAGCTATTTTCACTGTTGGTTCTTCATACCCAAGAACAACAGCTATCTTTCCATTTTCTGATATCCTCTTTGGTCTCCTTTTTCTGACTTCTATGGTTTTCAATATAGAGATCTTTTACTTCCTTTTTTAGATTGATTACTGAGTAAATTTTGGGGATGCTATTATGAAAGGTGTGATTTCATTATTTTTTCTCTCGGTGAATTTGTTATTTGTATACAGGAATGCTATTGATTTTTGAGTGTTGGCATTTCATCCAGATACACTGCTAAACTTGATTAATAAACCTGGAAATCTTTTACTGGAGTTTTTAGGGTTTTCTATGTAGAGTTTCATGTCATTTGCCAGTCATCATAATTTAATTTCTTGCTTTCCTATCTGTGTTCCATTTCTTTCTTTCTACTGTCTACTTTCTCTGGCTAATATTTCCAGACCTATATTGAATATATGTGGGGATAGTAAATATCATTATCTTGTTACTGATTTTAGAGTGAAAGCTTTCAGTTTTTGACTATGTAGTATGATGTTGACTGTTGCTTTGTCATAAATGGCTTTTAATGTATTGAGATAAGGACCACCTATCGCAATTTTCTGTAGTTTTTATCATGAATAGCTGTTAGACTTTGTCAATTTTTTTGTGCTGTTGATGTAGTGTATTACCTGTAATGACTTGTATATGTTGAACCATCAGTCTTGGTGTATAATCTTCTTGATGCTTTATTAAATTCTGTTTGCCAGTATCTTTTTGCAGTTTTTCATCTATGTTCTGTAGTAAGATTGGTCTGCAGTTCACTTTTTGGTTGAATCCTTCTCTGGTTTTGGTATAAGAGTAATACTTTACTCCAAGAATGACTTTGGGTGTGTTTCTTTCTTTCAATTTCATTAAAGAGTTTGAAGAGTAGTAGTATTAGATATTCTCTAAATTTCTTATAGAATTCATCAGGGAATCTATCAGGATGAATTTTTCTTTGCTGGTAAATTTTAACTATTTCTTCAATTTTAATGACTGATAGTAAGTTTTTTAGTATTTTTATATCTTCTTGACTCACTTTTGGTAATTTGTTTGCACCTGGAAATGTGTCCCTTTCTTTTGTGTTTTTCCATCCTATTAGAACAAATTTTGTTTAAGGACATGTTCATGACATTCTGACTTTCTGTAGGATCCATTGTGAGTTCACCCTTTTCTTTCCTAATTGCATGTATTTGAGTTTTTTCTTTCCTTTTTTTTTGATAAGGTTGGCTAAGGGTTTATCAATTTGATTTAATCTTGTAAGGAGCCAACTTAATTTATTGCCTTGATGTATTGTTCTCTTAATCGCAATGGCATGAATTTTTGCTCTAATCTTTATAGTTTCTTCTCTCATACAAGCTTTGAGCTTTAATTTTCTTCTTTTTTTCCTAGAAGTTTCAGGTTCAGTATTGGGTTATTTGAGTTTGCTCTGCTTACCTGATATGAGAGTTCACTCTTGCCCATTTCCCTTCTAGGACTGCTTTCATGGCATCCCATAGGTTGTGACATGTTGTATTGGCATTATCATTTAATTAGAGAAATTATCTAGTTTCTTCTTTAATTTCATCTGTGATCTGTTGGTTGTTCAGAAGGGTGTTATTTAATTTCCATGTGTTTATGTAGTTTTGTGGTTTGTTTTGCTGTTGATTTGCAATTTCATTGCAGTATAATGTGATAAAATGCAAGAGATAATTTCAGTTCCTTTGCATTTACTTAAGAATGTTTATGAGCTGGTATGTGGTCTGTTCTGGAGAACATCCCATGCACAGCTGAGAAGAATGTGCATTCTGATGCTGTGGAGTGGGACTCTGCAGACATCTACTAAGTCCATTTGTGGGGTATTAAGGTCCCCCTTTATAACTGCACCAAGGATTATTTGATTTTACATGTCTGATAATATTTGTTTTATATAGTTGGATATGCCTGTATTTGGTGCATATATATTTATGATTATTAGGGCTTCCTCTTGGAGTTTATCATTAATGTAGTGACTTTTTATGTCTTTTGATTAGTCTTGGCCTGAATTTCCCTTCATTTGAGCATAGAAATAGCCATCTCTACATTTTTCTGGGTTCCTATCATGTAAAATATTGTTTTCTATCCTATGACTTTCAGTGTATGAATTTATTTTGAAGTTCAATGTGTTTCTTGTATGGAGCATATTGTCAAGTCTTGTTTCTTGATCCATTCTGCCTGACTGTTTATTTTGATTGATGATTTGAGACCATTTTCATTGATAGTTATACCTGACATGTGTTGGCTTATTTTTGTCATATTATTTACCTGTTGTTGGTTTTCTGTCTTTCCCTTCTGTTTAATTGCTTGCCTTGCCTAGTGCCTTCTTTCTATCAGTATTTATGGAATTCTGGTCTTCATTTTCTCTTTCTAAAATATCTTTCAGAATATTTTATAGGGCTGATTTGGTGGTCATGAATTTATTTAGTTGTTCTTGGTCATGGAAGTATACTATTTTTTAATTTATTTTGAAAGATAGTTTTTCAGGGTACATTTGTCTGGTTTGGAAGTTGCTTTCTTTCAGGACTTATAATACTTTACCCCAAGCTCTGCCTAACTAAAAGATTTGTGTCAAGAAGGCTGCTGTGATTCTGATGAAATTTTCCTTGTAGATGATTTGTTTCTTTTCTCTTAACAGCTTTTAGCATTTTCTTCTTGTGCTTAATTTTTGAAATTTCAATTATTATAGACTTGATGTGGGCTTATTTTAGTTGTGGATAATTGGAGTTCTATGTGCCTCATTTGTTTGTATGTGAAATTATTCTTCCATGAATGGCAAATTTTTGGCCCTTACTTTTATGAACAAGCATTTTATATTGTTTGAGTTGTCTCCTGCTTTCTCATTGATTCTAATTAATCTTATATTATTCTTTTTTGCATCATCTTGCAGCTGTTGGATTGATATTTCATGGTCCCTTGCTGTTTTTAAGAAATCTTCGTTGTTGTGATTTCTAACACAATCCTGTTTCCACAATCTGATAGTCTGTCCACACTTTGGTTCAATAGAATACATATACATTCAGTGAAGTTTTAATCTCCTGGGTATCTTTTTGATTCTGTTCCATGAATTCCATTTCTTCCCTATGTTGGGCATTAATGGTTTTCATCATTTTCCTCCTCTGTGCTTTTTTTTTAAAAAAAAAAATCTGTGTCTATCCTAAATTCACTAAGCAAGTCCTTCATTCTGAAGATGGTCTCTTTTCCACCTTAGAGGTTATTGCTGTTCTGATTTTCTCTATAGCCTCATTCATCTGTTTTACTCATTTACATTTCTGCTGCTGATACAAGGAGAAAAACTGATCTCGGGTCAGTGACCTCCAAACAATACAGGGAACCTCCAAATGACATAAGGAAAAATAATCTCCTGACCTGACCTGCACAAGTTCATGTTCTCTAAAACCAAAGAATGAATTTTAGGAACAAACAAAGGTTATGAGCAGAATATATTTATTGAGGGAAAGAAAGTTCCTGTCCGAGACAGGGACAGGAAGGTGGCCCGAGTGGGTTGTTCCCTGGGAAACTGTCTTTTCCAGGGATTTCTATGGAGTAAAACCATGCAGTGAGGCAGGTAAAGGTGGTGGAGAACATGGGAACTCACTTAGGTGGGCATGAGGTGGGACAAAACTATGGTCAACCAATGAGATTACATAAAATTGATTAAGTCCAGGACCAAACAGGGAAGTGAGTCACATAGCAAGCAGGCATGCCTGTTGGGGTTTGGGCTAGTGACTCATTTGGGCTCCTTCAAGGTGATTGATACCTATTTAGGATATCAATCTCTAATGCCCATCCCTAGGGAAGTATGTAGCTGTGCTTCCTCTTTTTTCTTGGTCTTGAGGTGTAGCCCATATGGGAGTGTCTGTCTCTTCCAAGTTGCAAGGTCATCTTGTCTTCCATCATGTCCCTTTGAGGGCCTGGCCCTGTCTAACTGCCTATAATATTTCTATCTAACTTGGCTGCCTGTAACACTGCTGCTATTTCAGAAAATTCAGGTGGGTGGCTCCTGATTTCCTCTATCTCACTGTCCCTGGACTGGTTCTGTGTGGACCGGAAGTCTGGGGTTGTGTTTTGCTTCTCCAGCTGGTCATTTTCCATTTTTTTAAATTTTAGTTTATTTTCTGTGTTGATGCTTGCAAATTGCTTGTGGCAGGTAGCTTTATCACTAGTATCAAGCTTTCCCTCAGAAATATCTTTCTCAGCGATGTCTCCTAGGTGTCGCTAGCTTCTGCCCTTTCTGTTTGCCTTAAGATCCAACTTTCCCAATTTATTAGGGTTGAGAAGTCACTGTCCCTTTGGCTGAGCACTTATTCTTTTGGTACTGAACTATAGAGATAATTATGACCCCCGAGAAGGCCAATGCTGTCATGCAGGGGACAAGAATGGATGTCAGCAGGAATGATACCCTGGCTAGAGTAATACAGTTACCAATGACAACAGAAACTGACAAATGGGGTAACTATTAATTTGGTACCTTTAGTCACAGAAGCAAGACCTACAATTATATAACAAAACCCAACATAAACCAGGAGCTTGTACATAGTGAGTTTTCCCTTAGTACAGTGATTTTTACCCTTGGAGGGGAAAATTTAAGAGTGATGGGAGAAAAATAGAGATAATTGGACAGAAATATATTGGATACAAGGCTGAAGGACAAAGTATGATTACCCAAGCTTTAGGAAACTGGAAAAGAGGATAGAAAAGAAAGAATGAAAAAGAATTCAAAACGATATTATAGCAAACCAGAGAGACTTAGAAACAATGTTCATTGACATGAAAATATCAAAAAAAGAAAGATAATTGAGGAAAGAGAAAAGATGAATGAACTAAAACAAAAAAATTATAGACCTAACCAACTGCAAAAATGAGAAGAAGGATATCAAAACAAACAAAACACAAAATTCCTGTGGTACCCTCAGTTCTGTGGTAGTCTTCAAGTCAGAACCAAGTCTGTGCTGGGCAACCCTGCCTCGTCTGTGGTAGGATTAGTGCTGGTTGTGGGGCTCATGTTTGTCTCCATTTGTGGGTGATGGGATCACGGCTCAGCCAGCTACTTTATATATCCTCGTGGCCCACCTATGTCTCCTTACCTTTTTGTCTCTGTTAGTTCTCCAGTCGCTATGACTTCCTCAGACAGTGACAGCCCAAAACTTCCTCTGCTCTACTCTGCTGCATCTCTCTCCTCTAGTGTCCCTGGAACCTGGGAGGGGAGGATGCTCTTGGCCAAGGGGCTGCCCACCCTCTCTTCTCTCTTCTCTCACACCCTTAGAAGCAGGGTGGGGGAAAGGCTGGCTTCCCATTTATTGCCTGGCTGCAGCTTTAGGCTGCCTAAGTTCCACATCCTCCTCTCTCTCTCTCTCTGTCTCATGCCTCTGGAAGCAGGGAAAGAGGGGTAGTGGGGTTCAATTCACTACCTTCTCCACTGCCACCACAGAACAGTCTAACCTGTTGTAGCTGGAAGTTCCAGTTAGCCACTATGTGCGTGACAAAAGAAAAAAACCAAAAAACTGCTGGCCTATCTGAGAGGAATAGCTTCCTAGTCACTCGCTGCTGTGTGTGCTAGGCTAACATGTCCTCTGCTTGGAAGCAGAAGAAAGAAGCCTTATATCTCAAATGCAAATCTTGGGCTTGACTTTGCTACACCATTGAAGTCCATCAGTTTAGGGGAATTTTCCAGAATGGAGGTTCCTGCTTTGCTTCTAGGCGGAGTTTGCTGTGGGCTGCGTTTGGTAAAGCCCTATGCCTGTGTTTTATTTGACTTGAAAGTCTCTTATTTTAGATTGATTTGGGCATCAGGATGTATGTCCCTCACTTCTTCCAATTACCTGTGATTTTAGATGATTTTCTTTAAGTAGCACCAGCATGGCTTCTACTCTATTCCGCTGTCTTGACTCCCAGAAAGTATGTTTTTGAATCCCTTCACAAATAATTTCTGTGGAGTCTAAGATTTTAGGAGACATTTTCAAAAAATGACTCTTGTGTACAGTTCTGAAAGCTATTCACCCTGAAGTGACCTGATGGCTTAGCCTTTCTTACTCCAGAAAGACAAGGGACTTACTGCAGTACGTAAGGCCTTGCTCAGCTTCACCTTTTCCCACACCCTCATCTTCACCCCACACTCAGTGCCTTCTCTCTCCTCTCACTACATTGGCTTGTTTTTGTTTTGTTTTAATGTAGCTAGTGCAGGGTCTACAAGGTCTCACTATGCAGATCAGATCACTATACTGATCCTCCTGTTTTCAGCTTCCCAAGTGCTGGGATTACAGAAGTGCACCACCACACCCATTCTCAATTATTGTCTCAGCACACGCCAAGGGCAGGGCTGGATTGCCACACCAGGGATCGAATCCTGGTCCCTGCATCTGCCTAAGCAGGCACTTTGATCAGCTGAGCTTATCTGGCTGGCCCTCTGGCTTGCTTTTAATTCCTGAACATATTCAGTGGTCAAACTGCTGGATAGATAGATAGATAGATAGATAGATAGATAGATAGATAGATACTTCATGTACATGCTCTAAATGAGATATTATCAGAGAGGAACAAGAAATTAGTATCTGTAGAGGAAGCATAGTATGCCTTTGGAAAAAATAGATATAGAAACTAAGAAAACATGAAAAGAGTTAAAATATTTTGGTAATCACAGAACGTAAATATTCTATAAAGTAACTACAACATAAACCATATAGGAAAACACAAACTTAACAAAATCAGGAATAAAAAAATGGAGGATTCATGAGAAAGGGAATTTTTAAAAATCCTAATATGAATAGAATTAAAATCTGTCTTGAAATAAAAAAGTTGACATTGTATAAATAGTAGCAATTTGAAGTGCAAATACCGAAAACATTCTAAAGAATGCCAAGTTAAGTTGAACAAACAAATAATGATGAAGGAAAAAGTAACAGATGAAGAAGTAGAAAATGAAAATCCATCTTTAGAGTTTTAAAGTTTCCTAAGGAAAAAAATTGCAAGAAAAATAAATCTCACACTTATTTGGGTAAGCATCCCAAAGTTATGAAAACATGTGGTGGCACATTAAAATGCCTGATGTAGTAGCATATAAAACCAGCTAATTGAGATCCACACTCATAAACCCCTAATCATTTTCAAATTGTGTTATCAACTCTTTGAGAAGCAAGAGCTATGAAATGTTCAACTGAATTAGTTATAAAATTAATTACTTCACTTCAAAAGTAAGAATGTACCCACGTAAATGTGCTGGAAAGAAAGAAGGCCAGAGAGCGAAGAAGGAAAGGAAGAGCTTTAGACTCCAAAGCAGATGGCGCAGACCCACCCTTCCCTGCTGCTGTGTTGTAAATGCCGCTGAAGCCCTGGAATTCATTCAGCAGCCCCTGATAACAGCACTGTGGACACTCCAAGAAGGTGTGCGCCTGGGACTTCAAAGCCATAGGAAAGACAGCAGGGTGCATCCAGTGGGCTTTCTGTTTTTATTCCATCTTTTCTGAACAGGTCACTGAGGAGAAATGCAACCAGGCATTATGGACAGGCATATAGGGAAGGGTGGAAAAGCAGAGAAGCTTGCTTTCTCAGCCCAAAAGAAGAGAAGGAAGAGAGGAAGAACAGAGGCCTACTGGAGTGTTTACACTGTTCTCTACAACCTTCAGGGAGGGCTGCTCACCTGCAGCAGCAGAGCAGCAAGCTATCTCCAGGGTGCTGTCCCTGGTGGGCAGCCCCAGCCCTTTGTCTCCCAGCCTTTCACTCGGTAGTATTGGCAGATGCAAGCCTGGTGGCGTGTGTGCCTTCATTACAGGGCACTCAACCATGTACGGAGCCCCAGGAAACACTGTGAGCTCTGGCAGATGATACCAACAGGGTTCAAGCAGACGACCTTGCAGAGCCAGAAGAGCAACACAGACTGGAGAAGGATGAGCCTCATGAGAGATTACAAAACTAACAGGCTCAGGAACCTAAGCCTGGAGCAGTGGCCTGTACCCAGTAAGCTAAGCCTGCACAGGATGAGCGCTCACTAAAAAAGATTTCAATAGGAGTGAGAGCCTTCTAATATAAAAACCGAAAGGTTCAGGATACAATTGAATATCACTTCACATAGTATAAACCTGAAAAACCACAATGTGAATGAGAAGAGGCAATTAACTGGCCTCAAGGTGAACGGGAGTCAGATGTTGGAATTATCTGACAAGAATGCTGAAGTGGTCATCATAAAATGCTTTAATAGACAATTATGTACAGGCTTTTGAATCAAAGAGAAAAAAATAAAAAATCTGAAAAAATGTAAGCTACAAGAAGAACTAAGTGGAAATTATATAACTGAAAGCATAACTATAAAAGTGCAACACACCCCAAGAGACGCTATGGTAGCATGACAATGACAGGATAAGTGGAGGCAGAGACAGGTTAGTAGAACTTACTTATGGTGAACAATAAAAAAAAAATATTAAACACAAAAAAAATCATTGAATGATTTGTGGGAAAATAATAACAAAATCTAGTATTTATATCATTAGAGCTCCAGAAGAAGAGGATAATGAATGTGATGTGGAAAAAGGTTTTGAGCAAAGATTATAAATTTCCCAAATTGGGAAAAATCCTAAATCTGTTTAAGAAGCGAGGGGAACGCTATAGAAGAGAAGCCTCTAAAGTGCACATGAATATAAGTTCGTAACTAAACTTCTGAGGGCTGGCCAAATAGCTCAGTAGATTAAAGCACCTATAAGCAGGCGCAGGGGCTGGGGGTTCAATCCCGGGCCTGCCATGCC
>NW_004524633.1:7820696-7821196 GCF_000260255.1 Octodon degus
ACACACACACACACACACACACACACACACATACACACACAGGACAATTGGAAGACTGTTACCTTAAGTAAGGAAAGAACAATAGAATTTAAAAAACCAAATGTAAGCGTTATAGACTTCACCTCATTTTTCCTGCTTGAAGCAAAAGCTGTGATATTATCTGATATAGTGCAGGTCTATGAAGAGGAGTCGATAAGGCGATTATAACTAAAGAGTTGGAAGGGTAAGTAGATGCCGTCAGAGTGGAAACCACTGAGCATGAAGAGGCCTGGTCCTCGGGCTCCAAGAGGGTTTTGTAACTTTGCATTAATGTAAGGGGAATACACAGTTCTTTCTGTGTGTTCTCCTCCATGTTGTGTTGTCAAGCCATCACTTCTGTCGTGACTTTCGATGCCTGTCTCTCCTTTCTCCTTTTTCTCCTTTTCTTCTCTCCTCTTCTCATCTCATCTAGTCTCATCTCTTCTTGTCCCAACCCATCCTGTCCTGTCCCTGTTTCCTCT
>NW_004524633.1:7821296-7869060 GCF_000260255.1 Octodon degus
TCTCTCTCTCTCTCTCTCTCTCTCTCTCTCTCTCTCTCTCTTTCTCTCTGGCTCTCTCGCTGCCTCTCTCTGTGTCTCTTGCTATCTCTCTCTGTCTCTCAGTCTCTCTGTATGTCTGTCTGTCTCTCTCTCTCTCTCTCTCTGTCATATTTGAGATTGAAAACAAAACCTTCCCAGCCCTATTTTACCTTTTACTTTAGGATAGACTCTTACCATGTCCTTAACTTGCCAAAGTGGAACTCAGCCTTGCAAGCTTCCTGCTTCAGCCTCCCAGACTGCTAGGATTATAGGTGTGTGCCACCACATCTATTTTTTTTTCTTGCTCACAATGACCTTTCGTTTTATTTTTTTTATTTTTGAGAACGATTTTTTTTTTTTTTCTTGCTCAGGCTGCCTTAAGGGCGGGTCTGGGGATCTAACCACAGTATCCTGAGCCTGACTGTGTTTGCATAAGTAGGTGCTCACATAACTGAGCTAACTGGCAGGCCCCCTGACCTTTTATTTTGAACTGTTTTCCATTTTAATTTTCTCCTTGTAAGAACTGGAAAATCTGATAAACAATTGTTTTCAAAAGCTTTATATTAAATATGTATCAGTGAATCAGGCATTGAAAACTGAACCTTAAATGCTTTAGAGCAAACACAGTCCAGTCAGTACCAGTATCATCAGTGCAGTTGGAGTGGTTCATTGGTTGAGAAGAATCTGGAGCTGTCCCTCTTCTAGTTTCCTTCTCTCTGGTCCACACTGACTTCCCAGATTCTTGTGTTATTTCCTAGATTCTTATTTGTAGACTGTGTCCCACAGTTTTGACTATGGTGTTGCTGACAGACCGTTACTGTTGGTGAGGGGATTGGGCAGTGGTGGGTAAGGAGAGACCGTGTGTCTGCTAAGGACATGTGATGCTTCCCTGACCTCCGTAAGTTCAGCACTCCACCATTTCCTGCGTAGTTTTATCTTCAGGCAGGTAGAAGGGTGATCTACAGTTAAAGACCTCAGTCATGAGCACAATTTTATGTTTGAGAAAAATTCTGTCTCTTCTGAGCTTCTTTTTATGTTAAAAAAAATCAACCTCCTAGAGGCACTGAAAAATATTCCCTTCCTTATCGTCCTACTGTCTTCAACTGAATTGTAGTGGACCCTTGACTTATGAACTCAATTTATTTGCAAGGTTGGTTGTAGCTCAGGTTGGTTGTAAGTCAAGACTGTTTTCCCCCTAACAAATAATAGAAATACTCATAATACATTCTGAGCTTCCCAAAACACCCCTTAACTAACCTTTCAATAATAAAAAGGGGTTGTGCAATGTGCATAATTTACAAAAAACACCAATAATTTTCATAGTGTATTCACCAAAAAGTTATACAATATGCCTAGCTTACCAGCAACAACAATGTGAGACTGCACTCACCATTCAAGTTGACATCTTTGGCTTGCAGGAAGGGAGGATGAGCTAGAAGGTGGTTAGTGTTTGGAAGGAGAGTCCCCTTCCATAGAACATCAGGAGTCTGGCTCTCTGGTGTCCTTCCTTTCCTCAGGAGGGTCTGTAGCCCACTAGGACCTGCCCCTGGATCACTAAGTCTCAATCTTTTCAGAATTGAAAATCAGTCAAGATTGTCTTTTTCCATCTTTTCTCTAACACTATGCTTTTCTACTGTGGCTGCTTTCCTTCCCTTCCTTCCATTCCTGCCTGATTTTCTCTTCTAGCTTTTAAGGGACCACTTCGATAGCAGTATTTATAACAATTATTGAAAGCATGGATGGAAATCACGTTCATGAATATGCACATCTGGGCTCAGGTGGACACTTACACATGCTTACATACCCTTTTCTGGCATCTCAAGTCTGTTGGCAACTGCACAAGTGTCTGGCCTTTATGTCATTACTCAAGACTTTGGCCATAAGTTAAGCTAAATTTCTGGTCATAACCTACATTGTTCACATGTTAGGCTGGGCATAAGAATCTGCTGTATGTTTGCCATCCTGTGCCATTACTATGTACCTGGAGAGCCTATGCCCCCATTGGTTGAACCTCTTGTACTTGGCCAGTCACGCTCAGTGAATGATTTGGCATTTATGGTAATCTCAGACTTTGTATTTGCATGTGGTCTAATGTGAGGGATGGAACAGATGAATTCACGGATATGAAATCCCATGCTATGGCTTACACTGCACGTACTCTGTCCTCTCAGGATACCTTAAGGTTCTGAATGGGAATAAGGGAAGTGGAGATGCTACTTGGGAGATAAGTATCAAGGTCTAGTATCAGGGTAAAATCTAGGCACCTACGCATCATTCCTTGTGCCCACTTCCCCCTCTGAGGCCTGCATTTTGCCAGAAGTTTGCAGTTATCTTCAGTTTCCCCCCTCACTTCGGTAATCAGTTTTCTTCTATTTTGGTACCAGACACACTTCCTGTATGTATATCTCTCTTTTTTCCCAAGGCTGGCCTTTCTTCTTTGCACCTGAAATGATTAGTAGTTTCTATCACCTTTTAATGATGGGGCTAGAGAAATTCTGTCATGTTAAGGAATCTCTGCAGTGTCACATAGCTATAAGCAGCAAGGCCAGAACACAAACTGAGTGTGACTGCAGAAACTATCATATTCTTGCCACTCCAAGCTGTCCGCCTACATTCTGCGTCTTTATATTATCTGTCTAGGATTTTTTTTTTTTTTTTGCTTACTTCTCAGTTTTTTAAACATAAATACTATACATGCCAAGAAATGTATGCTACATGAATTTACAGCTTTAAACTAGCATTTAGTATTCGTGTGCTATAATGTCAGAGATGATGAGCTGCACATTTCCACTTAGCTTGCTTTGACCCTTCTGTTAGGTATATGTATTCCAGGACACTACTCTTTTCCCCATTTTTCTTGGCTTAGGTTCCTCTTTGAAATAGTGATGTTTTAAGTTCTAAAACAAAGTCAACAGATAAAAATATGGATGTAAGCACAGTGGGCCCGTAAGAGTCAGGTAGCCTATTATTGGTCATGGTCTCTCATAATGAACTGTAGAATCTTATGAAATATTATGCCTTCTATTGGGTATCTTAGATATTTCAATTTTATAACAATGTCTTAACAGTCAACTCAAAAGCAAAGTTGTGCTCAATTGAATTTATCTGCATATTCATTGACAAGTGTATTGTGGCATGAACATGAGATTAAAGGGAGATTAAATCAAGTTAAATTGCACCTACACATTCTTGGAACCCAAGGAAGTTGATGTGAAGCTACCCCAACTTAGTACCAAGAGTTACAGCTTGTGTCCTGATGTCTCACGAAAGCCTCATGCACTCATAGGTGGGGATTTTGGAGGTGGATGTATCTAGAGTATAGATACTCTATGCTGTGGGGTTCAAAGGAGTGTGAGTACTAAATCAGACCACTGATTGTTTTGCCACCGTCCTAATCCTGGTAGCCTGGATAGAATGTAAAAGGGAAAGAAAGAAGCTACTAAGGTCCCTCTCTTGCTTTCCCTTGCCTGCTTGCTATGGATTATTTTTCCTCTGTGATGCCCCTAGGTCATGCCCACCCAGACTTGGAACTAGCCTACTATGGACCGAAACCTCTATAAACTATGAGTCAAATATACCTTCCTTGGTTTACTTTTGGTATTGGTTTTTTTGTATCAGCAATAAGAAATGTAACCAAGTTAGAATCTGGCACCAGAGAAGTGGGGTCTTTGCTATGACTGTGCCTGACCATGTGGTTCAGGACTGTTTGAAGCTGGCTTGTGGGAAGAGTTTAGAAGGGATCCCGAGATGCCGGATAAAGAAGTAGAACCTGAATACATTAGGCTGTACCTGATGGGAGATTTGGGCCAGAGCTCAGAAAACCAGAAGGCTATAAGAAGTCATGTTGGAAAAGATCATGCTCAGGAGTCCCCTGCTAAGAAGGACTTCTGACAGTATGTTTTATTCCTTGGCAGAAAGTTTGTCTGTATTTTTCTCATGTCCAGAGACTTTGCTTGAGACTAAAATTAAGGCTAGCAAGCTAATTTATCTAGAAGAAGAAATTTCAAGGCAGTCAAATGTTGAGGCAGTGGCACGTCCAGTGTTGGGGGACATTAGCCAGACTTATGTTGAGAATCAAGAGTAAAAAGCCAAGAAGAATGATTTAAAATGTTTTGAGTTTGGGCAGAAAGGAAGTTCTGTTAAAGATGTAGACTGCAAAGATGGAGCAGAGGAAATCTTGGTTGCTGAGAAGGAACAGGAGAACAGAAAAGATGTCCTGAGGGCATCACAAGGCGCGGCAAGACTCCTTTGCTGCCACAAGGTTTCAGAGGAGAAAGAATTTGCTTTGAGGAGAAAGCCCCAGCACAGCAGGTTCTAGAATGGCGGCAGTCTACAGAATTGGTTCCTCAGGACTGCGTTCACAGTGCTCAGGGATCTAGTCACTCAACCACTGCAGCCAAGAAAGAGGGAAGCTTGGCTACTGACCCAGTTGGCAGCAGCAGTTGGCAGCAGACTGTGGCATCATTCATGTGGTGCTGGTTTTAGGGACACACAGAAGGCACAAGTTGTGGGGCCATGAAGGCTTCCACCCAGATTTCAGGAGAAGGTCTGGGAGGCCAGGCAGTGTACCCCTATGGGGGCAGTGTGTGAAGTTATGGATGTGGAACCAGAGGTGCAGTGGAGACCCCAGAAGGTAGGAGAAGCCAGAAATGTGAGTCATTTGAGCAAAACTTCAAGGAGGGAGCAGAGCTGGACCAAGAGAGAAGGGGCGGGAGCTACAAATACCAGCAGTCATACAGGGGTGGGGCCACCCCAGTCTTTGGATTTGTAATTGTCACAGATTTCCAGTGATGCTAGAAGTGGAACAGTGTAATTAAAAGTTTACTTTGCTGGATTTTGGACTTACTTTGGCTCTATGCCTTTATATCCCATTTGTAACTTTTAGCATGGAAGTGCCTATGCTACCATATTGAATATTGGAAGCTTTTAACTTTATTTTTCATTCGTGCAGGGGATTATAGCTAAGAATTTGTCTTAAATCTCAGAGAAGACTTTGGACTTAGACTTTTCAGCAATGCTGACACTGTTAGGACTTTGGCAACTCTTGGAGGTGCACTAACCACCCTGTGCGTAAAGGGAGGTACTTGGAGGCCTGAGGCAGAATGTTGTGCCTATGTCCAGAGGTCCCACCAAAGCTTCATGCACTCATCGAGGGGGCTTTGGGGAGATGGCTTGATCTAGAACATGTGAGGCTGAGATCAAGAGTATGTGAATAGTAAATCAGCCCACGGACTGGTTTGGCACAGCCCTAGTCCCAGCAGCCTGCATAGGATACAAAAGGGGCAGGAAGAAGCTGCTAAAGTCTTGTGTTGCTCTCCTTTGCCTGCTTGTTGTGGGCTCTTTCTCCTGTGTCTACTCTGTCTTAAAATAAGCCAGCTTTGAAACCTCCAAAAACTAAGCCAAATAACCCTCTCCTCCTTTAATCTGGGTGTTAGCTATTTTGTCTCAATGAGAATAATAACCAAGATGGTAAACTGGAGTAGCTTAGGTCTATTGTAATGGCTTTATTGTTAAAAGTAAAAATAAAAATTCATATTACTTATCAAAATTGTGTCTTTTGGTAAGCCAAGCCCTTCCTATCAGGCAGCCTAGGAAACACTCAGCATTTATTTTCCTCTTGCCTCTGGCCCAGCTAATCATTCATTTGTGTTAGAATTTGATCTCCCACTGGGCTTCTTTTAAAATGCAAATATCTCTGAGGATAATCCAGTCAAGTCATAAAACTCTTCAACGTGACTGTGTTTTCAGAACACTGGCCTCAACAACTGGGAAAAAAATTAAAAATGAGAGGTCTTTGAATGCCTGGAAAGACAATAGTAAAGCCAGAGAGCAGAGAGGTAGATAGATGATAGATAGATAGATAGATAGATAGATAGATAGATAGATAGACAGATAGATAGGATATGAATGAGACAGATTGACAAGCAAATTTTATGTAGTATATATTCCTGTCACTGGTGATTTTGTTGTCTGATAAAAAGATGTTTCCATATAAAATTTAAGCTCTTTCCACATCCTTCCTTTCACTTTATTTTTGGCTTGTTTTTATCTCTCCCTTATGAAAATGTTCCTGATGTCTTTCCTCCTTTCTTTAGCAGAGGGAAGAACCTCTCTAGTTCCTGAAATACTTAGGATAGGACAGGTTGTTAATGGAATCCTTTCCATGGAGCATTTTACCCTGCTTCTTGCCTGCCACTTCCCTTCCCATTCAGTTGTCAGCTGCCTGAAGGGAGGCGATGTTGGTATGTGCACAAATAATTTATCCATGTACGGCTACCATCAGGTACAGCACTTGCTATGTGACCATCACTCTGCTAAAAGCTTACAGAATAGGTAAATCACTCTGCTTCCTACTAAAGAGTGAAAAATCAGGGCAGAGTCCATATAAGAAGTGTGTATTAGCCAGCTTTCCATTATTATAATAAATAATTGAGTTAAGTTAATTCATAAAGAGAAAGGTGCTTAGTGGCTAACAGACTTGGGGTGTCAGTCCATGACCAGCTGACCCCACTACTCTGGGCCTGTGGAAAGTGGCCGGCAGAACAGAACCATTTCCTTCCTGGAAGTGAAAAAGAGAAACAGTGAGAGACTGAGCGAACTCTCCTGTGAAGGCATGTCTCCTCCATGGCTTCAGACCTGTGCGATGCCCAGTTTCTGAAAGTTACCACCACATCCTAATAGCACCACTCTGGGGAGCAAGCTTTCAGCACCTGGGCCTTCTCAGGATATGTACGCTCCAAACTGTGGCAGAGTTCTGGGGAAATCACTTCAGAGGGCAAAAATACAGTGCCCTTCTGTTTTCTGAACTGCTTCTCTCTTAAGATACTGAGTTTCCATCATAAGCCCCTAAATAACTTTAGGGATATTAGTTAGCATCCACCCAGATATCAGTCCCTCTTCTTTCTTAGGTCCTTCTGGAATCACCAGAGATAAAAGAAATGATAAGATTTAAGCCCCAGACCACTCTGATCCAAAGCATTGATCCTTCATTTCTTGTTCTTTTAGTATTTTAGGTTCTGTCCTGCATTGCTTACTGAGAATTCTGCATTGCGATCTAATTTCATTCCTTGGATCAACACCACCATCTGAGTGGCTCCTGTGGGGCCGTCTCTGTTCTTTTGTGCTTGTGATACATGCTGTGTTCATCAGCTTTCCTGTTGCCGAGAACAATACCTGGCATCCCGAAGTTAAAGGAGAAGAGGTTTGATTCAGCTCATGGTTTTGGGAGATTCAGTCCTGAGTCCCCTGGCTCCAAGGAAGAAATGCCATTGCAGCAGGGGCGTTGGAGCACGGTTGTGTGGCTAGTTGCAGTCTTAAAACAGAGCCGGGGAACAATGCCAGAGAGGAAGGGGCCTGACAGCCTCTAAGGCCGTACCTCCATGACCCACATGTTCCAGAGCCTGCTTTACTAACCTGCTAAGCGGTTTTAGTCCAATGAAGTTGACATTCCTGGGCTCACAGAAGCACTGTCACTTGACTTGGTAGACCAATGAGTATCACCCGGTCCATGTTGGCCTGAGTGCAAGCGTGGAGGAAAGGTGACTGCACTCTCCCTGGCTGCTTGAGCCTCGACATCTGTCCTCTCCCTTGGTTCTTTGGTGGTCAGGCTTGCAGCCTTGCACCGCTGTCTGTGCCCCTGCCTCTCTTCTCAGGCCTCAGACTGACACCAGCAATGCATTCAAAGAGCTTCCTCCTATGGAAAAAGGAAGCAAAGACACAGGATTTAAGAATACAGGCTTGCTCGTGTAAGGAACACAGAACAGACCTTGTCTGAAGATGAGCTCTGTGCATGGAGGTGAAGATTCATCCACACCAGTCTGCTAATTGTCTGGAATCCATAACATGTGCATTTAAGTCCAGCAGGGAGAATGGCACAGGGCAACCCATCCAGAGTCTGATACTAAGCAGCTATGCTGTCTAGCTGAAGGTGTCTGTGCTTTATTTATGCTGCTGTTTTCTTTTCCAGAGGATCTATTAAAGCAGCACTCTGAACTTCCACAGAATTTAAAAACAGGCACTGTTATCAGCCCATTCTTGTAGTGCCTTTATCTCTCATGTAATATTTTCAGACATTTAAGATCCGTCTTTTCCATTTCCGCACCATGTGTGCACTGAATGTCAGTCTGTACCCAGAGTCAGTGAGCAAGAGCTGGTGGCCCTGGGGGCCCAGGGGCTGCTGTCGTGTGACTCCTGGTGCACTGCTTAACCTGTTACAACTCTTGTCATTGTCACCTGCTTCATCTGCAGAACGAACCCCTCATCCCTGACCTAAAGCAGCTGTCCTTGCTCCAGAAATGTGTGTGCCTTGGGACCGGAGGAGACTGACGACTGGTCTGCATTCTTAAGAAAATTGCTCTCCTCAGCAGCAGAAGTTCTTTCCTTTATACCTTTGTTTTTACAGACATCCCGTGGATCTTCTGTAGTTCATCTGTCACTGTCATTCTGCTGCATTTAGGACTGGATGGCCATATGCAATACCAAGCACTTATTTTAAATTGATTTGTAGATAAGCAATGAAAAACTGTAGTACAAATATGTCCAGTGCAATATCTGCATTAGAGTTCTTCCCCAAAGGAACAGAACCATTAGGACATGTGTGCATATATGGAGAGGGTTATTTTAAATAATTGCTTTTCATGATTTTGGAGGCCGGCACCCTCATGTTCCTCCTGCATAGTGTTGCACAGGGAGCCAACCACCAAGGCAGTAAATAAAAAATGTATCCACTGTGAGGTTGGTTTCCCTACTTCATAGACTAGCGAAGCAGGTCATGAACAAAAGCTACTGAGGAGCTAGCCAGCACATCAGCCTATGTTGTTAGAGACAAGGGGAAGAGAAAAGCAAAAGAAAGCAAACAGGCGGATCTGGAAAATGCGAGGAAACTCAGTCACAGGAATCCACAGTTGCTCCCTCTCAGGTGCTATCAATAGTATTCCCCAGTTCTAAAGACTGGAAGATTTATTTCTCAGAACAGAGAGAACTGAACCAGTGTATGGGGAAGGAGTTATCCTTCATTTTATGCACCAAGATCTTCTCAGAAGGGAATCCCTGTGTGTCCAGCAAGTTTCTGGGAAATGCGCCTTCCCACTGCAGCTTGCAACTCAGACCTCAGCATCCTCATGTTAATTCAACTCTCTTGTTATCCTCCGGCATCCTGAATTTTTACCTTCTGCAGCCCTGGCTGCAGAATCACAAATGATTTGCATTAGGTTCAAAACTTTTTTGTATGATGCTACATAAAATTACTATACCAGTGGCTTCAAAATGGTGGATAAAAGATATATACCAAGCATCAGGAAACTTGTAAATCGTCAAACCAGATGCATAGAGGCCGGTGAGATAGCTCAATGGTCTGAAGCACCAGCTTAGGCAAGCTTAGGCGAGTGCGCAGGGACCTTGGTTCAGTTCTCCTTACCACATGCTGCACTAGCTCTGCCCCCAGGGTGGGCTGAGATGGCCACACCAAAAAAAAAAAAATCAGATGCATAGAAGGAATCAAGAGGTATGTTAGAACAATGTGCCAGAAAATCAGAGGATTTCAAATATTTCAGACTTACTGAGGCAAATAAATACAAAAATCCCCTCTTCCCAAGAGTGCAAATGTTCTTCAAATAGAGTGATGTGCTTAGTTTTGCTTAGCTATAGTCATAGCTTTGTGGAAGCAGGTGGCCCCTGCTAGGCCTTCTCCAGCACTGGATCTGGTTCTTCCCTCAGGGAGAAGAGCACTAAGTTCCTGTTCACTAGAGAATTAATGCAGAGCAGAACACATTTCAGGCTTTTTAAAAAAATGCATCCATTTTGTCCTCTTCTCTCCCATCTAAAGTGAAAAGGAAAACCACCAAATTGTTAATATTTTAAAGCCAGTGTGTATTCACACATGTGCATCCCGTGGTGCTTACTGATGGGCCCATTAACAAAATTCTGATCTGTGTGAAGCTATTGTCATACCTAAAAATTTACACGTCCCTGTGTATTAAAAGCCTTAAAAACAAGAAATGCATTCTAGGCTGTTTGGAAGACTCTCCGGCTTTATTAAATTACACTTAACTATTTAATCAGAGCATGCTATTTTAGAAATAGTCAACTTAATTTGCTTTCAAAGGAGTACACAGAAGATATTTGTACTCTGAGATTTCAGAATGTTGTCTCCGGTATTGTCCAGGCCAGAGCAAAGAGGATAGCGGTGTGTTCTGCTTGTTTGAATCGAAGTTCTGCCATAGCAAATGAAGCTTAGAAAGTCTTGGCATTCATGTCAAAATGATTTAAGTGGATTTACATTTTTATAATAGAAGCTAGGTATTGTGCTTTATTTCATGCAAATTTGCATATGCTGTAGTCAAGAAAACAGACAGATACTTCTCTTTTAATGTATAAAGTACAAACATATGTGACCGTTGGGCCATTGGGGTGCCTGCCCATAGAGTGAGTCATGCTGTCTCTCGTGGACCTTCACCCTCCATGGTTAAGCAAAAGCATATTTTCATCCTATAACATTAGACATGTCACATGCCTGTCTGTTTGCTGTCGAGCAAGAGAGAACATTTCAGAGAGTGCATCAGTTCTTATTGCTGTCTCTTGGTGCCGCGTGTTGCAGATGACAGGAAACAGGACAAACTTTGTGATCAGCAGTGTTGTCGCTGGCCTCCTGTTATTAACAGTCCTTTGGATATGCCACATTTCTAAGGATAACCCTTGGGGGGGGCAATTATTCCTGCATCATTGATCGCCAAGTTATTTTTAAGCTTCTTCATTTTAAGGCTTTTTTTTTGCCTTTGGCCAGATTCTTTAAACTAACTGAGAAGGGGAGAAAAAATAAAAGAGGCAAATAAAGGCTGACGTTTGGTTCTTCACACAGAAGCTGTTCACTAACTTTTGCAAAACCACACTGTGTACTGAAGGAGTGGAAAGCAGGAGTGTGCCAGAGACGTGAGCTTGCAAGAGAAATATAAAATATTCAAAAGGGATTTTTGATTGACGCTGTCACTGTAGCACTTGGGAGCTTATTGTTGAGATAACTGATGAGATGTGAAATATAGACATATCAGACTCATAGGCCAGCATGGACTTAACATCCATAATGGCTTTTGTGTTTAAAAAAAAGTCAATAGCAATCAGGGTAGGGTGAGCGGTTTCATGCCTGCTGTTGTGCAGACGTACACAACAGCAGGCATTCCTTTCCTAGGATCAATTGCAGTGTTTATTACATTCACATGATTTATATTTCTGCTGTTATGTATTATTTACAACATCATTAAGCAAAGTTCATGAGGTGACTTGTTGCCGGGCTCACCGAGCTGTCTGTCTAGAGTTCGGCCTTTAATTACTCAGCACTTTTTAGTTCTTGCAAAATCCCACAACAGTCTTAGCGGGGGTTGGGGGAGAATAATAAACAGCAAAACTTTTGCATGAATTTCACTTCAAAACCTATTTCATGTTTGCCCTGTCTTGGTTTATTTTCCCTTAGAAAGATCTCACAAAAATAAATCTTTGGGGGGCCAGGGAGATGGCTCAGTAGAATAACTGCTTCCCTGGCAAGTGCAAGGGCCTGAGTTCAATCCCCAGTTCACCCCCGCCCAAAAAAAATCTTTCCTGGCATCATTTTTAAAAAGTGTAAGTAAGTGAAAGCAGATTACTTACCTCGCCATTTGTCCAGTGCTTCAAAAGAAAGACACATCGTATTTTACTTTGTTTTATTTTACTTTGTTTAATAAAATGAGCGCCACATTCTTACATTATAATGACATGTGGTGGCATTTTAAATATATTTTAGAAGTTTGTAGAACTCATTTGCTCAAAGATATAGCAAACCTTTACTTCCTATGATGCTTTTTTTCAAACAATAGGAGTACGGGAATGAGGAAGGACGTTATTTTGGGGATTTTGTATAATAAGTCCATGCTACTAGTTTGAGTCTGCCCAAGTATATGGGATAATGTTACATCACTTTATGATTTGCTAATAGGCATTTGCTACGTAGCTACTCTAGGAGCAACTGAGATGTAGGAATCCTTTAACAGATTATATATAAACACAAAATTCTGTGAATATGTGTTTACACATAGTATATGATCATGTATACATTAACGTGATTAACTTCATTTGATCTTTTCACTTTAGCTAACATGAAAATATTTCACAGCAAAAGACCACCAACATAACAATTCTAGATAGCTTAATGTTCAAACATTCAGCCTAATCACTATTTTTTATTTTATGTAAATGACTTTGTATTTCTTTTTTAAGCTTTCTTCTGAAGCTTAAAATATTATCTGTAAGTGTTCTAGGTTATAAAAATCAAAATTTCACAAGTTAGATATTTTTAAGTATGTGATACTTGAACTAGTAACAGAAAGGGAAATTTGAAATTGAAGCTTTTCCCTCTGCCTGTCTTTCAAGAACCAAAAGGTATATTCATTTCTAAGTTTAATATGCATGTCTTAAAAACAACTCCTTTATATTCTATTCCTTTTTGATGATTATCAGATTTTTACATGAACTCAGTTTATCAATTTTTATTAAATATATTAAAATTCTTTTTTAAAAAAAGATAAAGAAAATAAAATATAAAAATAAAGTAGCATGAGGGGCCAGGGAGATGGCTCAGTAGAATAAGTGCTTCCCTGACAAGCTCAGGGGTCTAAATTCAATCCCCAGTTCCACACACACACAAAAAAAAGGATGCTTACTTTTTATTCTTTTATAATTAAAGAATACAAAATAGTGATAGAAAAAAAGAGCATTAGAAACAATACAAGATTTCACTAAACAAAGTAACAAGAATTGAACAGTGATTGCTGTTACTACATGATGCTATCTTCAAATTAGTTACTTAGATAACCAGAGATAAGAAATACAAGGATGATTTAATATACACAAAACCATAAATGTAATACACCAGCTCAACAGAGCCAAGAGAAAAATCACATGATCATCTCAATAGATGCAGAAAAAGCTTTTGACAAAGTTCAACATAAAAACACTACAGAGAATTGGAATAGATGGTCTTCAGAGCAACCTGATAAAAGCCATCTGCGTCAAACCAACAGCCAACATCACACAATGGACAAAAATTGAAAGCCTTCACTTTAAAATCTGGAACAAGACAAGGATGCCCATTTCACCACTCTTGTTCATTATAGTTCTGGAAACATAGTTAGCCAGAGCAATTAGACAAGAGAAGTAAAGGAATAATGATTGGAAAGGAAGAAGTGAAATTGTTATTTGCAGATGACATGACACTATACTTAGAAGACCCCAAAACTCCACTGAGACTGGTAGATTTAATAACCAAATTCAGTAGCATAGCAGGATACAAAGTCAACACTCAAATATCAATAACATTTCTATAAACACCAAACACACTGAGAGAGAAATAGTGTAAGTCACGCCTTTCACAATAACACCCAAACAAATGAAATACTTAAGAATCAATCTCACAAGTATAAGACATATACAGTGAAAATTAAAGAACTCTGAAAAAAGAGATTGAAAATTTCAGAAAATGGAAAGATATTCCTTGCTCCTGGGTAGCAAGAACCACCATTGTGAAAATGGTGGCCATACTCCCAAAGTTGTTATACGGATTCAGTGTAATCCCAATTAAAATGATTATTTTTGTGTACATTTTATTTACTAGTCCTGTAGGTCATTACTAAGTACTTACAATTGTCCCTGATTTTTTATTAACATTCTGTGTAAACTAAGTATCTTTTATTCTTCAAGATAAATATATCCAGTTGGGAATGTAAAAGATTTTCAAAACAGAAATCAACCAGTGAATAATTTTCTTCATGTATAGAAATCTCTATAATAGCTAAGATTTTTATGGAGCTCCGACTTCAGGTGATCCTCCTGTTTTCATCCTCCCCAGCCCTGGGATCACAGGCATGCACCTCCATACCCAGACTCTGTCCCTAGCTCAGCTTGCCCTGGGGTGGGGCTGGCATGGCATGTGGGATGCCTGGTCCCTGTGCTTGCCAAAGCAGGTGCTTCATCTGCTGTGCTATCTCGCCAGCCTTCTGCTAAGATTTTTGTACTTGATCATCGAGAAAACTTTCACAAATGTACAGTTAGTTTTTAAAGCCAACAGAGAAAATCAATAATACTGTAGGAAGCATTTGAATGACATTTTGGTAATTATAAAATTACTGTGTTGAGTTAATTGCCATATTTGTGTCTCTGAGCAACTTTAATTTCTCAGAGCCTCAATCTCTCCTTTCCTACAAAATGAGAAATACATTACTATAATTTTTGTGACTTTTAACAAGTTTTTAATTCTCTGGAAAGTTGGTTGTATGTAGTGGATATTTTATGGCTACTGGAAATTTTTAATTGATATTCATTTTATGAAAGCTAAAAATTCCAATTCAAACATAGTTTCTCGACATCTTTTGTTAAGATTGATTGTAAAAAATTGTCATTCTGCTTATAAATCTGGTAAAATCAAATAATCACTTCATAACTTTTATTTATAACACCATTATATTTATAATACTTTCTCTATGATTGTAATTAATGGCATTTCATTTACTGAAGTACTTTAAGCTCTGACATCACAAACAAAATCTCAAGGACGGGAATCACTCTGGCATATATAATGAATTATATAAACATAAATGTAATCAATTTTAAATTCTCTTAGGCACCAAAATGCTAGCATTAGCTAAATAAAATTCTCCTACATATTTCAATGAAAAGTCACAACTGAATAGACCACTTGTCATTTCATTTGGAATCACTTGCCTCCTGGACTGATGCATTTGATGGCTAGATTGAAAGATGGTGCTGACTTGTTCTGGGCTCCAATCATTTGGCCTCAGGAACTGATTCAGGCATTTTCCGCCACTCATACCACTGCATTTTCCCCTGAATCCTGGAGAAATTAAATTTACATTAACGTAGCCTTTTTCCATCAGAGTGCTTAGAGACAAGATTATGCTGTTTTGTCATTTTAAGGTATTTGTCAGCAATAAGCAACCTGCACGGTTCCTTCACACATGGCTCTAAATATCATTTATATTCATCCTTGAATACATTTGTTCACTAATTTTTCTTCAAGATGCAAGGCTAACTATCCAGATTATAGAAAAATTTGAAACTCCAGCAGAGGAGTTTAGATGTAATGATGTAGGAAATAGGAAATGATTAAGGTTTCTGAGGCAGGAAATGGGAAAACAGCATGGTGTCCTTATCTCAGGATGGTGGAGACTACAGGGTTTTATGTGGGATCATCCTGAACAGGAAGCCTGTCACCACCCTTGTGGCCTTAGTTTCCCCCATGAGTGATGTCCCCACTACCTGCTTCATAGCCACTTCATTCAGTGATTCAACAAACCTAATGGTTCCTAGATGCTAGTGAGGGGAAAACACTCAATTGGGAACCATACTGTGTTTACAATCTAATAACAGGTCCAGAAGGCATATAAGAAATGAGGCAAATCAATCATGAGCAATTACAATAGGGTTCAGGTGGAAAAGAGCAAATAATAGAGAATGGTGGTATGTGTCCATAAATTGAGTGATCAGGGAACTAGGTATGTCTACAAGGGGTGGCAATGAATGAGGAATAAATGGGAAAGTATTGTATAGTAGTTGGGGATCCTCCCATATCCCCTGGCCCTTAGCATCTAAGGCTGTGTCCTCCAGAACAGGACTTGGGTTTGTGTTCAGTGCAGCCTGAAAGTACAGAGGAGGTGACAGCCCCAGTGCAGCCTGCGGTCCCTGGCAGATGGGCATAGGAGAGTAGGCAGCCCACCTTCTCACCTCTCTGGTGGATCACCTACAAGCATATCCCAGTGTTTCCCGGAGTCCACCGCAGGATAAAGCCTCAGTTAGATTACATGCTGATTATGGGCTTCCTTTCCTTCCCAAGTCATTTCTTTCCTGTTGGTGTTTTCTGGGAATGTCCCCCAAATAAATTATTTCTTCTGCAATCTTTGTCTCAGGTAGGGTCTGCTTTCTGTGGAGAAAGCTACTGTCTTAGTCATTTTCTCATCACTGGGACATGATATCCAGTTGAGAGGAAGGAACCCAGCATTTCAGTCCATAGTTGGCTGGATCCAAGGAAGGATGACACAGCAGAGGGTGTGCAAGAGGAAGAGCTGCTCACCTCGTGGTGCTGGGCAACAAAGGCGCTAAGAGGAGGACCCGGGAAGGGCCGTGAGCCTCCGGAGGTCACACCTGCAGCATGCCTTTGAGCACCCCCATCTCCTAAGGGCAAGCCAGCTATAAGCTGCATATGCAGTCACCTCCAGAAGTCCTGCCTATGATCACACGAGGCTTTGGGCCTTCTAGATCTAAAGCGTAACAGACAGCACTCGCCACCACCTAATATAACATCTGGAACAAAGCAGCAAGTGGTAGTTCTCTTTTTCCTCATCCTTGTCTCTCTCTATCCCTAGTCAGATGTGCATTGACAAACGTATTAGAAATCGATCTCTCCACTACATTATAGTCTTGGAGGTTGGGAAAATTAGAGTCCTGGAGACTAGGGAAGACTCAGACTATTGTTTTTAGAGCTGATAGATATCAAAGACCCAGACAGACCAAGAGAGGGTGCTGGAGATAAATGGTTATAGCGGTTGGCTTGGGACTCTTCTGCATCCTCACTACACATTTTAAATATTCTTGTTTATTTTAAAGAGTAAAAGCAAAAGCAAATAACAGATAACAAAAACAAGGAGAGAAACCGAGCAACATACAACTTTTTTATTTTAAAGGGAATAAAAGAATAGTAGATAAGACATAAGAAACAATGCAGAATTGAAATCAAAATAGGATGGTAGGTATTCGACAGCAATTGTTATACTGTACATTGTTATCTTAAGTGTAGTTGCTCAGAAGACAGATATAAAATTGATCAAAGTACAAATTTTAAGCATTAACTGCTACCTTCAAAAATGTGTAGAAATTAGTACTACAAGCACCTTAGCTATGCAGTGTATTTACATACATGATTTTCCCCTTCTTTTCTTTCCTATGTTTTCTCCTTTCGCTCATCCCAATTGTTTATTCCTTATGTTCAGTTTCTTTCCCTTTTACTGTATCTGCTGGAATATTCAAATTTTATTTACTTTTTCAGGTTCTTACTCTAGGGAGACGATACCATGTCTACACATGGAGGTCCAATTTATTTCACTGATGAGTGTAGCCTCTAGTTGCATCCATTTATCTATAAAAGCCTCAAGTTGATTTTCTGTGTAGCCGAGTAGTCCTTCCTTGTATAAAAATGCCACGTCTTTTCCTCTGTTGATGGGCATTGAGGTTGTTTCCAAGATTTAGCTATGACAAATTGTGCTGCTCTACATATGGCTGTACATATGTCACTGTAATCTATTTTCAGTTCTTCTGGAAAAATACCCAGAAGAGGACTAGCTGGGTTGAATGGGACTTCTAATCCTAGTTTTTGAGGAATCTCCACATTGATTTTCATAGAGATTGTGCCAGTCTGCATTCCCACCAACAGTGGAGAAGGGTTCCTTTTTTTCCACAGCCTCTTCAGCATTTGTTATTAATTGATTTCTTTATGGTAGCCATTCTTTCTGGGGTGAGATGGAATCTCAGGACTGTTTTAGTTTGCATTTCTCAAATGACCAGTGCCATTGAACACTTTTTCATGGATTTATCTGCCATTTGTATGTCTTCCTCCAAGAAGCGTGTATTCATCTCAGATGCCCCTTTTTGGATTGAGTCTTTGAGTTTTGGGGGCCCGATATTTTTTAGCTCTTTATATATTCTAGATAGGCTCCCTTTGTCTGAGTAACTATTGGTTAAGAATTTTTCCCAATTTGTGGGTTTTCTTTTTACTTGGTGATTTCTTTTGATGTGCAGAAACTTTTCAATAAGATGAGATCCCAGTTGTTGATTCTCTGAAGTTTTTCCCGTGCTGTCCCTTCATCTTACGTACTGTGGTGGACCCTGTGGTTCTGTGGGGGTTGCAAGTGGGCACTGGTTCTGTGACTCTATCCCTATGTAAGCAAGATTATATATACTGTTAGGCCAATAGAAGCAGGCAGAGAGATCAACAGTGTCCTTTGAAGTTAGCCAAAGGTTCCCCAGGCCTCCTCCTTCGTCTGTCATACCTGAGAGCACTAACAGTTCCAGGAAAAATCTGGAGGGCCTTCTGAGCCACATCGGCTTGATCTACATCGCCTCCCTCAAAGCCATGACACATGCGCATCATGCATAAAATTGAATAAAAATGTGCTTGTAATATAAGCACATTTTCAAGACAAGTATTCTTGTCTTACAATCATTTCTTACTCTCAGCTAATCTTCACTAGACAATCTGAATTCTCTGTTAGTTCTTGAAAATGTCAAGAATTAGTTGCCTACCATGGCTGCCAGGTCTGAGCTCCCTGAGAGGTTGTTGGGTCACCTTCATTCATGATCATTTGATTGAGACATAGCACCATATAGTTCCTCAAAATATGGCTCATCCCTTCATGGATTTTGGAATGTTGTTTTCTCCCCAAATATTCTTATCAGCTGCTCACATGGCTAGCTCCTTTGTATCCTTTAATTATCTTCCTAAATGTTATTTCTACAATGAATTCTTTACTTGAATCTGTTAGAAATTTCTTTAATGATGCCGTATAATAGACAACCACAGAATTTCAGGCTATATAATCAAATTTACTTAGCAAAAACATCTGAGGGGTGGTTGGAGTCTGTGGTTTTGGCTGGGCTTTAGTTTGTGACTCTGATAACCTCATTTGGGTTTGTTCATATCTGGAGGTCACTTGAAGGTCAGCTGACCTATGGGGCTGGTACTGATAAGTCTCTGCTCCATAAATTTCTTTATGTACCTCCAGGCAATGGTGGGATAATTGGATGCAGCCAAAGAGTAACAGAAACACAAAGCATTTTAAGGCATAGGTAGAGACCCAGCCTGCTAGTAATGCTACCTGATCTATTAGCCAAAGCAAGATACATAGCTGAAATCAAACTTCACAGGTATACTTGTCCTGTGGATCTATGTAAAGCAGAGAATGAATAATTCTGAAAAATAATCTAGTCTACTATACCAGGCCTCCTCAGCTATTCCAGTTCATTCAGCACACTTAGTGTCTAGCCTTCAAAGCATTTTTGTTTGCTATAATCATTTATTTAGCATCTGTCTTGCTCATGAGATTTTTTTCCAGACAAGAAAGAATAGACTGTGCTATGGTAACAAATTAGGGCCCAAATTAACACAATAAAATGTTATTTCTCCCTCATGTCATAGTTCAGTGCAGACCAAGAGGCCAGCTGGCTCTTTGAAGCCTCCCAAGGAATGAGAAGACAAAGGAGCACAGGGGGTGACTCCTTCCAGGGCCAGGCCTAGAGATAGCTCCCATCATTGTTGTGCAAACTTTCAGTCACTGGGCCCCAAACATGCCACAGGAGAGGGTATGTAGAGAAACCCAGTCTTCCCTCTATTCCAGGACTGCCAAGCCCCTGAGATCCTTGAAGACAAGATGTGTTTGTAATACAATAGTGACCAGAAAGTAAGAGCTTATTTGTTCACTGAATGAATAAAGACAGTGATTGCAAAGTCAGTTTTTATTTTTCATCTCCAAAAGGAGAGTCATGAGGCATGTGTGGTGCTGTATCTGGTAAAGAGTTGGTTTAGGAGAAAGATAGACTTTTTAGAGGCATCTTTTGGTTTATAGTTTTACTTCTGTTGAAAAGATGTGTAAAATACTGTGTTATTGTGGTTGTAGGTTATAATAATAAGGAGGAGAAAATAATGTTGATTTTTACAACCATGTGTATGGATTATGAAGCAAGACTTTCATTCCCTAAAATCATGGTAGGGATGAGCTAAAAATAAAACCTCAAGACGGAAGGTCTAGTGTGGAGAAGAACAAAGGGTTGGCCTCATCCAGCCACCTAAGAACCTCCTGAAGCTCTGGGCCTCGTCTCGTGCCAGCAGCACCAGGGCTGCATAGTTCTGCCTGTGTCTGTCCTCCTTTGTTCTAGACTTTTTTCCCCATAATTTTATTGATAAACAAATAGTAATGAGACAGTTTCAAATCCAATCAGAAGTACAGTTTCAACAAATAATACACTGCATACATTCTTCTTAGTGGTTAATTGCTGTACAAGATGTGGACATGATATCCTATTTACAAACACCATTAGAACAAATCACTCTATTCATTAAGAGAATGTAACTATATATCTATCCTAACCACTTTAAATACACAGATACAAAATGGACATTCATCTGTATCCCCTTTTTTTGTTAAGTTCCGTTACTTGAATATTATAGGTGTGTAAACTCAGTAAAATATTCTAAAAGAGTCCATAATAGTACTGGGTCTTCTGCTTGACTGGCAATGTCAGAAATTGTTGACCTGAGTCCCCTATAGCTCAACACAACAGCATGGCTTTACTTCTTATATTTCGTTTTTATAGTTTTCTGCTGGATGGTTAAGACCAAGGTAAAGCAGGACCTATGAAACAAGAGTTGTAGCATTTGGGTCTGACAAAGTCAGAAGAGCTAGGAAACATGAATAAGTCAAGCCATACAGTTATATGTAGAAGATGGGCAAGGCAATCATCCTGAGAATCTTCAGAAGATTTTTTAATCTAGCAGTAAATTGGAAAGATTCTCACCTTGACTAACTATATGTACTGATACCTGTGAACTAAGCTACTGCACTGCAGATGGTAATTTGTAATAGTAGTTTCATGCTTGGAGTGCCTGTCATTCTGGTCTTCTGAATATAGGCTGCTTGTCATGACATGACAGTTGCTGCTATGATGTCTCTCAGGTAGATGGTTGTTCAAAAAGAAGAGGGTGGTGAATGAAAGCAAGAGACAGGAAAAGGAATAATGTGGGACTGTCTTGCTTCAAGGTTGTATATGGTGAGATTTTTGGACTTATGTGTAAATATAAGAAGTATATAATTCTTTATGCCTATTTTTAAAATATAATTTTTAAATGTTTTTATCATATTCTGTAGGGACTTAAAGTTCAACATATCAATACTTGATGAAAAATACCTGTTCCATATTATGCCTAGGATGTTTGATATGTAGACAGATAGTGAGGTTAAGCTTAACAGCCTAGGTTGTATGGTAATAACAATAAGCTTGTTCTAGACTTGAAGAGTTAGGAGACCGGAAGATACACAATGGCAGCAATGAGTGCCTTAGGAAAATGCTCAACTTCTGCCAGTTTTCTTTTCCCTTTTCCTTACTGGGTTTAACATAAAACTTGTCTCTGGAACTACTTTAAGAAATCCTTATTTTATTGAATGAAATTTAGTAAGGTGTGCAGAACTGTTGGCATACTCAACGCAGCAACTTGAGAGCTTGTTTGGAGGTCCTAGCAAGGCCATACAGTTACGTGTAAACCCTTAACCCAGGAGACGGTCTTCCTCTGTGTGTAGGAGGGGGTGTGGTCCTCTTTGACTGAGGGTGCAGCTTCAGGAGGGATGCACTAGAGTGGTGAAGGTGAAGAGGAGCCCCCCTCTGACCAGCCTGAGCCGCTGACTCAACCTTGGTGATCAGTGGGGCAGCCATTGTCACAGCCAGATCACCTGCATGTCCAGTGCTCTGACTGATAACAGAATCAGAAGTCTTCTGAGAACCCAGGATTGTTGTGAGTGCCTTCCCTTAGGACCTTACAGTGTACAAAAGTACCTTGTATCTCCTGTCAGACCCCTCCCTAGTCCTCCATAGTAAACTATCCATGGGGAATACTCCGATTCTATCCCTGTGTCCACACGGGAACCCAGGTGGCCTTAGCTTCATGTCCGGAATGTTGTTGTGCTCTCTGGTTGCCTTCTGAGAAACCTTCGTGGCTGGACTTCACAGCCCTGCTCTTCAGTCCAAATGGCTCACAGTTGCTCCTGCCATGCTGTGCTTTGCTCCTTCAGGAATGGTTTAGCAAGTCCTGCGTGGCGTGCACAGCCCCATGCCTTCTGGGTGCCCTGAAGCTCCGAGTTCTATAGGTTGGACACTTGCAAGGTGGAATGACAAACCCTCCTGAACTCTAAAGATAATCATGACCCACACGCATGGTAGCGTCTCGCTCCGTATTTCCTGTGGTTCATTTATTCCTAAATCATGCACTGACTCTGGCTTTTCAAAATGCCTTTCAGTCCTATAATCCAAGCTAAATATTTCCTCAACCATAAATTTTGCTCTGAATAGCACTTGTCAAGGTTCTTTAACATGCAGTGCCTGTGTTTTCTGGGCTCCTAGAACATTGTCGGTATTAAATAGTTGATGGTTATTAGCACACGGGTCACAACAGCACTAAGAGATCATCAGCCATGAAGCTGAGCTAAAGTTCTCAGCAAATTCAGTATCGGTTTCAAAGCACTCTTGACATTTCAAGCCCTTGGAGTATTTTTTTATTTATGCAGTATTTGGCAGCCTAAATCTAAAACTTTTGTATTGTCGAGTATGCCTACTGTACCCTTTAGATTTGAAAGATTAATTTTAATAAATGTCTAAACATGCATGTTAAACAGCTGTATTTAGATATAATTGAAAGCTGGAGCTGCTAATTGCAGCCCTTAGTATCCAGATCTGGCCTACTTGTCGCGCAGTCACACCTCAAGTGCTGTGGCAACATGTATTAAATATTGCAGCATTTACAGTTGCGCACACCGATTAGAGCCACAGCTGCAGGAGGCCCTGGCCCCGGGGAGGCCGTGTTTTAATAAGAACTTATACCCAAGGACTCCTTCTTTCTCCTTCTGGGTGCTCATCAGAGGCAGGTCAGCCCGGGGGCAGAAGCAGGTTGTGTGGGGAGGAGAGGCTACAGCAGGGGGTGCACAGTGGAGAACTAGAACCCACCGAAGACATCCAATGAGTGGAGTGTGGGGATGTCATAGGATTAAGGTACCTAGTGAACAAACTTAATTTCTAGCATGCTGACTAAAAACAAAACAAAAAGCTGGGAGCCAGAAATGATACAAAGCAAGGGACCATTTAAAAGGATTTCAAACAATACTTAAAAGGATTTCAAACAATACTTTTGCACAGAAGCACTCAGTGGGTCTTTTAAAACAGACTTCTACCTGGAGGCCCAGGCACTTTGCCAAGTATACTCTGGACCAACAAAGCCAGAGATAGCACTGAAAATCTACATTATTATTTAGATTTTGAAAGTATTTTATTTGATTGAGAGGAAGGGAAACATTAACATGAATTGCTGGACTCTATTATAACTAATATTGATTTTGGTGGCTTTTCAGTTTTTAACTTCAATAGTAATTGCACTAGCCATTGCAAGGCTAAATTCCAGTAATTTGCAAGAGCCCACAGCAAGCCTGATTATCTTCAAAATAATATATAATACACAGTTCTCTTTTTCTAAATGCAGACATTTATACCCTTTAGTGCATTAAGTGATCAATCTATCTGAATGTAGAGGGCAAATTTTTATTTTAAAAAAAAAGTCAAGATTATCAAAACTAAAGAATATAAGAATTGATTTCACATCACTTTCTTGGGTAATACTATATTTAGGGTTATAATTTTGTTACATTTAGAAAATACCACAAAACCTTTCTCCTGAGGAGGGTGCTTAATATAAAAGATTTTATATTATTAAAATAAAGACTATGAGACTTACAAAGTCAATTGTTATTATCATTTTACAGAAAAATTAATAAAATATCTGATTTCTATTTTTCATCTGAAGACCTAATCCACATCAGCTGGTATTGCGATAGACTGCGTGGTGGCTTTTTCAGTCCTTTCAGCAATGTTCTTAGCATAGCAGCCGAACCTGGTTACTTGAGTTACAGAGTTGGAATCCGCCTGTGATCTGGGTGAAACTCAGGGGCGGGGGCAGTGAATTCTGGGAAGTGGATGGAACTGTTAAGCACTAATTCAAGCTTTTACCCCAAACAAGAATTCCTACTGCAACATCTTTATAATAATAGGGTACCACTTACTGTGATAAGACATTATTCTAAGAGTTTTGCTTGGATAATCTTCCCAGTAATCTTACTAATTCCAGAGCCTTTCACTGCCTGTTCCTACTTTGGCCCTTTGAAACATGAACACTAAGCTCAGCCAGAACCCTGATACCAAATATTTCCCAGTACTTTTTACAAAAAAAAAGGAAAATAAACAGAAAGGGGTGTTATGAAGCATGGCTGAAGCCTGATACCTGTTTACCTTGTTTGCAAACTCTGTAGTCAGCTTGCCGTTCACTATGACGAGGGGTTCGAGAGGTCTCCTGCCTGCAGGGAGGAGGGTTTCTTTTGGCTCACAGCTCCACAGTGTGGCTCTTGGTTGCTCAGCACCGCTGCACGTGGGCTTGCAGTAGAGCTGATACAACATCACGGAGGAAGCAAGTAGGAGAGAGAAAGCCGCTCACCTCATGGCTGTGTTCAGGAGGCGAAGACACACAGAGAGAGAAACGAGCGGCCGAGGGCCCCAGTTTTCTTTACTAGGCCCCACTGTCCGAGGACCTAATCCTGTCACTATGTCTACTCTCCTCAGAGGCTACACACGTGGGTGATCAAGCCTTTAACATACGGGCCTCAGAGGACCTTCCAGACCCAAACTATAGCGCTGAATTCCCTGTTCCTTTCGCAGATTCTCCTTCCGCTGGTCCCACCCAGGTGAAGGGCAGATGCATTGAGGAGTTTTCCTGGCAGAATCAGGTCTCCCTCCAAATGGAATCCCATTCTCTTACCAACCTAGTTTTCTGCACCTTGTCATATGGGCAAATTATTTAATCACACAGGAGGATGGGAAGAGAAAGGGGCAGGGATACAGAAGACAACGGCATGCTTCACCTGCAATATATTGTTCTGAATTTTGTAGAAGCACAAGGGTAAGTCAGGGAGAAAAGCACCTACGGCTTAGTTCTTTGATGAAATCTTAACAGCTATCGTGTGTGGCAAAACGCGAGAGAAGATACCGAATAATGGAAGTTTGGGGGTGGAGCTTACACACAATTGAGAAGAATCAAGAATGCCTTCCTGCAAGAGGCAGTGCCTGTGTGCACTTTGAGGGCAGTGGTGAGACTAGACTCACAGAAGTCGGGAGATGGACTGGCCTCCTTCTCTTGTACTACAAAACAAAGGTTTCCTATAATCTCCTGGGGGCAGCAATGGGAACCCAGATAAACGGGGCCATGGAGGGAGGAGGACGGCCTTGTTCAGTAGCTTGGCGGTAACTTGCATAAAGAAGGACTGCTTGGCGTGCAGTTGGGGGACAGGGAATCAATTTTTAATTTGAAGGCATGATAAAATATATGGATTTTTTTTCTCTGTATAAAGCGTCATGATTAGAAGAACTTTAAATTACATTAAAACCTTAATTCCTATCTTACGTTTTTATTGTTGGTTTTCTGAATTTATTTTTTAACTGATGCGTTCCATCTCACTTTAATAATGCATTTGAAAGCAGAAAATTACTTGAGCCTAAGCATACCATTTGCTGGCTTGATGTGTTCTGATACTGTGTGTTCCAAACAAAAAAATAATTGCATCAATTAAATAAATATAATCTTCATCCTTTTAACCGCTATTTATATTTTGTCACTGTAGCTTTTATTCGAAAATAGCTTTTGCAGTTCTCTTTTCAAGAAGGATTTGTTTAACATCATAGTGCTTCTATGTGCATTTGGCTTTTAAAACAGGTCTTGAATATTATTTGTGTCTTTCTACTATTCTTAGCAATCCTTGATGCATTGCAGCCTTGCACAATAATAAAGACAAAGACTCCTAAGACTTCTAAGCCTCCAATTTACTCTGGTACTTCTCTTGTACTACAAAATAAAGATTTCCTATAATTCCGACCTCCACATTAAATAATTCTATAGAGATTCTTGGGTTGTAGATATGATATAAAGACTTTATGTTGAGTATTTAAATGATATAAAGACTTAATGTTGAGTAACATTAAGGTATATTATTTTCTTTATTTTTCACAACTATGTATGCAACTACAGCGTAAAATCAATGTATTTATCTGCATCTGTCTCATGGAAGTCTCTTTTCTAAGTAAATTTGGTTACTAAAAATGCACAAGCGTACTCCGGGCTCCATTATTTTAATTATGATACATAGAGTACATTAAGCTTTGAGTCCCTGCCTATCTAACAAGCGACAGCATCTAAGCACTTTGCCTGTTGTAATGATCACTGAGAATTACCAAATCTGTGACCAAGACACAGTAGCAAGAATATAAAGCTTTCTTCAGATAGAAAAATTAGCAGAAGAGAAGGCAACTCTGAGCTGTAAGAATATGATATATAAAGAAGCTTATTTTAATTTTTTAATTTTATCAGATTTTACTCTTTCAGCTTCGTATGCTAGTGAGGCAATACATGTAGGGGTCTGATTTATTTCACTTAGGAGTATGGTCTCTAGTTGCATCTGTTCACCTATAAAAGTCTCAAGTTTATCCTTTTTATAGCTGAGTAATGCTCTATTATGTAAAAATGAATTTTCAAAAGCAGTTATGTGTATAATTTTCCAAGTGACAGAAAATGTGTTTCACATTTATTATGTAGTTATTCATACTAGAACAGGCACGGAGAAATATCCCTAGTGAAGCATTTTCTTTGCAGGTGTTGAAATGCTACTGTGAAAAGCAAAGGTGGCCAACACTGTCACCCTCTTGTCACACACTGGGCTTGCACACCCAGGCTCAGATGTCTGATGTGACAGTGTTCGCATAACCACTTGCGTGGGATTTGTAGTCTGACAACTAGAAGAGCCTCTCATTAAGTTCTCCACATTCTGTTCCTGCTTATTATGTTCATTTACATGCATTTGTTAATTTATAAGTGCAGTTAATTAAAATCTTTTAAATTTTCTTTTTTTTTTTTAAAGGAGCCCGCTGCATGAAAAAAAATGCAAGTCAGAGTGGTCACAGCCTAGAAGTCTGCAGAGACAGGAATAACTAGCAAGTAGATACTATGTTATTTTATTATGATTAAGTTTATAGCGTTCAGCAGTGTTCTGGAACTTTCACTCTCTCATGACCAAATAGTCTTATAACTTTAAATTTACACTTAGCGGCACATGCTAACCTATCACACAAATAATTAGGAAGACAAAATGGCAACTATGGGTTTTAGGAGCCTCACTTTTCTGTCAGTAATAATGAAATTATTTTTGGGGAAATGTAAGTGTAAATATTGTGTCTTCTCAACAGACTTATTTTTGGAGCCTGTTTTGCTACTTATGCTTTCAAAAGAGTTAATAAATTTCCGTGTCTTGTGACATATTTAAACACTTTAAATGTATTAATTCCTTTCATAAACTATTAATAGAAATTATTTTATAATCATGCATTAATACAGTGTTGAAGGTTATGTTCTAAAATTTAAAGGTCATATTAAAATGCAACCCACTTTCCATTTATCAGTTATTACCTGACATTTTCAAGAAAGGAAGTTGGAGGGTTAATGATAACAGCATCTGTTGTTTCTATGAATGGATAAAAAATGGGTTGAAGAATGTGGGAAGGATAAATAATTATTTGAATGGCAAGAAAAATCTTTGAAAGATCTCATTATTTCATATTAAAGTGGTTACACTTGATTCCTCCAGTGTGTCTTGAAGATTGTACTAGACTTATAAAAGTTTCAGGTTCTACGAGGGTTTGATCCCTGGTCCCACATGCTGCTCCTGCCCTGCCCCTGGGGTGCACTGAGCCGGCGACAGTCTGGGTGTGGAGGCGCACACCTGTAATCCCAGTTGTAGGGAGGCTGAAAAAAGGAGGATCACTACAAGTCTGGGTGCGTAGTGAGACCTTGTACCAAATACATAGATGGAAAAGAATAAATTTAAAAAATAAAAGTTTTAAGCTAAAGAATTTTAGTATTTACATTACATATTTCTAATATTTTACTGGATAATGTAGCTGTGTTTGCAAAGAAAAAACACATGTTTGATATTACATGTTAAAATTACATATATATTTACAGATATACATGCATGTAACTGTATAATTTTTTCAAGGTAAAACTTAATGCAGATAAGTCTTAATTTAATAATTTTTTCTCAGTGGTAATGCTGATTAAATCTATTTATAGATAATGTAAAAATAATGGTCAATTCCAATCAAAACATTTTAGAAATTGTGAATAAATAATCATGTTATTCTTAAATTTTATAGCGCTACTCTAATCTCAGTACTCTGGGAGGCTGAGGCAAGAGGATTGCAAATTCAAGTCCAGTCTCAGCAACTTTGTGACTAAGCAGAATGCAGTCTCAAAACAATAACAACATCATCATCAACAACAACAACAACAGCAATAAAAATTAAGAATAATAGGTGGGGGGTAATTCACCATAAAGGGCCTGGGTTCAAATGTCAGTAGCACCAAAAAATTCAATAGCAGTAGATATTTATCATATAGAAAACTTCCACAATTATATTTCAGTTGCTTAACTAAAGAATTATGTGGACCAACTGAATTTTCTCCCTTTGTAATGTTTTTTAAAATTTAACAAATAGCAAATAGAGCATGATAAATACCTCATATATAAAGTCTATCAAATATTTATACAATTAGAGCCACACATTTTTAATAGGAAGAATACTAAGCAATAGCTAATTGAGTAGAAATGAAAAACATTTTTATAATGTAAATGATTAGCCTTCAGTATATTTGGCTTATACATTTCAGTTATTCTTTTATCTTGGCTTATCATGCTTATACTATGAGGGGGATAGGAAAGAAAGCACTTTTAAAATTGAAAGGCTTTTAAAACAGCTCAAATAGGCCATCTCTGTAAAGAAAAGAAAATTGTACAAAAGTGTTTAGAAATACCTTGGTAACGGCTGGCAGCAGTTTTGGCTGAGAAGGAAATCATGAGGTCTGTAACTTAAAAATGGTGGTAAATTGCAAGACATGGGGGAGAAGTCTGCAAGGACTTCTGGGAGCAAGGCTGGTAATGGGCCACCAGGCAATTGGTGCCAGGGAAATCCAAGTGGGAAACCGCAGGAGTCCAAACCAAAGGGGTGGCAGGAGAAAAGGAAGACTTGATTGGAAAAAAATAATCTTCAGTGTCCTAGTACTTGGATGGAGGAAGGGATGGATGGATGGATGGATGGTTGGATGCATGGATGCATGGATGGATGGATGCATGGAGGGAGGGAGGGAGGGAGGGAGGGAAGGAGGGAGGAAGGGAGAGAGGGAGGGAGGGAGGGAGGGATGGATGGTGGATGGATGCATGGATGGATGGATGGTGGTTCTGATATGTTAGATCTAGACCTTTACAAGAAGAGTAGTGGGGCTGGAGAGATGGCTCAGTGGTCTAAAGCACCTACTTGGAACAAGCTTGGCAAAGCACAGGGAGCGCGGTTCAATCCCCCAGCACCACATGCCAGCCAGCCCCGCCCCCTGGTGGGCTGAGCTGGCCACACACACACACACACACACACACACACACACACAATAAATAAATGTTAAAAAAAATTAAAAAATAAAAAAATAAAAAATAAAAAGAAGAGTAGTTAACCTTTAATACCGGCTGTTAAAATGGTAAGTTTAGTTAGAAAGGAGAAATCCATGTGTCTGTAACATGAGCAGAGTGACAAAGACCACAGTGATGTGGGCGATACAGAGCTGCAGATACGGACTGGGAAGACCTGTGGACTAATTTGTCTGTAGAAATATGGTCAAGGTCACCACAATTTCATTAGGCAAAAAATATCTACAGAACTGGGAGGATCAATAATATTTAATCATCAAAGTTCTGTTTACAAAAAGGGGGGAAATTGAGCAGTAATCCGAAATAACAGGCGAAGTGACTTCCAAGGCCACTTTTTTGTTGTTGTTATTGCAAGAAATTAAGGAGGTAATCAGACTCGAGAGGCCAGCAGTGTTAAATGCTGCTAAAAAGTCTACAGAAAAAAAAAAAAAGGCTACAGGAGGATAATTGAAAGATAAAAGGCTTCAAGACATTGCAGTTAGTTAGTAATGGGGACACCAGTGGAGCCACATCAACTTCAAAGGTGAGTTTTGTGAATCCTTTCAGTGTCCTGGTTGGCCTTTAATTTGTATTCTATCTCCTTTACTCCATGAATCCCAATGGCAGAGCTTTGTTTTTCAGATTGATCTATGATTAGTTTAATTATTTTTAAATTGAGTTTTCTTATTGTCGTAATATCATTATTTTAAACATCCTAAGACTTCCTGTAATTTGAATAGCTGATTTAATTTAGTATACATTAGTTAAGGAAATTTATTTTTCTGTAATCTAATCAAATATGCATGGTCTTTTTTCTTCCATTTTCTAATCACATAAATTCTTTGCCACATTAGGCTGACATTCTTATTTGTTTCACAAATAATTATAAACAATACCTAGCACATAGTAGGTATATTTCTAGGAAATTATGGAATTAATGAAAAAAATCAACATATTCCTCCGGGGATAATTCCCATTATATAAAGTACTGCTTTGTCATATATTTGGAAGACATATACTCAGTAGGATTCTACTATTTTTGAACCTTTAAGTAAACAAATAACATCAAGGGGAAATGAAATTATGAAACACTTTGTTCAGAGATTTTTCCATCTGAATCTTATAGTCCTGTTTTTATTTTTCTTGCCCTAGCACTGTAAATTTAATTTTCATAATTTTAATCAGTGCTTAATTGATACCAACTCATTTTGACTTTTCATTTAGACAGCAATTACTCTTAAATATTTGTGTTGCATCTTTCCTTTTTCTGCCCAGAGTAAAAATAGCATTGTTGTGTTACTTTAGATTATATAATATACATGCTTGCTGCAAACATTTCAGACAATACATAAAAGTGTGATGAAGAACATACAGTTGCTTGCTACACCACTCAAATGACAATGAACATTTGCATTTTATGTGGGCCACTTTATCATTGTGCAGTGTTCCTTTTTGTCTCTAATAATGCTTTTTCCTTTAAAATCTAGTCTCTGTTTTTAGCACAAATACTGGCATATTTCTTTTGAGTAACATTGGCATAGTTCATCTTTGCAAATCCAGCTTTCAACATTCTTATATTTATAGATTCTTATTAACGTCATGCAGTAGACCTTTTTTAAAAATGTAATCTTGTTGTATTGACCTGTACTGGGAATTTGTAGTCCATGTATAATTAATTGCTGAGCTGGTGGTTGTGTCTATATTCAACACATTATTGTTTATTTCCTCTTTAATTCACTTGTTTATGCTCCTTTTTCTATCCATCATTGCTTTCCTCTGGAATCTTTTGATGAGGTTTTTCATATTATTCCAACTTTTTCTATACTACCTAGATATACATTTTGCCCTGCATTCATGCTGATTACTGAGATCTTAACAATCATCCTTAAATTGTTGTAGTCCAACATGGTTACTTTTAGCAATTCCCTGATATTTCTAGATTTCTAAAAATCTTTAGCTCAATCTTTTGGTCTTGCTATTGGGATATATTTTTCTTCAGATATCTTAAGCATCATCCAGTTGTATGGCTACTACAATCTCATTGCTACTACTATTCGTGTAGTTCACACCCACCTTTGCAGTTGCCCTGTATTTCTTCCTGCAGCTCTGTCTGTTGTCAAAATTCTTTCTTTATATCTAGGGGAATGTCTTTAATATTTCTTTAACTGCCAATGGATCCAAAATAAATTTTCTTCATTTTTATTATCCCTGAAGTTTTTTTAATCTACTTTTGTGTATTGTATGTGTACTGGTTGTAGAATCTCAGCACTTTACGAGGTCATTCCTTTTTTCTAGCTTCTGTTGCTTCTGTTAGGAAGAAAGCCATCAGCCTTGCTATTCCTCCTTCCATTACTGTTTATTGTTTGACTGTTTAAATACATTTTATTGTTTAAATATTGGAATAAAATACTCATAAATTGTACTGTCTTATTTTTAAGTGTACAGTCCTGTGGCATTATACTTAGGAGCACTGTGTTAACATACATTCCCTCATAAAAATAATTAGGAAGAAATTATTGATGGATTTCAGGAAGCTTTTCTGTCAAAATACAGATAATATTTTCAGGAGAAACTTGAAATATGATGCCTCCTCTCAGATCGTGCTTTCAGAGCCTATTAGACATTAAACACGGTCACAGTGCTGGGCAGGTCCTCTCCTAGTCACAATGAGAGCTCTCCAGTTCTCTCCATTTGGAAGCCAGACCTGCCCATTCTCAGTTCTAGAATGCCACCATCATACTTAATGTTTCTTTTTACGTACTTCCTGTTTCTATGAATGCGTCCACTCTAGATACTTCGGATAAGTGGAATCATAGAGGATCTGTCCTTCTGTGACTGCCTTCCAAAGTCCTCCATATCGTAGTACATGTCAAAATTTCCGTAGTGTTGATGCCACATAATATTTCATTGTGTATATACTACATTGTATTTGTTCGGCTGTTCATAAACAGATTGTTCCGTCAAGTGCGTGAGTAACGGTGCATAATGCTGCTATGAGCAATCCAATTCTTACTTTCAGTTTGGGTATATGTCCTCAAAAGTAGAATTCCTGGACTACGCCGTAATTCCATTTTCAGTTTCTTGAATAATTTCCATCCTCTTTTCTATTGTGACTGCCCCAGTTTACGTCCCCACCAGTGGTGCACCGGAGTCCCAATAGTTCCACATCCTCACCCGCATCTGTCATACTCTAGTGCTGCAGCCTTATTTTGTTGTCATTCTTTTTCAGTAGCCTTCCTGGAGGATGTAATGTGGTACAGCACGATGAATGTTTTTCCTGAATGACTAAAGATGCTAAGCATCGCTCTATGTACTGATTAAGACTTTGTGTATGTTCACTGGAGATGGGCCTATTTACATTTCTTGTCCATTTTTATCAGTGTTTTTCTCCTAGTTGTTGCTTTTTAAGATTTCTTCTCTTTTTATTTGCACTGCTCTGATCTGATATGCCTGGGTGGTTTTCTTCAGTTATTGTGCTCGTGGTATGTAAAAATGTTTGAATCTCTGAGTCCAAGCCTTTTATCAATTTTAGAAAATTCTTTCTTTCTTTCTTTCTTTCTTTTTTTCTTTTTTTTTTTTTTTTTTTTTTTTTTTTTTTTTTTTTTTTTTTGTATTTTAGGGAAGAGTCTACGTGGCGTTCAGGGTCTCACTACTAGCTCAGACTCATAGCGATCTGCCTGTTTACAGCCTCCCAAGAGCTGGGATTACAGGCATGCACTACCATACTTAGTCTTGAAAACTCTTAATTGTCATCTTCTCTAGTATTATTCCAACCTCATTTTCCTCTTCTTTCTTAGACTGCAACTATAGATATGTTGAACTTTCTACCGAACCCACATTTTGCTTTTAGTATATATTTTACTTCTTTCTTTTCCTTTAGTCTGGATGTTCTACATTTATCTCCCTTTACCAGACTTCTTTTGTGATTTTAAATTTATATTAAATTCTTATTTTCTGTTACTTTTTCACTTCTAATGTACTTGGATCTGTCTTGAATACATCAAGCATAGTTATTTTAGTATCCTTATCTGACAACTCCAATATCTTGATCATTGTGCCTGTATTTGTAGGGTCTATTTCTTGAATTTTGGTCATTATGGGCCTCAGAGTAATTTTTTACTTTTCTTAACCTCAAAAATTTAGTTGGCCAAGACGATTACGTATCCATCTTTTTCTATCTTGCTTTAAAAGTCCAACTACTATTAATCACAGTTGGCATCTTTGTACAATTTTTAAATAATTGGCAGATAGTGAGAATGAAAAATGTTAGCATCTTGGGAGGATAATGTTCAAGCAAATAAAGAAGGAAAGGTGTCCCGCCAACCCCTCGCATAGTGATGCAAGCAGGGGCACAGTCTTGCCCCGCGTCTTCACACCTCCCCTTGGGGGTTTAGGATTTCGACACGTGGCCGTGGGGAGCAGATGTGGCAGCACTTGACCCCTTGCACATGGTCTCCAAGAGCCACAAAGTTATGTGAGTCTGGGAAGATACAGGGCTTGGAAGTTAAAAACGTACGTCGTGAAGGGGAGCTGTCTAGTTTAAAACACAATGCCACTTCTGGCTGCATGAAGTTGAGCACACTGCTTCTTTTCCTTCACCTGTCAAAATGAGGGTGACGCAGTTGTGGGTCCTGTGTCTAAAATGACAACTTAGGCCAGGTGTGTTTCTTTCAGAACTTGGATTTTTAAAAATACTTTTTTAAAATATGTGCATATTTATAATAGTTATCTTGAGGATGAAAATCCAAGCATGAAATTCATTTATGTTCCCTGTGTACTATATATACCTCCCTTGCAGGTTAACTGTATACCATATTTTTAGTGCACCTGCATTTTGACTGCAACTCACCACATGAGTTCATGAGGAACTCTCCACTTGTAACATCATGTCCAGACCCAAAAAGTTTTGAATTTTCAAGCATTTGAGATTTCAAATCTTCAGATGGCTGATGCTTAACTTATAATTGTACTTGCCTCCTAGGATTATCTAATTTGGGGGAGTAAAATAGCAAAGGGAAATGACAAAGCCTTGATAACTGTGGTATTTTTAGCTTTTCTATGAATAGGAAAGTGAGAGCAGCATGTGAAATGGGTTGGAATGAGAAGCACAACAATACCCGGTGCAAGGACTGGGGAGATAGCACAGCGGCCTAAGCACCTGCCTGGCAAGTGCAAGATCCTGAGTTCAATCCCTGGTACCAAAAGAGAGAGAGAGAGAGAGAGAGAGAGAGAGAGAGAGAGAGAGAGAGAGAGATTTAACAATACATGGTACAGAGTTATCACAAGAGACAAAGTCCTCATGAGTACAGATGCTCCTCAAGTACAGATCCGTCCCAGCAAACCTTTTGTCAGTTGAACACATGAGATGCTGAGAGTGTAGTCAGTACAGCTGGCCTGCCAACCAGCACAGCACAGCAGCCCAAGGCAGGGCTGAGAGTCTGTGGTTTCCTTTGAGATGGTTCAGCTCATTGGAAGCTGCCCTCCGCGGTCCCTGGATGCATGACCAGAGTATCAGAGGCATATCACCAGCCAAGGAAAAGACGTCCAAAATTTGAAGTATGGTTTTTATTGCTTCAATTTTGCACTTAAGCCGTCATCAAGTTGAAAAGTAGTAAATCAAGGTCCTGTAAGTCAAGGACCATCTGTACTGAAAATGAACAAAACAAGAATCAAATTGGACAAATTTATTTCAAAAGAAACTAAAGCATTATCTGTGTTTGGAACTTATAAAGCTACTCTGAACTTGTGTTTTGAGAAACAGCATTCTTCTTCCTAGTTTTTAAAGGAAATGAAGCTGTAAAAAGAAGCCAGGAGTGCTGGTGAACACCAGAACACCCAGCTGTTGGGGAGCCTGAGGTGGGGACATCCCGTGAGCTCAGGAGTTCAAGGCCAGCCTGAATAACACCAAAACGCTTCATCTCATGTAAAAACTTATTGTCAAATTATACAAAACAAACCAATGTATGTTTTTAATGCTAAGATTTATTTGTTCTTCCAGCGTTTATTGAGCCGGACACTGCTGTAAGTTCTGGAGGTGTGGCGATAAGTAGAAGAGACGAAAGTCACATCATCAGGAGAGCTTGAATTTTGTGCATGGCAGGGATGATTGAAGAATTTGATGGACAGTTTTTCGCAGATTGGTTAAAAGTGGATTGAAATAGGAATATACTGGAAAAAAACAAGTTATTTAGGAGGCTGTTCCTCTTTTGTGAAGAGAAGTCACAGAGGCATATTCGTAGGTATTTGAGAGACTCCCCAAAAGGTACACTTGTACAGTTACTTAATTTTTAGAAGCAAAATGGCTTCCCAGCACACATTCCTCTTGAATTCTTGGGAATTCCTCTTGAAGCCTGAAGCTGGTTCTTCAGCTTCTGGTTCTGCACAGACAGGAGAATGGCAAGGGCAACATTGCCATGGCAACTTTGATGGTGAAATCTTGCAGATTTTATGAGGGGAAGGAAAGATGTAGGAACCCCGGGGTGAGCTGTCAGAAACTCTGACAAGGTAGTCAGAGCAGGAGAGGAGAAGTGGGAGCAAGCAGGAAGGGCAGCAGAAGCAGAGCCCAACTCCCAAGGCCAGGCTTAGTGGTGACTTCCAGCAGCTGCGTGCTCCAGGCTCCCGGCCAGACCCGGCTGCTTTGGGATCTCTTCAGGAGACAGCAGCCTGGCTTCTGTGCTTGAGGAGTGGCTGAGCCAGGCGAACAAGCTCCGGACATTGCCAAGCCTGGCCATGTCCTTATGTTATTTGTGCAGAGCAAAGAGCCTGGTTCTACCCTATGGCCCAGAGAGGACAGCCCAGGTGCAGTACAGGACCTGCAGTCAGCCCTCTCAACTGTAGAGCATCCATCAACCTCAAGAGGGAAGGAAGGACTAATGACAAGGAAATCCACACTTGTAGAATAACTTCTATGTCATCCCTGTACATTTATAAACTCATTTCCTTAGCTTTCCTGATAGTTTTGTGACAAAGACTCGAAACTGGGTTGCAGAGGGCTAGCTTGTGAGCTTTCCATGGTTACCACAGTTACGAAGGGGAAAATCAGTGCTGCTACCTATTTGTACATGACTGGGAGGACTGTTCTGTTTCTACTGTATTGCCAGGAGGAATAAGTTTGCTTGAAATTGGATGGAGGGAACATCATAAAATTTTTATCACCATAATAAAACTCTACAGTTTCATAGGTTTATGAAATAGAGATGAAAAACCCCTTCTTAAGGCAACAGCAATAGAACAATGTCAGTAGGAGCATCGATCCCATTGAATGTGACATCTCTGGCCAGAGTGGAAAGAATAGATGCTAGGGGTTCTGGGAGTAGGCAAGGAGCATGGCTATAATGACAACTAAGGATACGTGGGTAGCGACATCAGAAATGTAGGGCAGAGATCTGGTGAAAAATGTGGATTCAGGAGATTGAGGAATACAGGAAGTAAATTCAAGGATGTAAGTGAAATCACCCACGTGAAAAGTATAAAGATGAGGTAAGAAGAAAGCTGACCATAGAACCAGGAGTAAAATGAAAAGTAAGATTTAGCGAAGTAGGATGAAGACCCAGGCCCAGGAAAACTGAGTTCACAGAGGCAAAAATACGAGAGAGTGCTACAGAAGAATGGTCCACAGAGGCAAATAAATAGGCAAAGGAATTTGATGGTATGTCCATCAGGGTTTTACTAGAGGAACAGATACAACACAAGATACACAAATGTATAAGAAATTACGAGATTGTCTTACAATGGTCAGTCACAGAGTCGGATAAGGAAGCACTCAGAGAGCGCCTGCACATTGGAGAATAAAGGATTCAGTCCAAGGCCTGGAGCCCACTGCAGCATCCCATGCAAGTCAGTATTGTGAGGCCGATGAGTCCACACCAGAAGGCTGAAGGATCCAAGGCAGAGGCCGAAGAGTCTGCACTAGAAGTCTGGAGACAACATCTAAGCTGACTGTGAAGACCAGAGCTCCTCTGAGAAGGACCCTGAACTCCAACATCAGCATCCATCCCTCAATGGAGTGTAGCAATTACACCAATAGGGGTGGGGCTCAGAAAAGAGTGCTAGTGCTGAGCAACTGGGGACAGGGTCCCGAATCAATGAGCTCATCTTGCAAGGTTGTCTGTATATCACAGCATTTCAAGAGAGAGGAGAAAACATGGACCGAAACCCAGGGTACCTTTTTATGTAGTGTGTCGTTGAGGCATTTTTAAAACTGCAGTCATTAATCTCTTCAAATTCCTTCTGTCACTGTCCTCTTCTTCTCCAACTTCTTTACTGACAACTTTTCTTCTGAGACACGTATTTCCTTTACTTGTCACCCAGTGAAGTAGCTGTCTTTTCTTTCATGCTGTCATTGAACCACTACTCTTAGCCTCTTTTTTCTTTTAATTTTATTTATTTGTGTGTGTGTGTGTGTGTGTGTGTGTGTGTGTGTGTGTCCAGCTCAGCCCACCAGGGGGCGGGGCTAGCTGGCATGTGGTGCTGGGGGATCGAACCGCGGTCTCTGTGTTTTGCTAAGCTTGTTCTAAGTAGGTGCTTTAGACCAAAGAGCCATCTCACCAGCCCCAACTCTTAGCCTCTTATACCACCAGAAACAAGAGGCTTGTTAGGTGGGTTCCCAGGACCACAACTGTTCACGTGGTTGAAGTGAAAAAGTAAAGATATTTTATATGATCGCTTTTCCTAGATCTATCACGATTAGGAAGGAGGCTTTCATTGAAAACGCTACACTATAGAATTTCAAAATTGCATACCAGGGCTTGATGTAAGATGTCAAGGCTCTCCCTGCACTGAAGAGTCCAGTTTTACATATTGCATGTGGAGTTTCATAATTCCTCAGAAATCCTAAGCGAACAGGCTGCAATTACAGATCTGAAATCTACCATACCTTCATGCTCACAAGTAGAGGAAAACATTGAATAGAAGTTGTTAATCACTTTGGCAGTTATTAATGTGTGGCAGCTCTGAGTGTGGTGATGGCATAATGTAGTCCCCAGGAGGGATCTGAATCAACAGGCCCTCATTCCATCATGTCAGTCATTTTTATTTTCCCTACAGGTTCTGAATACGATATCAGGTATCTCTGCCATTCACCTCATATGCGTAATTAGCAGTTTTATTACTTAAAAAAAGCTTCAGATGCTATTTTATATTATCAGCAAAACCATTCAATATTTAAGATGAATTAGTGAAAGGTTTTTTAAATTGTGAAGTTCTATATTATATCTCTGTCTAACCAAAATACAGCCACCCGTGGTCCTCCAAAATAACCTGAGAAACATCTAACAGCTTTATTGAGATCTAACCAGAAACTGTTTGAAAAAGGCAGATTTGTTCTTGCTTGAAAATACCATATAAACACCAAAAAAAAAAAAAAAGTCCCATCTGTCAAATTGCCTGGAGAATACATTTAACAAGAAATGAAGCTACATTAAAGGCCATAAAATATGCAGCAAGGGAGAGAAGACTAAAGCCATCCCGCAGCTCATTGGCTTCGCCTACTGTGCAGTGTGCTCCTTGTGAACAAGACAGATTGGGTTGTTTCTGCTGCATCAAAATATCTGCCTTCACAGAGGAGGAGAATTGGAAACAGAACGCTGGCCTGCGCATTCCAGCTCTGTCCATGGTCATTAGCCAAGGAAATGTGAAAATTAATTACATTTTCTTTCCTTTTGCGGGATCATAACAACTTTCCCTACCAAGAAAACAGCAGCAACACCAACAACCTGTTTACCATCAAGGAGCATGAAAGTTCATTCGTAGAGTTACCAACTCGCCCGTGAGGGAAGTGAACCTGGCCTTAAACATTTTGTGGCTGTGTCCAAAGCCAAAGAAACAATTGCAAAAGACTGTGCTGGTACAGTGGGTACTCGTAATAGTCTAAGCTCACTATTGTTTCACCAAAATGTAGCAGCGATGCGAGGAAATTGGGGCCATTTCAAGATTGCTAACAGGAAATTTTCGTTTGCCCTTTGGAAAAGGAGATACTATAAACTTATCGGCACACCTTTTGCAAAGGTGTTTCTTTGCTCAAATTGTACTTCTGAAAGGTGTTCACTTTGCTGTCAAATCACAAATGGGAAAAACATTATGTAGGACAAAATGTTCAGTGTTAAACTTATTGAAAGTGGTCTCCATCTGTGGATGCTAGCAAATCTATCCAAGGATTCGCTGTGGATGCATTCTAAAGATAGGAGAATAACGTTAGATGTTGTGTGCAGTTGATAAGCACTTACAAAATAGGAACTACACTGCTGAATGATCTTGCTTATTAGTAACAAATAATTTAGTACTCTGATGTAAAAATAGAAATCCTAGTATCTTTAATGTTTTCTTGACACTAGGGAATATAATATTTCTATTGTTAATTTAACAGAAATATGAGGCAAATTATTTGGTTGGTTTCCTTTATCCCAACTGTTGAACTAATATTTAGTGACTAGAAAATGTAATTAATAAGAAATACAGTCTCTCAACAAAGTGTGTGTTGCAAGTTGCAAAATTCCAATTTCATAATAATAATCATCAAATAGTTTAAGAATGACTACTGTTCTTATAACAGGTCTGGAATTTAAATGCAAGGAAAAGAGCTAAGTGTTTTTAAATTAACCAAACAGTTAACAACATAAGAAATAAACAGTTTTCTCTGTTTAAGATTGCTTGAAGTTTTAGAAATTTGGGTATGTTATAAAATATGATGTAAAATATAAAACATGTACACATTCACAAGAGTGACGTATCTAATTGCCTAAAGAAATATGCATACAACTATGGCTGAAATATGCAACCTCTGAGAAGTGCTAAAAGTTTTGGTCAGGGCTGGGAAGATAGCTCAGTGGTCTAAGCACTTGCCTGGCAATCACAAGGAACCTAGTTCAGTCCCCAGTACTGCATGCAGTGCTGACCCAAAAACTGGGCATGGGGTGGATGCTATAATCCCAGCGCTGGGAAGACTGAGACAGGAGCATCACTAGGAGTCCACAAAGTGCATAGTGAGACCTTGTATTGAAAGGAGAAAGTTTTGATCAAATCAGAAAAGTAAAATGCTCTAGAAAGCTAAGATAAAGGCTCTACATACTTGCCCAAATCCAAGCACTATGCAACAGCAATTATTTTTAGCCCTGTACGTTAACCTTTTGTTACGGAGGAGTGAAATACAGTTCATAGTGACAAATGGGGAACATGATGTAGAGAGAAATTAGATCTAAATAAATGTACTAGTGGAGGTGCATTTTCAATAAAATAAAGAACTAGGCAGGACTTAGTTGGGCCTAATGTATGCCAATAATACTTTGACTCACTTTTGACAAAATGAATGAAGCGTTAGGTCTGTCTCTTTTTTGTGAACAAAAATACTTCCGTTTCACTGAAGTAAAACTGAGGAATAATGATGATTTGCAGCCAGCATCCTCCTTTGAGATATTTGCCAAAGTATATTTCTATAAAGTAAACCATTTTAACAGCCTTGGTATAAATTGTTTTTATATTTGGGATTCAAAGTATTAAAAGTGGGCTTTGGAAGCTCAGGAACCGATGCAGAACCTGTGCACCAGGCAGATGCGAAAGGGACTGTCTACCTCTTATGAGAGCCTGGTACAGGAACAGCTATCACTATGTTTTTATGGAAAAGAGAACTTGAGAAATAACACATGGAACCTGTATTTTCTTATCCAGCTAAGACAGTAGATATTGCATAATCACAAAAGGGGTTACTGGTGTGTTCTGTTTAAACACAACGTTTTAAGAAAAGGTGATTTGGCTTAGACTGTGGCTGCTTTATGGTAGCATTGGGACTCACACTGAGGCCTCCTGACTCTTCACTCAGAGCCCTTTAATGGAGATCTGGCAAGGCTCCTGACAATCCTTGATGCTCCCGCTAGCCATGCAGCTCGGCTCATAATTGCTCCTTGTTCCACTTCCCGGCAAACATGGCTCCCTTCAGCTTCCATGAACCGGCACATTATTCACCCAGGGAGGACAGAGACGGGAGTGCAAAATTAACTCAGTGAAGTAATTATCTTTAAGTTGTCCAGAAAACAAGGATAATAACATGATTTAATTATTTGTTATTTTCAGCCCATGTGTCTTTATTTGCATTAATTGAGTACCTAATTCGTCTATGTTAGGTACAAGTGACTCTTGAGTTATTTAGATTTTATTTCTAAAGGACCATAGAAGAGTTGTAAATTGGGGCCTTTGATTATGGAATTATCCTTGTGCAGTGGATGTCTAAAGTTGAAATTTAAAATATCTACATACCATCAAGTAAAACCCCTATTAAGTTTTCAGGTTTCTCTATCAAAACACACACATGTGTACACATGCACAAATGAGAAGGGATGCTTCTGAATATGCAATTTACTCAGCTTTTTTACTCTTAGTAAAACACGACTAGTATTTTCCCATTAATAATTTTCAATTAAAATAGTAATATAACGTAGTGAAATGTGTAATATATAGTGAAAATTTTACTGAAAGGAAATACACAATCTATTATCTCAGGAAGTTAGCCACTCCACCTCATGGAAGCTATGACAAGGACAGCTGTAATCTAGTCATCTAACAAAACTCCTGAATAAAATACACTTTTATTCCTCAATTTAAACCTCATAGTTTACATTAGATTCTGCAACTTTTTCACCCTGCATGTCTACTGTGTTGGTCTAGAACTCTCCATCACCCTCTCCATCTCTGCTTGCTGGTAACCTGTTTCATTCCCTCATTCTTTCTCTCTGTGTGTCTGGTTTATCAACATAGCATAGTGTCCTTCCGATCCATCTATCCATATATATATATTTTTTTTTCATTCCCTGTCAGTACATACTTGGATTTTTTCCCCTGTCTTGACTATTGTGAATAATTTTGCAGTGAGCATGCAAATACAGATACCGCTTCAACATACATCTTCTAATTCCTCTAGATGTATACCAAGACAAGGATTGCTAAGTCATAACAGAGCTCCATTTTTTAATTTGCTTAGGGACCTTCACACAGTTTCTCCTAATGACCAGTTTTCAGCAAGACTTCTAAACCCTTGCCAGTGTTCCTTAGCTTTTGTCTTTCTGTTTGTTTTTTTTTTGTTTTTTGTGGAACCGGGGATTGAACTCAGGCCCTCGCGCTTGCCAGGGAAGCGCTTATTCCACTGAGCCATCTCTCCAGCCCCGCTTTTGTCTTTCTGACAACAGCTATTATCTGAGATGCTATCTTGTAATGACTTTCATTCACAATTCCCTGCTTATTGGTGACGTTGAGCACTTTCTCATATACCTATTGGACATTTTCATGTAGGCATTGGAGAAACACGTGTTTCTTTCCTTGGCCCATTTTCGAATCACATCGTTGTCCTGCTCTTGAGTGTAACATTTATGCATTTTGATATTAACTCTTTATCTGATAAGCAGTTTTGGTTATTTTTTTCCCAGTTCCTAGGCTGCCCTTGCATTGGCTGCATCTGTTGCTGTGCACAAAGCTTTTAGGTTGTTGTGTTCCTGCTCATTTATTTTTGTTTTTGTAACCTGAGTTTGGTCATTCATTTATCAAAGCTATTTCTTGGTTCCCCTATGCCCTTGCAGGAGTTTTTTGGCTTAAGTCTTGAACTTTGGCCTTCTATGCCTTTGCAGTTGCTTTTGTGCAAGGATTAAGATATGGGGCTTGGGCTGGCGAGATGGCTCAGTGGTCTGAGGCACCTACTTGGAACTAAGCATGGCAAAGCACAGGGACCACGGTTCGATCCCCCAGCACCACATGCCAGCCGGCCCTACCCCCTGGTGGGCTGAGCTGGCCACACACACACACACACACACACACACACAATAAATGAATAAATAAATGTTTAAAAAAAAAGATATGGGGCTAGCTTTATTCTCTCGCGTGTGAAAGTTCAGTTTTGCAAGCTTTGCCTCTGTTTACCTCTTAGTGGTGTCCTTTCCAAAGACCAGATCATCATGTATGATTGAATTTATTTCTGGGCTCTTTGGTTCTGTGTTTCTGTTTTTATGCCAATATCATATTGTTTTGATTGATGCACTCATCTATAAATTTAAGTGAAGTTTGATGTCACCCACATTTTTAGGATATTTGAAGGTTTTGCTTATTTCTTATGAATTTTAGGAACTTATTCTAGTTCTTCGATGGCTACATTGGGGGTTTGATAGGGATTGTGTTAACACTATACATTATTTTGGTTAGTCCTGACTTCTCAACAATACTGATTCTTCTCACTTCAGAACATGGGAAAGCTTAAGTTGTTTCAATTTTCTTTCATCAATAATTTCTCGGTTTTTACTATATAAATTACTCATCTTCATGGTTTACTTTATTACTACATGTTTTATTTGTTTTTGCCCCATTGTACATGTGATCTTTGTCTCTCTCTCTCTCTCTCTCTCTCTCTCTCTTTCTTTTTCTTTCTTTCTTTTGATACCAGGAATCAAACCCAGGGCCTTGTACTTGCCAGGCAGACGCTGTGCCCCTGAGCTATATTGCCACTTTCACTAGTTTCTTGCACCTAGGTTATTATTTGTGTATAATAAATGTGTATAATTATTTCTGTAGAAGTGTGAAGAGTGGTATCCTTCCCTGTACCAATTGTAGTAGAAAAGCTTTCTGCTGCTCCCCATGGTCTGAGCTATGGGTTTTTTCATAAATGGCCCTTACTCTGTTCAGAAATTTACCTCCTGTGCCCCTGATTATAAGAATTTTATAACTTAAGTGTGCTAAACTTTGCAAGATGCTTTCCCAACATCAATTAAATAATAGGGGGATTTTAAAATTATTTCTCATGCCACTCATGTGGCATATCGCAAGAGTTTATAACCGCCTGGTGTGGCAGCAATAAATTTTCCCCTTAATCATGGAGTGGGAGCTTCTTTATGTGTTGTTGAATTCGATTTGCTAATATTTTATTAATATTTTTGCACTGGTATTTTTCAGAGATACTGACCTCTTGTTTCCCATGCTACAGTATTGACTTAGGTATCAGAGTGATCCTTCCCTCACTAAAATGTGTTTGGAAATGTTATCTTTAATTGGATTTTTATGAAGCACTAGTAATAACAATTCCTTGAATGTTTGACAGAATTTAGCTGGGAAGTCTTCTGATGGTGGGGTTTTCTGTGCTCAAAGGTTGTAAATTAATCTTTTAATCTCTTAATCTATTATGGTCTACTTGTACTTTCTATCTCTCCCTGATTCAGTATTAATAAGTTGCTTTTTAAAAGGATTTACCTAGTTTTCTTGACAATCTAATGTATTGGCATATTAGAGTTCATTATGGTCCCTCGTTTTCTTTTTTCCTGAGTCATCTGTTGTAATGTCTCTACTTTCATGTCTGATTTTATCTGAGGTTTTTCTACTTTTTCTCTTATCCTAGCAAAGGTTTTGTCAATTTTTTTTTCCCCAAAGTACCAACATTGTGTTTTGTTCAATTTCCTCTGGATTTTCTGTTTTCTGTTAGATTTATTTCTGTTGTTTTTATTATTTCCTTCTGTTAACTTTGGATTTAATCTGTTCTTTTCCTCACACCTTGAGGTATAATACTGGGCTCCTTAATTAGGATCTTTATTATTTCCTCGTGTAAGCATTTATTGCCGTAATTTTCATGTTAGAATTTCACTTACTGCACCCCCTAATTTTTGTTGTATTTACACTGCTGTTGATTACAAGCTATTTCTGAATTTGCTTCTCAAATCCTTGTTCGACCCATTGGCCCTTCTGAAACATTGCTTAGTTGCCACATATATATAAATATTTTTTAATTTTCAAGAGTTCTCCTCTTTATTTTTAGTTTCATACCTTAGCACTTAGAAACAAAAGGAGATATTATGTCATTCTTGTTCAATTTGCTCAGGTGCCTTTTGTGGAGCCACATGTGACGTATCCTAGAGAATGTCCCGTGTGCTTGGAAAATAATGTGTGCATAATCTGTTATCGAATAGGAAGTTCTGTATAGGTCTGTTGGGTCCATTTGGTCAAAACCTGAGTTAAAGTTCAGAATTTTCTAATCAGTTTAACGTCTTCTTGTCCTACTTTGTTGAAAGTGAGATATACAAGTCTACTACTGGTGTTAGTATTTTTTACTTTAAAGAGTAAAAACAAATATATATTTGGGATAGCTGAGATGGTTGCAGTACTCATTTCGATCAGTTTTTTAAAAGTAGCACTTAATGTTTAAAACCGTCACGTTGACTAACTCTATATTGTCTATAGTCTGAGCAACTATATCAAACGTGCAATATGAAAGCCACAGTTGAATATCAACACTTGATGAAAAATACCTGCTCCTTATGATGCCTCAGATGTTTGAAATGCAGTGAGATAGTGAGGTTAAGATTGATAGCCCAAATCGTTTGATAATAACAATAAGCTTGTCTTCTGGATGGTTAACAACCTAAGTTTGCAGACCAAAATTAGAGAAAAAGGAGGGCTACAAGGAAAGCCAACATTTTGACCCTAGCCTTCTAAGGTCAATTAAGACTCAGGACATATGAGAACTTGTACTGTAACGTCATATACCTCGGTAGTATCCCAAATTTTCTGATCAAGAAGATTATGGGGCCAAAGAGGAAAGTGATCAATGACATAGAGTGTGCCTAAGGAGAGTCACATGGGGAGAAGACACTCTCTCAGGCTTTCACAGAAGAGCACATTGGCCAAGCATTGGCCGTGACTTATCCACATGGCTGCACTGATAAAGGTTCTACAATCTGTGGTACAGGATCTCAGGACAAATCCTGAGGGCATTTCACTGACCTTCTCAGACCAAAAAGCTACAACTCTTGTTGCACAGGTCCTGCTTTGCCTTGCTCTTAACCATCCAGCAGAAAAGTATGAAGACGAAATTATAAGAAATAAAGCCATGCTGTTAAGTTGAGCTGTGGGGGACTTAGGTCAATAATTTCTGACATTGCCAGTTAAACAGAAGACCCAATGCTATTATGGGCTACTGGACTCTTTGAGAATATTTTGCTGAGTTTACACACCTATAATATTCAGTAACGGAACTTAGAAAAAATGGGTTATACAGATGAATGTCCATTTTGTATCTGTGTATTCAAAGTGGTTGGGATAGATATATAGTTACATTCTGTTAATGAATAGAATGATTTGTTCTAATGCTGTTTGTAAATAGGATCACAAGTCCACATCTTGTACAGCAATTAACCACTAAGAAGAATATATGCAGTGTATTATTTGTTGAAAAATAAAAAAAAAATTAAAAAAAAGAAAGCCACAGTTGAATACCTGTCCTCTTGTTCTTCTAAAAACGTGGACCCTTTCGAATGTCTTATCAATTAGTGTTCTCTTTTTAAAATAAATTTTAAAAATTAAAGTAAAAAAGAACAAGAAAAAAACTAAAGTTTATTGAAAGTAAGCATTAATGTTCAACTATCTGACCAATTTTGCCGACCTACAGGTGATACCATAGTATTATTAATACTATTCATTGTATATATGCTATTACTTCCCTCCTGGCCATTAATAATTAACTCACATATTTTGGTACATACCGACACTGTTTCATCAAGTAGCCTCGTGGGGTGTCTTCTTGTACCCCTCACCTTCAGTCTGTGTGCACTGTGAAAGCTAACGGGAGCATCTGGTCAGATCTTGGTTTTATCTACTCAAAACTGTCCTTTACCTTTTTTATTGGAAAGCTGACTCACTTACACTTAAGATCATTGCTGATGAATAGGAGCTTCTGTTACCTGTCGTTTTCTCATTCATGTATTGCTGGTTTTCCCCTTTCTTCAGCTTTATGGCTTACTTCTGCAATTCGGTGGGGATTTTCAGCACTAAGCTTTAATTCTTTTCTTTCTCAATTGTGTATCTGTATTGTGTAATTTTTTGTATTATATTACGCATGATTGCCTAAAACTTCTTATAGTTACTTTTTATTGTTTTAAGTTCATATTCTCTTAATGAAATTCCAAAAGGCTTTTCCTTCTTTTCCTTTTTTTCACTGTGTAACTAGATTATTTCAAACAATCAGTCTTCACATTTAGATATCCTTCCTTCTGTTTGTGGTAATCTGCTACTGAAGTTCTCCAATGTAGTTTTTAATCTTACTCATTGAATTCTTCATCATCACATTTCTGTTTGGTATTAAATCTAATTGAAAAGCTGTTATGGGGAAAAGGGGAAAGGAAGGAAAGAAAAATGAACTTAAAGATATAGATAGATAGATAGATAGATATAGATATGGATCTAGATACAGATATATAGATATATAGTTACATTCTGTTAATGAATAGAATGATTTGTTCTAATGCTGTTTGTAAATAGGATCACAAGTCCACATCTTGTACAGCAATTAACCACTAAGAAGAATATATGCAGTGTATTATTTGTTGAAAAATAAAAAAAAA
>NW_004524633.1:7870410-7895000 GCF_000260255.1 Octodon degus
ACAAGGGGTGGCACACGGCTGCCTTCTTTCCATAGGGAAGATGCGGACCTCAGCAGCTCACACTGTGGACGGCTCACCAGGCCTCATGAGGCCAAGGCTGTGTTTCGCTGAGGGACCAGGTGCCACATTAGTCCTAGCACCAGTGTCACAGTGGCTCTCCGGAACCAAAGCCCTTTTACTCTAAATGTGGTACTGAGCTCGTTCTCATTCTGGATGTGCCTGGCAGTCCTCTCTTGGCTTCCCCACAGGCCTGCACTGCCTGCTCCTGGAGGAACAGATGGTTGCTTACTTGGGCACCAGAATCACAGCTGTTCCACTGGGGCTGGGCTCCTGAGTAGCTGGGCGCAGACCACAGCGCCTACTGAGGAGGGGACCATGACCTTGTGTGGTAGGAGCTGCAGAGTCTCAGCAAGGGCATAGTGCACCGCTGTGTGTGCCTGTGAGGCAGTGGTCGCACCATCTCAGGGAGAGGAGCTCCTGACCTCTGAGAAGAGCCGACTGCAGTAGTAGCTCCACTGTCAAGATGGTCACAGTGCGTTGAGCCATGGGAGAGGGACACAGTGCAGGTTCCTCTGCTAGGGTCCTGCGTGCATGTGAGCTCTAAGCTGCTCCCTCGCCTGGGCTCAAGGACTGCATGATTTCCAGGAGTAAAGACTGCAGGAGTCCTGGGTGGTGACAGCAGCTGCTGGGGGCTGCTCGTTCTTCCCTGGAAGGTGAGAGCCTCTGGTTCTTAACTGATCCCAGCCATGGGGATGAGTGGTAGAGACCGAGAGGTCTGGTCCCTGTTAGCCAGGCTGTGCTGTGGTCAATAAGGTTTCCACAGCTGTCTTGCTGCACCCTGGTGCTCCCCCTTGGACACTGTAGTTGAAATATGCTCATTTATTTTTGTTGCAAGAAGACAAAGTGTCGGCTCCAGCTGTTCATCTTGCTGAACACCTTCCTCATCTATAACCTCATGTTAATGGCTGCACAGTGTCCATTATACATGTGCTGTGTATTCACTGGGAATCGTCTCCAACTGCAGTGTAAGCTCTTCTAAATTGTCTCTGCTTTTATAATTAGTCATGCTTGACTTCATACACATTTAAGTCTGGATAAATGTTCAAGTTTAGAATCACTGTTCAACTAAAATTTCTGAGTAAGTTTGGCATTTTTCACTTCTATTCCTTTACTTCTTATTCCTGTCGGTAATTTGTTCCTTTGCTTATGACTGCTTTTATTCCAGTTTTAGTCCATCAACTATAAGCTAAATAAAGCTTTCCTTCCTTATTTCTGGGATTCAGGTATTTGTCCCAGTAACGAGAGAAAATTAAATGAGACATGGAGATTAGTTCTCCTGCATGTCTTCATTACGTACTTCCTCTCATGACTTCAAGGGTTTACAAACCCTTGCCTGATCATCTTGTAGAAGGCCTGGGACACTTGCTGTCACTTCCTTAGTATTGTATTTAGGTCATCAATGTGGACAAGCCTTCCGGATGATAGGTGTCTGAATCGGATAGTTCAAGTAGTGATCACACGTAGGGCGATAACAATGTCAATTTGTCCCACAATTGGTGGTGTTGAGCTCATCTGCTTAGCTGATGGGGTGCCCCCCACTGGGCATTGGACCCTTCTAATGAATAAATAATGTGTGGGCTTTGAAAGTACACGAGCAACCTGCCTCTACCAACTTCTTTAACAAAACTACACCATTCATTGATAATCTTGACTGAGGTCCCACTAGAAATTGCAAAATGGACATATTTTCTCCTTTTCTACTTTATATTAAGATTCTTTTAAGAATCTTCCATTTTGACCTTTCTCCTTCTCTCTCCATCCCCTCTGTTCTCTTTTCTCTCTCTAGCCCAATTCTCATCACTATGAACTCCTGGATTTATTTTTAATTCAGTAACTTAAAACTTGACAATTTTAAATATTCAGTAGAACTTTGAAGTCCAGCCCACTTTGGCTGATTAAAATGCTCAGAGTCATGCAGTTCAGTCAAAGTGTTTGATAACATTGACACTGTGCTGGTCTTTTTAAAATGGTAATTGTGATGGTCTTCCGCAGGTCTCACTATGAGATACTTTGAAATTAATTACTTCACAATTTCTACTACTAAAAATAGTATTTGAAATTCGCAAGATTAAAACTGACAGAAAATAGTTCAATCCCCGGTACCACAAAAAAAAAAAAAAAAGACAGAGAATTTGTCTACAACATGATCTCCAAATTCTTATAAGAGTCCACCACTTTTTCTGAGCAACTCACTAAGAATGGGCAATTATTGATTTATGCAGTAACTCCAGGATGTTTAATATTTCATCATGTGTTAAATCACTTTATGGTATTTTTGTCTCTTGGTGAGAAAACATGGACCTTTATTTATGATTACTGGGTTTTTTTTCCTATTTTTTGCTCTCTATACAAGCTATTTATTGGCTTCTCCATATTTTAACATGAGCTTCTAATGTTTGAATGACAATGAGAAAGTTTGATCATCAAATGTTGATTGTCAAAAATACTTCATCAGTGTTTGTGAATAAGTTATGATTCTCTTTTAAAAGAAACAAAGAAAAAACACATCTTCTGAGGTAAAAATTTCTATCTGGAAAGTTACAGGAAATGTGGCTTATTTTTAATATGAATATGTATTATCGTGATAAAATCGAAGTGTGTTTATATAGAGTAAATAAAAGGATATTTCATGTAGTCAGGCTTTTTTTTAAAAAAGCTTCCTTTATTTTATTTATTTATTTTTTTGGTGGTGCTGGGACTTGAACCCAGAGCCTTCCATGTGCTACACAAGCAGTCTACCACTGAGTGACATCCCCAGCCCTGGTTAGTAAGTCTTGCTGAATCTGGGTGCATCCACTGTTCTGGGACTTGGTTCCCTCTTCTGTATGAAAAAGATAAAGGTGTTTGCTCCTCCTTGTAAAACTCGTAGGAGGCCCTCATCTAATTAATGTCTCCGTTGCAATTAGTATCGCCATCATTATTTTTACATTTTCTGTGGTGCTGCCAACGCTTGCATGAGTTTGAGGCCATAACGCTGCAGATAAGGGCCCTAAAAGTATACCTGTTTTTTTAGGTAACCAAAGTTGGTGTATGTATATTGACACACTGTTTATTTCTCACTGTCGACCAAGACTGCCAGTTCAAACCCTGGGGTGAAAAACTTAAATTACTTCTCCAGTGCTTCAGATATATCCTATGAGCAATTTTTTTTTAGCCTAAATAGAGCCTACCTGTTTGTATGCTCCATGAAACTCATCCCAACTTCCGTGAACCATGACAAAGTAAACTCTTCGGCTCTAACAGTTGGCCAAAGGCTGCAACGCTTGGTAGGTGTTTTTGGTTCTGAGCAAAATCACCTGGACATATGGCCTCTTCCCCCATTCACCTCACCCAGAGTTTTGCTGTTGGCTCTTGTTTGGCAGTGCTGCTTTAGTGTTCTGGGTGACAGCCCCATGCTTCTGTCTAAATGGTTGTCTCTTGGGGCAGAACTTCCCCCCAAGAAAACGCATTGTGCAACACTGCCCTCTGCTGGACATGTCCTTCCCTTGCTCACCTTGGAAACCCCTTCACTCACCCTAGTACCATACAAAAATTTGGGGTCAAAGCGGGGGACAAGTTACCAGTCTTTTCATAAATCTTAAGCCTACAGTTTGCTCTTTTATTTTTTTCAAGAGGTGAGGGAAGGGTAACCACGCCTGAGGGAATTTGAGCGTGGGTGCCACCGTGCCGTACAATATGTGCTCCGCACACCGTCCTTCCCTTTATTCCCAGTGAGACATGCCGAGCCTGGTGTTCCTGGGACATCCTTCAGGTGCCCAGTGATGACTGTGACGCTCAAGGAGGACCCGAGTCTCTTCCGGAGGCCACAGAAAAAGGAAAAGACACTGGATTCTGAAACTGATTGTTGCATTAATGACTACCTATCAGTACTGTGTAGGAGGGAATATTCCTGTCTCATTGGGAAAGTGACCAAATGACGAACTGGCCGCAGACAGGGCTGGGCTGGAAGCCTGGACGTTGTAGTTCCACAGGCTGTGCGCCTGCTCTCGCAGCCGGCTGTATCTGCTCCAGAGCTGCTGCTAAGCCGCATTTGAATGTGTTACATTTCAGATCAGGCTACACAATCATTTAAAAAAATCTTTCCCTGCAAACTTTCTTACTTTTTAATCTGTCAGTTCATCAAGTATTTTGTAAAATTGTACTCTGTAACTTTAATAAAAAAAGTTTGTCTTTATTACATAAAATGTTAGTTTACCAGTACACTACTGTGAGACCCAGTTGCTTAGGGGTATAGGATGGTACCACTTTAAGGGAGGAAGGGAGAGAAAATGATCTATTTTTATTCAGGAAATAATCACCCAGATGGGTCTGTTAGAGATAAAAGCAAGACATTCCCAGGAGTAGTTTGTGTGAGGAAAAACAAGTCACAGAATGAGCTAAAACATTTTATTCAATAAATTATCAGGAAATACAAATTTCAGTCTTAGCAGCTTAAAAAACAGCTTCATAAGTAGACCCTGGAGACTGGAAAATGCGTAGATAGGCAGGAAAAAGTTGCTGAATGACTCTTACTAACTTGGAAATAAACAGGGTCTAAGAAAGGATGGCCAAGAGAGAAATCCCTTGGAAAGGAAAACCAGACTATAATTATACCAAATATAGCAATTTTCAGGTTGCTGGGTATAGTACGAAGTTCTGGTATTGAACAATAAAAAAGGGTTTGAGAGACTCAACTAAAAGCATGATAGCAGTAGCCAGTCGCCATGGTAACCGAAGGCACAGTGATGCGGATGGGAGAGAACACCGTAAAGATTAGGCTGAACTGATATATAAAAAGCCAGAGAGACAAAAATCAGCCAGCTGCTTTTTCTGAATACTCTTTTCTGATTCGGAAGAGGAACGATAGAGCGGTGGGAGCTAGAGCGAGGCAATACCGTATCATGAGCTGTGTAGCTTTCTTCGGTTTTGTTGGGGGCCCGCAGAAGGAAGGCCCAGATGAGGGGCAGCCCGTAATTAAAGGCATTCATCACAGAACGAGCGGCCATGCTGCTTCCAGTAGGGCTACAGGAAGCCTGGGGCGCAGAAGAAGCGATGCCTGCGAGGGTGCTGCAGGCCATTTCTCCACTGCCAAGCCTGCCTGGCAGCGACAGAGTGACTTAAATTCTCCAGCCTCAGAGTAGACCAAGCATCAAAGTGCCTGGGATTGTAATAAGATTGGGAGCACTTTCTGAGAAAGTTAATTAATTTGTCCGTAAGCCTTTGTATTCAGTGTTTTCAATCACTCTGGCTAATATTTACATTTATATTTATCAAAGAAGAAGTGGACTACTTACAGATGAACTGGGCAATTTACTGGTTAATTGTGCTAAGTGATTTACATCTCATTTAATTCCATGAAAAGCTTGTCATTGAAGATAGAAAGTCATGTTTTTTTTCAAAATTAAGTTCAAACTGTATCTAACTCCAGCGATGGCTGTAAATTTAAATATTCAAGATGCCCATCATGGGAGCAGACCCTGGCTGCTAGTTTCTGCCATTAAAGAGTTATCAGTTTGAAAGCTGAATTGATTCAACAAGTTTATAGTAAAAAAAATGTCCTTGACATAGGTAAGCACTCAAAATCTGGATTTATGAGCACCTCATGTTTACAGCTCTGAGCAGAATCTGAAAAACAGCTCTAAAGCAGAAAGCCAATAATCAGAGAGAGTAAACAAAAGACAAAAGGTAGAGAATCTGTTTACAGTTAGCTGTTTATGCTGGCCACACAGACCAAGGACTGCTGCTCTAGCCGGCTAGTGCTGCCATCAGGGTCTGAATGTGGTTTGCTCCCCTCAAAACTGGGCTTGAGATTTGGCTTCTGGTGTCACAGTGTTGCAAAGTCATAGATCCATTGAAAGGTGAATTTGGTCATGGGAGAGGCAGAAGGCTTTCTCTCTCGGGAGTGAGTTCTTAGTGCAGAGACCGGTGTGGTCACTGAAGAGTGGGTTATTGCAAAGCTGAATCAGCTTCCCCACCCTGCCCTCCTGCATGGCTTTCCTGGTGAAACCTCTCCTCCCCACCCACCTGTCTACTGTCCTGCCCATCCACGTGCGCAGTCACAGCCTCCCGAGACCAACAAGAAGCTAAGCAGATTCCAGTACAGGCTCTCAGCCTTCCAGCTCCTTCTATCCAAATCAACCCCTTTCTTATAAGTTACTCAATCTCAAGTATTCTAATGCAGCAATTGAAAATAGATTAAAACAATTGCCTTATCAAAGGACTGGGACTGCAGTGAGCAGAGGGAGACCGGGAAGCTCTCCTACAGTCAGTGGGGGAAAGCCACTTAATCATTACACTGTGGTGGGTGGAAAGGCTGGACTCCCTGAGCCATGCGGGAGCATTCAGCAGGGACCCTCCGTGTAGTCTTGCCAGGAACAATGCAGAATACATAGTCACATTTGACCTTCTGGTAAGCAGCAGATGAGGTTGCAGTATAGATGCAGCCCACATGTGGCCCAGAGGTACATTTATACTGTTGTTCATTTGAAATTTAAATTTTAACTGGACGTCTTTTTTTATTGGATTTTTTTATTTGTCTGATAAATCTGGTAACTTTATCATCAAATTTGGGAGGATCAGCAGAGCTCCACAGAAGGCACGGTGTGTAATCTAGGGCCCGAGGGACGACATGGGGATATGAAAAGAATACGGACCCACGAGAAAAGAAAAGGGAAAAAAAAAAGACTCATTGATTAAAGAAAGATGCCAGCAACGAAGTGAGGGACCGCTACAATGCCGTGTGGCATGGCCAGAAAACGCGGGACCGAGGAGCACAGGAATCCAGAACAGAGATGGAGAGGAGATGGCAAAAGTAGTAACCAAATCCTGCGGGCCTTGGGGTGCTCGGTGTCGCCAGCCACTGGGGCCTACCCGTCCCCAGCCAGACTTCCTGACTGTACCTCCACTTGACATATTTATTTACTTGATTCTCTAATTAATGTCACCTTTCCTTAGGAGCCTCCTCACTAGTTTCCCAGCCTCAAGAACTATAATTACATCCACGTCTTCAGTATCACCAGGTGTCCCTTTGTGTATTTTTGGAGCTGTGACAAGATGTACTTGTAGTGTAGAATCAATGAATTTTGAATGCTTTATGTTTTTTACTGAAGCAGAACAGTATTTCTTCATCATAGATTTACCAAGAATAATAAAATATTTTGTAATTAGAGAAAGATGGAGTTGGTATCTGGTCATGTTTGTTATAACCTGCTATTATTTCATTACCTATTTGCTTACTTAAAATTTCTTCTTTGATTAGTGTACGCTTACAGTACAAGATCATTGCGTTCCTCTCGGGGCACGGGCACGTAGGCCTGGCCTCTGAGGCTTTGATCATTTTGACTCCTGCCTTCCTCCTTTCTCCCTCCATCTCCAAATCCCCTTCCAATCCACAGTCCGCCTTCCTGGAGTTAGAACATATATGTTACTATAAAAGACATCCCATAAGAAACATGAGTCATCACTTGATATCACTGTATGTAAATGTCGAGGAGAGCACCAACATGCTTGGACTTTTTTTTGGTATTTTTTTTTTTTTTTAGGGAAGGGTCTACAGGGTGTTCGGGGTCTCCCTACTAGATCGGACTCGTAGTGGTTCGCCTGTTTACAGCCTCCCAAGAGCTGGGATTACAGACACGCGCCACCATGCCCAGTCTCCACGCTTGGACTTTTGATGAAATCTGAAAGCATATTGATTATCAGCTTGCTAGATATGGCTATTTTCAAAATAAAATTGCCTAGAATTTTCTTTCTCAGTCAGGAATGAGCAGGTTGAGCTCAGAATGAGTCCTTAGATACACCTTTGACAAAATACCGCAGTTAATGTTAGAAAGTATTCTGAGAGCAGAAGTGAAGAGCTTGCATCCTGAAGAATCCAGAAGAGATTACAGGGGGGACTTGGCACTGCCCTGAGGATGATTAAGACTTCTTCAAGTTAAAAAAAAAAAAAAGTGAAGATCTCCCTGGCAGACAAAAACATTTGCGAAAGTATGGAAGAAGGCAGAGGCACCATGGATGCGCGGCAGGGGGAAGAAGCTGACAGTGCTTCCAAGGGAGGCTCAGGAGAACCCAGTCAGAAAGCTATTTAAGAAATCAAAGTAAGAGCCAACGCAACACTGCAGCACTGATACAAAGATGAGGAACTGTGTTTGAAATTCTGACTCATCTGTGGCACGGAAAAGTAGAACATGACAGAAAATAGGGAGGAGAAGCTTAAAGGGGGCGAGGAGGAGTGCCGATACTTACACTTGACGAGGATGGTAGATTGAAAAGGGCAGAACTGGGGAAGAAGATTACAAGCTTGTGGTAAACACCATTATCAGTTTCAAGGACAGTCAGAGCTGTGTGGGTAAATTCCGAACACATGAGAAATTTATAGGAGAAGACATCGGGTGAGACCTAAAATATAAATATTTACAATAATAAGCCTTTTGTGAGTTACTCTGACATTAAGATTATATGATTGTATTTGTACAAAAAAGTAAAAATTGCCTACAGATGACAAATGATTTTTCTATACCATAATCAGTTCTGTTACAGTCTTTTCAAAACAGCCTACCAGGCCGCGTTCCGGGAAGCCCCAGACCCAGTCCTAGCCCAGGTCCAGTGAGTGTGTGGGAGAGCTTCCTGCTACCCTGCACCGGTGGGACCAGTCCCAGCCCAGGCGCAGCGTGGGCCGGACACTCTCCCAACCCCTTGGGACGCCCCCCACCACTCCGCAGACCTCCCCCACCCTGCCCGCCAAGTAGGAATTTCTGCTGTGTTCCGGGAACACCCAGACCCAGTCCTAGCCCAGGTCCGGTGAGTGTGTGGGAGAGCTTCCTCTTTCCCCTACTTCACCTTGCCCCCTCCAGGCACAGCTCAGGCCTGGCATACACGCCTGAGGTGTAATCCTGCAGCTGCAATCCCTGCAGAGAGTGTAGAGGATAGATCCACCCAGCTAGTCCAGGAGCAGAACATCTTGAACAGGGGCACAACAGGTTCACTCCTAAGGGCAGCAGCGGGAAGGAGCTTAATACAGCAGCCAGACCCAAGCCAGACACAGCTGGATAAGTCCAAACTTTGTAGAGCTGCACCTGAACTTCAGTACGTGCGAAGGTTATAACTACAGCAAAGATTTACAACAAAGGACAGAAGACAGTGCTACACAAAATGACGAGAAGGAACAAAATGCAACCTCAGAACCCAAGCCCACCCATAACAAGAGCAGAGGACATTAACACAGAACAAATTGGAAATCACACAGCTGAAAGAAATTAATCAACGGCTTCTGAAATAAAGAAACAGCTGCAGAAAGATATAGAGGACCTCAGATTGGAAATAAAAAAAGAAATCCCTGAATTAATAACAAAACAGCCTACCAATATTCGCAATAACAGGGACAAGCAGAAAATATTGATTACTGTAAAAAATTTTCTTTACTGTGAGTGGAGAAATACATCTATAAAGTATAAATGAGATGCTCAATCTAAAAAAGTAAGAATATGATTGTAAATTATGTAATACACTCACCTATTATAAAATACTGTTTCCTTGGCTGCACTACTGAACACTGTCATTAACACAGCCAGTGCATAGACATACGTGCATATGAAAATGTGTTCAGTGCAGTGAATGATTTCTGCCACCCTTCCTCCCTAGAGAATGAAGAAATTATGTTCTTTTTCTCCTTCAGATTAGGTGTGGCTCTCGAATCAGAGCCACTCTAGGAAGATAGTTTTTGCCCCATAATGAGGAGCCAGGTGTGTTTAGTGTCTGCTAATGTTCATTTTGTGCTGTGTTTTCTTCCCCATCTATCAAGAAAATATGGAATAGAAAGACTTGTTCTGACCACTCTCATCTGTGAATCTCACTGTCATCGCTAGAGGTGGCCTCAGTTTTAACTGCATTTATGAAAGAAAGTAAAACCCTGAAGTTATATTAGTAAAAGAATTATTTGGTGTGTGGCATCCTAGGTCAGTAAGGAACATAAATATTCTTGATCTAAAGCTCAGTGTGAACTTTTGGGTCTATTCCCAAGAAGTCCCATCAAGACACGTTTCCATTTGAAAAGGTCCATTAGTAGAAACAGAGAACAAAATCTTAGGAAAATTTTTCTCCCCATTTATTTATGCCATTATGAGTATACGTCCTTGAACAATACAGCCAAATGAGAAATCACATAATAAAATGTCATATTCTTTGAATCGTCCCCATACAAAGCTGTAACCGCTATTTAACCATCGCATACTGATGATTCTTTTATACTAAACCATTTGCACCATAGCTACAGCCAATAATAAACTTGCAGAATATTATCTGGATTATTAATACACTAAATTGGAGCTCTCCTTGTGAATGGGCCTAATGATCAGCTTAGGCTCCCATAAGTGGTGAATTTGGAACCTGGCTGGTGGGCAGATTGACTAGGATTGGAGAAGGGGATTCCCAGAAGTGCTGTTCAAAGGCAGCGATTGGTGGAAATGAAGATGCTGCTTATTTGTACCCTACTGAGTTAAATCCATTTGGTCACTGAATTTATAAGCATAAATCAGAGGATGAACTAATACAGAGACTTAAAGCATCTTCCATCACACCTCACTTCATCAAACTGACTAGTCTGAAAATGAACTGATGATGTCTGCTGGCAAGTGGGTGTTCATGTGTCATGTGCCAGGAAGTATCGGTTGGTAAAAATAATTGAGCCAAGGTACTCCACTTAGTGAAAGTGAGTTGTTCATCCTTTTTCACCACCTAAATGCCTAAGAATTGATTGTTTATCAAGGCATTCATTAGAATTTGGAGGAAATGGTAAGTTACACAAACTCTCTGGATGAGAATAAGATTGGTCAAATCAATGAGTAGTCATATTCAAACTCTTGAAAAAATATATGTTTCAGGGACTCTTTAATGATTGGAGAAAATGTTTACAGCTTAAGACTGAGTAAAAAAGCCTCACACAAGCAGTATATTTAATCTTAGCAGCACGTGTCGCTGTGCAAGCGTGTGTGTGCGTGGAGAGTAACCTTATGTGAATGGTGAGGCATGCCCGACTGTGTCAATAGTGCTTCACTTCTGAATGATAGGAGTATAGTAATTTTTATTTTCTTATTTATAATTTTCTATATTTTATCATTTCTTAATAGTATGCATTCATTTCTTTTATATTTGCAAAATAAAATTTTAAATTAAAAATGATCATGGAGCACAATTATGTATCTAAAATATCTAAATATTTCACTCATTCTCGTCTCCCTGAGAATGGGATAGTGTTCACTAGTAAGATATAACCGTCCCATAATTCACATGATCTGCCCTAAGGCGATATAATTTCTAAGGCAGTGTAATTTCAATGTTTGGCCCTCTCTCAAACATTCTTCATTTTATTTCCATGGTTAGTTTAGGATGTCTGTGTTAGCACAGCTCTCTTTCTCCAGGTACTGCTTCTTCTGAGCAAGGCATATTCATGGTTCCCATTGATGTCTGTTACATCAGCTTCTCAGAAAAATTTAGAATCTTCTGAAATCTTCAGTTCTTTGTTAGGTTCCAGAAATGTATCATAGTTATTACATGCTGTTTAAGGACAGTGAGGATCCTTTCTTTTTCAGGATGTGAATTTTTGAGAAAGTGTAGGCATGCTCTTGGTGTTCCTTATGTGGTTATTACTCATGCTTTTCAGAGTATCTACTTTTATACTCTTCCTGAGACTTTTTAAAAAAATTTGCATTTGAAATCATACTTTACAGATGATCTTTAACAAGTTGGTGAATCTAAGGGCAAGCAGCATTTTCAAGTTTTATGTGTTCATTAATCAATACGCAAGAGAATGACACTGAGGTCATATTGTGCCCCTACACCTACAATGTCATGTCTACCATGTGTTAGGAACATAAGCCAAAGACATCCTCCTCAGTACAATGAAGAACATATGTTATGTCGTTTCAAGGGATCAACAACGAAAAAACAGCAATAGGCCAGTGCCAAAGTTGGACTCTAGGACCTGCAGATTCCAGGAAGATTCTGCTATTCTTTGACCAGAAGCTGAAGAAGCAGATGGTGTTTGGAATCACCAACTGGGTGGCTTAACCAACAAAATCTCCCCAGTATGGGGGCCTGAATCTAAACCAAGGTACCACCTCTGTTGGCTCCTTCCAAGGGTGGTGAGAGAAGGCTACATGTCAGACTCACACTTGCTCATAGATGGATGTCTCCTTTTGTGTCTTTTCATAGCCTCCCTTATTTGTATATCCTTCCAAGCTCACCAGTCCCATTGCAGTAGGATCCTACCCTACTTCAGTATGACCTCATCTTAACTATTTCCATCTGTAATAACCCTTTTTCTAAGTAAGGTCACATTCTGTGATACTGGACATTAAGACTTCACCACATGAATTCCAGAGGGCCGTTATTCCACAACCCTCAAAAGGGATAGTTTGAAGGAAACTTTTGTATGAAGCTAATCCTTAACTTTAGTTGAAAATGGTATGGGAGAATGACCTGAGTTGAGCCAGCAAGAGAGCTCAGGCAGAGAAAGACGCAGAAAATCCAACAGCCCAGAGACAGAAAGGTGCAGTGCTTGTGTCTATGTGTCATGGAAAACTGGAGACTGTCCCAAGCGTGCATTTCCTGCCCAAACATGCATGGTAAAGCATGAGGTAGCAGGAAGCCAGAAAAATGTCGTATCTGTTCCTATTCAAAGTTTAGAGATGATTACTCTGATAGCACTGTGATTTTTGCAAAGTAGGTTTTTCTGCCAGCAGAACTACAACAGAAGAGCAGCCACTTTTTGTCCCAAGAGCTCCTCTAACCTGCTTCAGCTTTCCAGTGCTTTTTCGAGAAACTTTTGCTCTTGGCTTTATGCTCCCAGTTCTTTCAAATGTCATTGCTTTTAACCGTCTTTTGAATAATTTAATTCAGTGACAATTCCCTTTCATTTAGAAATGAACAAATTCCCTTTATGACACTTATTATTTACAAAATGAAACAGGATAAAGATTTTAAAATTCAGAATATTTTAAGTTGCTGTTTGAAAGTGTAGTTTTGATCCCATATTGTAGATGAACGGTTTAAATCCAGCTCCAAATCTGAACAATGTCATTTAGTTTTAGAAAGAGCCTCTCATTCTGCCATTATAAGCTTTCATAAACCTTTCACTTAACAATTATTAAATCTGTAAATGAATTCTCACTGCCTGAATTTCCTTTGCAGAAAGCTTCTTAAATTAATTCTTATTTTAACTCTTCTTGGCCTGAGGGTGACATCAAATAGGCTGCTATATTTCATGACTCTTAAAATATCTCCCATTGTAAAGTAACTGCCTGGATTTATACCAAAGCAGCAGAGTTGATTAAAAGATTATCACTACAGACCCTGTTTATTTTGTTCAGTCTCAGAATTACAGCATTTATTCTCACTGTCCCAAAGGTACAAGTACAACCACCATCCGCATTAATTAAAATACGAATAAATGCAAAATATCAGAAGTTTCTCAGCTACTCTCAGTTATTCTCAGATTGAAGACTGAGCAGAAAACAGCGTGTAATGGCAGTAAGTGTGCTCTGTTTCAGTTGTTTGTATCAGACGGGTAAGACGGGTCTTTCTTCAGGTTTTGTGAAGGGCACCATATGGACGTTGTGCCTCATCACCAAAGGCCAGGAATTACAGAGTCCGTTCGGCTAACAGCGTGGGAGATGCTTTCCACTCAGTGCCTACGGCACCTCCTACGCTGTTCGGAAGAAGACGTGGCATATTGCGCATAAATTAGGATTTTTACAAAATGTACTACTAATCTTTTCTATTTCTAATTCTTTCTTAAGTAAAATATTTAATGAAAGCACATGAAGTATACCGTACACATCGCTGACTTCTCAATAGATCCTACTGAATCATTGATCTTTTTCTTGGTAGCTCTCTTTTCATTGAAATCATACATCATCCTCTTGTACTTTGTGCTGCAGTATAAAAAGTTCTCAAGAGATGTTAAACTGTAAGAACATCATTCAGTAATCTGTTCAAGGATCAGATAAGTGATTAGATGAGTTTCCTCTCAGAAACAAGAGCCTATGAATTAAAATGCTTCGCTTATGTTTCTGCTCCATTCCTTGCATCTCTAGAAGCAATCTTAAGATATTCTAGAGATTCTACATTACATTATCAACTTAGAAATGTTTGATCTTTTTCCTGCTTAGAAATCTGTATCTTCATGCTGCTGTATCTTCATGCTTAGCTCTTGGCTAAGGTTTCTGACTTACCTGACAGCCAAATTCTTCCAGAAACATGACCTGGAACATTGTAGTGCTGTATTAGAACTTTCCCTTAAACTTCATGTGTTTTCAGTCTGATACTGACATGGGCTTTGTATGGTCCTTACAGCTATATTTGCACATTTTAAAAGTTAGCACATGAGTAATTTCAAGAGACACTGTGTGGAGAGAGAACAAAATACTAAAATTCAGGAGAAGTACCCATAACCCAAAAAATGAGAAATCTGAAAAGTATTCTAAAATTCAAAACTGTGAGCATAAGCATGATGTCACATGTGACATGCTACAGTCAAAATACAGGTGACTAGAACTACTTAATAAAATTACCTTGAGGATATGTACTTAAGATGTCTGTAAAACATAAATGAATCTCATGTTTAGGCTTTGGTCCCATCCTGAAGCTATTTCATTCCGCAAACACTGCAAAATCCAGAATGATTCAAAATCCATATCACTTTTGGTTCCAATAATTTGGATAAGGAATATTTAATTTACATTACTATTCACTTATGTGATACAGTAAGGGGACAGTTTGATCCTTTGACTGATATTTTCTAGAATGATTAGTAACACATTGAAAATGGTAAAGGAAAGAAGGACCGTGAAAATAGCATTATTTATGGTCTTTAAAAAATATTATAAAAGAAGAATTCAAACTTCAATGAGTGCTCTAAATGCAAACTCTAATTTTGTTTAACTGTACCTACTATGACTAGAAGGAAAACTGAAATAAATAAAAGAATAAAAAAGAAATTCCCTTTTGTCATCTAAGAAGATCTCATGAGAGACTTCTGCAACCTCAACTAGAGTGATGTTTTCACACAAGCCAATGAGTTCTATGAGCTCCAGCAAACACAGTCATGTTGTGTGGCTTTCGAAGATGCAGAGGCTTCACTACGGGCTGGGGTGACTCAGCTAAGTGAAGGCAGTGGACAAAGGGAATTCAGTGTGAGAAAGGAGGAAAGCTGGACCCTAGCACTGGAAAGCATGTTTGTGGAAAAGTAAATAAAATAAATGAAGCTACATTGAAGAGAACTTGAACACCAACCAACGAATCTTACAGAGCAGCCTTCTAGATTGAGTGATTCAGAACACTTCCTTTTTTAAAAAAAATTTTAGGGAAGGATGTACAGGGTGTTCAAGGTCTCACTACTAGATCAGATTCATAGTGATCCGACTGTTTACAGCCTCCCAAGAGCTGGGATTAGAGGTGCGCACCACCACGCCCAGTCTCAATCGCTGTCTCAGCGTGCCCCAGGGGTGGAGCCAGTACCACAGAACTGGGGATTGAACCCCTGGCCCCTGCATCTCCTTGCAGGCACTTTACTCTGCCGAGCTATTTGGCCAGCCTGAGAATACTTCCTAATTGTGATGATAAATGAAAAATTTAAATACATATATTTAAGGTTGTCTGTTTGTTTATTTTGGTACTGGAGAATGAACTAAGGACCTTATACTTGCCAGGCAAGCACTTAAGCCACTAGTTATGTTCCCAGCTCCTACTTTTTTGGTTTTTCATGTGTTTTGGAAATGCTAGTTTAAATAAGGATAAGCATAGGGCTTATTGTTTATTTTAACCAAAAGACGTCTGTCTTAAACCATTTGCCATAATAAAATGGCATAGGTTATAATTTTTAAACAGTAAGGGTTTTGTTTTGTTTTCTCATGGTTCTGGAGACTAACATCAAGGGTGAAGTCCCAGAATCTTCTCATCCCAGGTAAACTTTGTTCCTGTGTCCTCACACAGGCAAAATGGACTGGAGAACAAAAAAGCCAGTTCCTCCAGTCCTTTAAAGGTATTAATCTGGTCAGTAGGAAAGAGGGCTCAAGACTGAGTCCCTCACAGGCCCCACCTCTTATCACAACCACAGTGAGGATTACATTTCAGAATGAGTTCTGCAAGAGACGCTGAGGTTTACACTACAATGCCTCTCTGAGTCTTTAATGTGTTCGTGCGTTCTAGTCCTAAGAGGAATACCTACCGCACCACCCAGGAATGTCATCTGGGAAATTCTGCCACTGAAAATGTGGGGTGGGCTGGGAGTGCAGCTCAGTGGTAGAGGACATGAGGCCTTGTGTTCCATCCCCAGTACACACACACACACACACACACACACACACACACACACCCCACCAGGGATGCTATGGACTCAGCGAAGCTTTTAGGTCTAGAGAATAGACATGCATCTAGGAAATCAATATTAATATATTAATTATCAATATTCAATTAAAATTTAATTGTAAAAATAAATTATAAAATTATAATTAATCATAAAATTAAATAAATGTTAGTATTTGCATATCTTATTTACTGCTATTAAATATAAATATATATGGTGGTAGACAATAAATAAAAAAAATAAAGTTAAAATTTTATAGCCATTATAAGATTCAATTATGGCCTTAGTTGTACAGTGCTTTAATACTCATTTTCCTTGCTTTTTATGAATTCTGTAGATCAAAAACCTCTTTTACTCATTGCTGCTTCCCATCGTATAACCCACTGTGCAGCATCTCATGACCATTTAATAAATAGTGCTGAGGAGATGACTGTATCAGAACGAGGCCTAGAAATGCATAGGTATTGCAGTGTCCTTCAGGCAGTACTCCTAGGAGAGCCTCAACTCTACTGATTAAGACAAGCAGTGAAGTCATAAAACATGTACTATACAGGGAAAGAGAAAGGAGCAAAAGACGAGTACAGAATCAAAAGAATTAATGCACAGTTAACCAAAACAAGAAAACAAGAAGGGAAGCCCAGCCCCTGGTGAAGAGTACAAGCTTCATAAAGAGTTCCAACTTTGTTTGCTAAGTTAAGCTTTATTTATTTTTTTGAAGAGAGTACAAATTAGAATTAAAACAAAAAATTGCAAATCATACAGAATTTCACTTAAAGTAATATGAATTTCACAGTTTTTGCTGTGATACATAGTTCTGACCAGTTATTCATATTACCAGATACATGCATGTAAAATTAGAAGAAAGAAAAAAAAAAACAAAAGAAATGTATAAGAAATTAAGAAGAGAAAAAATACAAACAATTGAAAAAAGGAGACAAAACAAATTAAGTTTTATCTGTTCCTTTCCACAGACCAGCAGAAATGCACAGTACAGCTGTCCAAACCATCCTGCTAGCATACATAGATAACTCTTTCCCAACTCTGTCTCCTGACCTCTCAATTCAGTAACTCTTTCCTTCTGAATAAGTTCATTCTCTCTTCCCATTGTACCCTTCACTGTATCTATTGTACCCTTCAGATCCGTTTTTCCCTTTCAGGTTCTCACACTAAGGAGACAGTATGGTGTTTGCACATGCAGATCTGATTTATTTCACTGAAGAGCATGGTCTCTAGTTACATCCATTTACCAACAAAAGACTCAAATTTATCCTGTTTTATAGTTGAATAATACTCCGTTGTGTAAAAATACCAAATCTTCTTTATCCATTCTTCATTTGATAGGCTTCTGGGTTGTTTCCAGGATTTAGCGATGACAAATTGGGCTGCTATAAATATCATATATATATATTTTTTCAGCTTTTCTGGAAAAAATATCCAGGAGGTGAATAGCTGGGTTGAATGACATCTCGAATCCTAGCTTTTTAAGGAATCTCCATACTGATTTTCATAGTAGTTGCATCTGTCCGTACTCTCACCAACAGTGCAGAAATGTTCCTTTAGCTCCACAGCCCCTCCAGCATTTGTTATTGGCTGACTTCTTGATGTTAGCCATTCTTTTTGGGGTGAGATGGAACCTGAGTGTTGTTTTAATTTGCATTTCTCAAAAGACCAATGATACTGAACATTTTTTTCATATATTTACTTGCCATTTTTATTTCTTCCTCTGGGATGTGTATATTCATCTCAGATGTCCATTTTTTCTTTTTCTTTTTCTTTTTTTTTTTTCGGAACTGGGGATTGAACTCAGGCCCTTGCACTTGCCAGGGAAGTGCTTATTCCACTGAGCCCTCTCCCCAACCCCTCAGATGTCCATTTTTCAATTGGATCTTTGAATTTGGGGGGCCTGATTTTTTTAAATTATTTATATGTTCTAGATAGAAGGTCTTTGCCAGAGGGATAGTTGGCTATAATTTTTTCCCAGTTGGTGGATTTTCTTTTTACTCTGTTGGAGATTTTCTTTGAAGTGCTGAAACTGCAAAAAGATGAGATCACAGTTGTTGATTCTTTGAAGTATTTCTCATGTAGTTTGGTTTTTGTCCATGAACTCTCTTCCTACCCTATATCTTCAAGAATTCCAACTACATTTTCCTCCAGAAGATCTAGTGTTTCTGTTTTAATATTTAAATCTTTGATCCATTTGACTGTAGCTTTGTACGTAATGACAGGCATGGGCCTAGTTTTGCCTTTGGCAGGTGGAAAGCCAGTTTTTCCAGCACATATGTTAAAAATACTATCTTTCCTCCAGTGAATATGTTTGACCCCTTTGTCAAAGATAAGATGGCTGAGTGTGTTTGCAGTTGTAGCTGCATCTTCTAACCTGTCCATTGATTCTCAGGTCTGTCTCTATGCCAGTACCATGCTGATTTCATTCAGCTTTATTTAAATTGGTCAGTTCATTAAGCATTTAAAAACAAAATCAGCCATGATAATTTATATTAGGGATCATTCACAGAAAGATGCTTTTGGAAAGCAGTAGATGAGAATTCCTGGGAAGACTATCTAGAGCAAGCAAGACCATTGGTGTTCTAAAATGAAGAAACCTGTCTGAAGTAGTAGGCACTTAGAAATAGTATCCCTGAACAGCAGGCACATTTCTCGCCTTCTCATTCACTTGTTTTGTTGCCACTACGACGGTATCAGGATGAAAGGCCACAAGGAATTTGGCCCCAGGAATGGTCCAGTGATCCTGGAGAAGACAAATGGGTTTACTTGCACTGATAACAAATTAAATCATGTGTAATAATTACAGGTTTTCATTGTGATGAGATGAAAATTTCAAGCCCATGAAATGTAAGCAAGTTTGGCATGTGATGATTATAACAGCCAGAAAATTAAATAGGCTCCCAGGTCCCACATGGAATCCCAGAATCATCTGTGCTATGCTTGAGGTCAGGTAATGATTCTAAAGGTATTTGTTGAAGTAGGATATGGAGAGAGCTGGGCAGATTTCCATATCCTTGTGGTACTCTTAAGGAAAAGGTTTCCAGGTGAATAAATTAGAAACATTTGTCATTTGAAAAATGAAGGACTGTGCCAACTAAGGAGGAAAGCCAGAATATCTGTCACAAGAAATGTTGGAAAGATTGAATGTTCTTTTGTCCCTTTATCTTTCCAGGTATGGAACCTTAGGTGGGGCTCACATAGACAGACTTTGGTATCAAATTCTAGAGAATACAAAGAGATGAAAAGTCGGATGCTTTGATACATATAATCTTATTGTTTGCATCAACTACTGGCAAAATAATTCTCACATGCTTAAAATTCTCTTTGGTTTAAATTTTCAATGGGGGAGGATTTTGAAAATAAAGCAAATCAGTCTTCTTGCTATTTCATCGAGGTTAGGTCTTGCTAGCAAGCTCTGCTGCTAAATGCCTTAGACTCCATGTGAAAACATTGTAAGGGAGGGAGGTTGCTGACATCCATCATGGTTGTAGCTAAAGAAAAATCCGCATTCAGTTGAAATTGAAAAAAATATATTATTCAAGAGAAAAAGGGATCCATGCAATGTTTTGAGAGGAATAAAAGCTCTCATCTTTTATTTTAAGGAATGTACTGGAAAAACCTCTGCCCAAAGAAATTCAATCTTCTTTTCCTTAAGCCTTTAAATCTCTGGGAAACATTGAAAATCTAAGGAGTCCCTTTGGGTATACAGGAAAGTTGGGCAGCAGTGGAGAGCAGGTGGATCCCAAACCTAGAGCCTAAGGGCCCTGTCCTTGGCATGTGCTGGACAGTGGGAATCCATTCTTCCATGTATCCTGCAGCTGATGTATCCTGCTGTCTTCTCCTTGCTGGACACTTTCTCTTTTCTCCCTCACTAGATTTTCCTTCTCTAATTACAAAAAACATTGCTTTAAATAAAAAAGTAATCTATTTCCATAGCTGTTGTTTCCTTAGTCTTTATATTTGGATAAAGTATTCTGTGTGTAAATTTTCTCTCAAATGTGTGTGAAGAAAACATAGTTTTAAAAAAAAACTAGAAATAATACAGCATCTCACTAAACAAAGTGATATGAATTCAACAATGGTTGTTATATATTGCTGTCCTCAAATTAATTGTTCAGATTACCAGATGTAAGTCAAAAAATTTAAAGAGATGAAAAAAATTAAGTACAAATAAGTGTGTGGGGCTGGGGAGATTGCTCAGCAGTCTAAGCACCTGGCTGGCAAGCACAAGGACTGAGGTTTGATCCCTGGTACTGCGTGCCATGCCAACCCTGGAACTCCAGGCATTCCATGCTGTCCCCAAACAGGGCATGGTGGCACATGCCTGTAATCCCAATGCTGAGGAGGCTGAGACAAGAGGATCACTATGAGTCTGAGTTGCATAGTGAGACCTTTCACCAAATAAATGAATAAATAAATAAATAAATAAATTCTTAAAGGTGTGTTTGTGCCCGTGTGATAGAGAATGGTCATAAATTTATGATTTGGCAGATGTTCATGTGCTCACGCCTCCTCATCACTGCAGGTGTGACCAGAGTCTTCCAATGGGAGACACAATGGCTTTGGGGTAAGATGTAAAGTCTAAGCCCACATTCCTTTATTCTGTGTGACCTTCACAAACCAGCTCACCCTTAATTAGGTTACACTGAAATATGAAAAATAATAATGGACTGTTTGCTTCTCATGAGTACACATGGAAATGATAGGGCTGGACAAAGAAAAATAATGATTATCTTATTTAGCTCTTCTAGTCATATACAATTAATACTTTAATGTATCTGCTCAGAACCAGATAGTGCACATGTTACTAGATATATATCCTGAAGAGGTTAGGCATGGTTACTGTCCTCCTAGTGCCTTCACATCCGATGACCAAGACTGATTTTGAATAAGCACTAAAATGCGATCAGAGGGAACCCTAACACATATATAGGGAGAAGTTGTTCTTAATTTGAATTTAAAAAATAACCAAGATGAAGAGGCAGATACTCAGTCATGAAGGACTGAGTATAAGAAAAATCAAGTAATCTTGGGAATGTGAAGGAAGCTGAGAATGCAAAGAACACTTTATGTTGTGAGAAGATGGGGACCTGACCAGGCAGAGTGGGGTTTGGAAGGCAGGAGACAGAGAGCAAAACCACGGCATAGTTGCTAAGCCATAGTTAGACTTTTGTACCTCATCTGGAGAGAGAGGGGGGTTATAAGTGCTATGCAGCAAAAGGATAAGATTATCCTATTTGTGTTTTGTAAAAGTTATTGCATTGTGGAAATCAGATCAACATAGATGCAGACGTAAATGATGTTAGTAGTTTGAACTAGTTCGATAGGGTCAAGCTGCAGAAAGATAGGTTTGATTCAGGAAATGCTTGGGTTATTTGATGGATAGGATTTGGTGAGGGTTGACTGTCAGAAGAAAGGGGTTGGGGAAATTAAAATCAGTGCCCAGGTCTCTGTCCTAGGAAAATAGGCAAGGGTGACAGGGGGTTGCGGATTTGCAGGGCTCAGCAGGAAAATCATTGGGGTAGGACAGTCATTGGTGACACTTCCTCAGTGTTCAAAACTCAGTGACTCTGTGTTCTCGGAATTTATTCCATCATTTTGCAGATGAGGGAGCTAATGGAGGTTAAATAAAATGCCCACACTCACAGAAACAGCAGGTGGTTTGCTCCGCAGTCTGAGCGCTTGACCTCTCCACTTCCGCTTCGTAAGAGAGTTGTTTGTGAAATCCATGAAACACGAAGTGGAAATGATGATGGAAATAACTCTGAGTTAGAGACAAATGTTTCCTAGCCAACCACTTACTGCTTAACTTAGGTTGAATGAAGCGAGAGTTGCAAAAAGCGAGGAAAGAAGAGTCTAATCTGAAGGGCTGTGGGTCAACAAAAACTAACACTGCGGCTAGCTCACCCTGTGATCAGCGCAGTGACACTGGGTCGAAAGATGGAAAGCTGAAGGTCGGAGCCAGAAGGTATGAGTGTGGGGAGCCAAAGGGAAGAGCGTCTCTGTAAGGAGGCTGTCGGGCCATGCCTGTGTGCCTACGCACAGTACTCTCTGATAGGTCAGCGAAGCGAGGACCATGTAGAGGAAATGAAATTGAAAAGCCCCTGACCTCACTAAACTGAAATAACAGCTAGCTAGATCAATAGATAGATAGAGCTATAGATATAGATGATGAAGAATCCATGATCTTTTAATGTATGGAAATGGGGAGATGGAAATTTTCTAAGAGAAGCTGAACAGTACCTTGGTGCCAAAGGTAGCACAACTGACTGAAAGTCTCTGTGTGTAGACTAACATGGGTCCGCCCTGGGCAGAAAACCAGGACGCTCCGCTGCAGAGGATTCTCGGGCTTGCTGTCAGGTCATCTTGCAGTGACACATGCCATGCATGCACAATGTCCAATTAGCTTTTGAGAGCTTCATTCTTTAAGGCTGGAAGACGGCCAGGGGTCATCAAGTATTTGTGGGAAAACTTCTGTGATGAGAAATGAAGATTAAAAAAACCCCAGAAAATAGAACTCAGGAATGATACAGGGAGCATGTGGAAAAGACAAAAAGTTTACAGTTTGTGTCTTCTGAGAAAAATGAGGAGGGTGCACACTCTGAAACAAATAGGATACTGTGATAAAAATAATTTAGGGAACAATGTAACTCTTATAAAGAAGAATTAAATGTACTATCAGAAAGGGTAATTTGGCAGATGAATATAAAAGATGGAGTTGAGAACATTTTCCAGAAAGTAGAATAAAAAACCAAGGTGTAGAAATTATAATAGCATAAATATTTAAATTATAGGATAGATTTAAGCAATAATTTTGTCATCTAACTAATAGGAATTAGAGAAAAGACAAAATAAAGAGGAAGAAACGGGACTCATCAATTAAATAAGAGAAATTTAAAAGAATTGCAAGTGAAGTGCTTCCTGAGTGAAGAATCTATCAGTTTCTCAGAACAATAGATGAAAAACACATTGAACCACCTTGCGTGAGTTTCAAGACGAACACTGAAAAAGAATTTTTAGAGTCTTCAAAAGAGAGGAAGTCAAGTGTGAAATATGACTTTGAATAGGAAGGGAACTGGGTTTTTTAAACTAAAATGTACTATATAATAAATAAAAAAGTGCCTTCAAGTACTCAAAGGAAAAACATTTCTGACCTGCCCGTCTGTGTACAGCCAAACTTTCAGTTATCTGTGGATGAAATGCATTTTGAGACATACAAGGCCTCAAAAAATGTACCACCTATAAATCTTTTCTTTGCAAGTGAGTGGGAATCATACTCTGCCAAAGTGAAGAAATAAATCCAGGAAAAAAAAGACAGAATCCAAAGAGAAAAGATATAATGCAGGAAAAAGTGCAAGCTTTGTAGATAACAGTGAAGGGCAGTTCCTGGGAGACAGCTATGCACCAGGTCTAAAACTCCAAGCACTCCAACCCCAGAGGACAGGAAGACAAGGAGTTCCCACTGATTCCTAGTGGGAAGGGAAAATTATGTGCTTGACCAGATCAAGAGGAGACAGTCTTACAACCAAGTTAGTGACATGTATGTAGACAAATCTAACAAATGTGACAATTAGCAACTTTTAATGCTAAAAAACCAGAAAGACCTACAAGAAAGGAAATGTGATCTTCCTGCGGTAGTATATGAGTATAATAAAATAGATAATATAAATTTAAAACTCTCCTGTTATACATGCATTGTGGTTGATTAGAACCTGCATGAGTCACTATTCCTGTCCCTGGCACACATTAACTAACACCCACAACCTCAGGAGGAAAGAAATAATCTAGTAGCTCACAGTTTTATGGGCTTCCACCTGTGCTTGCAGGCTCCAGGGGAGAAACCTCATGACAAAAAGGAATGGCTGAGCAAAGACGTTCAGGGCCTGGTGGCCAGGAGGCAGAGCAGGGGAAAGGTGCCTGAGAGGAAGTGGGGACAAGGAACAGTAGTACCCCCATACATGAGGTCACATCTTCATGAACCCCCCAAACATATCCAGAAGTGCGTGTGTTTAATTTTTTTAAAACTAAAAAATGGTAAGAAAATAACCTGAGAAATGATACCAAATTTCATTATACCAAGTAATAGGAATTCAACAATGGTTATTGCATTGCATAATGTTATCTTCAAACTGGTGGTTTAGGTTACCAGATATAAACCTGCAAAATTGGTAATATATACATATATATG
>NW_004524633.1:7895100-7933061 GCF_000260255.1 Octodon degus
AGCTGCTCCTTTCATTATACAGCCGGAATCAGAAGTACAGTTATCCAAACTCTTCTGCATATATGCATGAATATAACTTTTTCTCTTTTTTCTTTCATCCTTTTCCTCATCTGAGACTTTTTTCCTATTGAGCAGGTTCTTTCCCTCCCGCAGTATCTGTTGTTCCTTTCAGATTTTATTTGCTCCTTCAGTTCCTCACACTAATGAGACAATATGACGTTTGCGCATGTGGGTATGATTTACTTCACTTCCCAATACAGCCTTGTGTGCCTCTTATTTTCTGAGGGCTCCTTCATTTATTTATTTTCTTTTTTATGGATAGTTTTTAAATTTTTAAAATTTTAATCAGTACCTATTTATAGTACATAACAATGAGATCCACTGTAGGAAGTTGGTACATGTGCAGTGCATATTTCAACGCTATTTCCCCTTCCCTTTACTTCCCCCTTCTTTTTCCACCATCAGAATTGTTTATCTTATAAGACCTTATAAAGTTAATTGTCATATTTACAGATTGAACACCAGACTAATGGGGCAGAGCACATATAAAATACATGACAATGGTCCTAAGTGAAGGTGCTTTTAGATACATTGCCTACACTGGATTACAATAACTTTTTTCTCTCTTTTATTTCCTCTTACCTGTCTCTTAATTTGTGCTTTCTGTACATACTTAGCTGTTCATATGAAAGAAACCATGCAATATTTAAGCTTGTGTCTGAGATATTTCACTTAACATTATGAGCTCATGGTGCATCCACTTTCCTACAAATGACTCAAATTTATCTTTCTTTATAGCACTGGGTGTAAATACAATACTTTCTTTATCCATTCATCTGTTGATGGATGTATAGGCTGTTTATCTTGCTGCATATGAGAGACCTTTAAAATCAAGGAGAAGCACTACAATAACATTTCTTATAAATTTACTAGGGTCAGGGGACGATCCAAAAGATTGAAAGTTATTGTGTATAGGGAGAGAAAAAAATCAGGAATTGATGGAGGTATGATTGAGAAATAATTCATGCACAAGACATCAAAGCCATCAATGAGCGAAAAGAAGCTTTCAAGAGATTGGAAAAATGAATAACCTGGGAAAGAGTAGAAAAAAATAACTATTAGGAAATGATGCCATCAATGAAATGTGTTTCATAGAGTAAGAGAAGACTAATGGCTTCTACAGGGCCAGCCAGGGGGAACAAAGTCTGTCCGTCCAACCTAGAAGCAAGTTAATCAGCATGAGATGTAAAAAAAAGAATCAGCCTCTTTTCTTCTCTTTTTTTTGGGGTGGGGGAGGCCTGGGGGCTGTGCAGGTAAGGCAAGAACTCTACCACCAAGCCACATCCCAGCCCAACATGCTCCATTTTTAAAATTTACTATAAAAAAAAAATAGGAAGAAGCAAGTTTTATTTGCTAACAAGAAGATGAGCATCCGGTCAAAGGAAGCAGGGATCAGTAAAGGAGTCGGTGCTGTAAGGCACAGTGTGTGAGTTCAGAGGGAGAAGCAGAAAGGAGAAACTGGGATGGGGCCTGGCTTCTGAACGTTGTTCAGGATGAGTGGAAAGACAGAGGACAGCTACAAGAGTTTACATGTTGGGTTAATTAGAGGGAAAGCTGTCTTAAGTGTTCTAAATTCCAAAAGTTTTGATGGATGGTAGACACTGGGTAAATAGTGCTGGTGCAGGCTTGGGTAGTCCCCTTCTCCTTTTGATTGATTTAAAGCAACAACAACAACAACAGTCCATGCAGTGGCAGCAATAAACAGATCCAGAGAAACAGCCACATGGTCCCACACAAAAGTACGAGGGAGAGACTTTGAACAATGAGAAACATGAACAGCAAATGCATCACCCCTCTTAGGGTCAGAACTGCAGGGCATGTGTGGCGTGGTTCAGCTGTACAGCCTCACTGCTAGCAGTCATTCTCTCTGTAGCTTATCTACATTAATAGTCTGCCACTCTTTCAAGATGTCTTCCTTCCTCCGTGACCTCCTCCTTCACCTCCCATCTAATCCATAACGCAGTCTTCTGAATTCGTGTCTTCGTCTATCTTCCTAGCTCTTTGCTTCTCTTTATTCTCACAGCTACTGCTATCACTACCCACCTCGAAAACTGCAAAGCCCTCAGCATGCATTTATTGGGCACCTAGTAGACATCATGTATTTCCTGGGGCCTTCAGTGGGATGTCTATGAGGCGCTGGATCCTGAGTAGAGGCAGGAAAGCAGTTAAGAATTCAGGAATTAATAACCAGGGTTTCAAAGTCTTGTGATTCTAGCTGCTAGAAATGGGAAGTGGAGGAGCTTGGGAGATAGACAGTAAAGGAAGGGAAAAGTCATCTTTTTAGGGTTTTCAGTGTACCATCTACAGATTGCCACATATAAGCAAATGTGTGCAAATGCTTACTCACCAGCCTCCCCCAGAACATCCTTTCTTTGATTTGCCAAGTTAAAGGAGGAAGAAGAATAGCTTTGTGCTGAAATCTAGCAGATGTTAAGCATATTTTACCTGGTTGCCTCCAAATTGGACATAAACTAATCAATTAAAAAAAACTCCTACACAGTCCTTAATAAAATATCACTAATTTTTACTTCACCAACAAATTTATATTCCAAGCAAAATTAAATTAATAGATGAAATACAGAGTAGTATTCATTGAAAACAAATTTTGTCATTGGCAAACCACATATGTGGCATCAATTTCATAGTAAGGAAGGCAAAATCTCTCTCAAGAACTTGCCTAAAACATGGAGAAATAGCAACCACCACTGAGAAGCGATGTAATCATTCTTCCTGGGGTCACAGTCAGGCACAGTGACCTTTACGTTAGAATGGAGTTTCTTGTGCAAGTAGAGTCCCAAACAGACTCACTTATTCACCCATGTATTCATCTGCTCATTGTACCGTTGTTAGTGAATAACCGTGATGGGTTGGGCACCAACAGAAGTACAGGGATGAGCAAAGCCCAGTCCCAAGATCTACTAATCCACGAGAACATAGCATGAGAAACTGCAGGTGAAGTATACAAAGTGCCCCAAAGTGAGTCTCTGCAAGCTTGCATGACATTGGGTCGTTTTGACCTACAGAAGTAGGAAAAAGATGCCAAGGATACCACAGGAAGTTCTACAGTGATTACACGCTGTTCTCCTGCACCTGAATCGTAGAAGTCATAAAAGTGGACTGACAATCTGGAATGAATAGCATTCATTTCTAAACTGTGGCTCCAACACCAGCCTGTTCAATTTGCCCCTCCCTCTGGAGAATCTAGATCAGTTTCTGGAACCCAGTGGTGACCCGGTGTCTGTTCACTGCTAGAATGAATTCGGGAGTCAACAAGAACACATCCAAAGTTTGCAGGCTACATTCGGATACTGTTTTGCAGAAATGAAAGAAATATCTTTGCTAAACACGGCTGGGAGTTTCTTTTCAACACTGCAATTTGTGTAAACTGTAAAAGTGTGTTATAAATCCTTGTTTCCATTTAGAGTGTAGTCAAAATAATAGAACGGAGCAGGGGGCACGGTCTGGTCTGATCCAGCTCCTCCAAAGTATATGATGGTACCAACACTTTACACCTGTCTGAGCGCATTTCTTCAAATTGAAATAAAACCTGTCTCACATTCCTTGTTGGGCTTTGTAAAGACTCAGCCCCACAGTGTACGTGTGTGTCCTATATCAGCTGTAATTCTAGAATTATAAATTCATATTGAAATTAAATTTTGAAGCTTTAAATATCACAAGAATGGTTTCAAAAATCAGTTGACTGGGCACGCCTTGCTGGCCCCAAAACCCGGCATGGTGGCGCACACCTGTAATCCCAGCACTGGGGAGGCTGAGACAGGAGGATCACTACGAGTCTGAACTGTATCCAATAAATAAATATCTTAGAAAAGGAAGTTCAAAAAGCGGTTGAGGGGGCCTGCCCCTTAGCTCAGTTCTTTAAGTGGCTGCTTCAACAAAGCAGTCAGGTTCAGGTTGCTGTGGTTTGATCCCCACAACTCAAGCCAGCCAAACCTGCCCTGAAGGCATTCGGAGAAAAAAAAAAAAAAAAGCAGTAGATTAAACAATTTTGTATTTTGTTGTTGTGATTTTTTAAACAATTTGTTCTCTCTGTCTCCATAGTGCAGTGCCTGGGGATGACCACCAAACGGAAGATCATCGGCCGCTTGGTGCCGTGCCGGTGCTTCCGGGGTGAAGAAGAGATCATCTCGGTGTTAGACTACTCCCACTGCAGCCTGCAGCAGGTGCCAAAGGAGGTCTTTAACTTCGAGCGAACTCTAGAGGAGCTTTATCTGGATGCTAATCAAATTGAAGAGCTACCCAAGGTAATTCCTGAGAGCCTAGAGAACGCAGTCGAGGCGGATTTCCCCATGTCCAGAGCATCTGCAGCGCGATAGCGTTAACTGTAGCCTTCTCTGTGGGTAATTGGCGAGTCGCTTGAATTGCTGTAACTTCCCTCAATATTCTTGTCAAATTTTAATGTGATTCCATTTGTCATTTCATGCGTTATAGTGATAACAAACCAAAGAAAATCATTTTATGGATCATACCTTGTTATTTTAAAGTGGCCTCTATAAAAATACAGATTGCAAGGTTGAGATAGATAATGTTTAGAAAAACAAAGGAAAAATATGGCATTTTCCTAGAACTTGAAATCAATATGTTACCTGTTAAAGTGATGTTTTAATATTTTATACTATACATTTTAAATCTGAGAAATGCTTTTACACAAACACATGCATATATAGTTAAAGCTTAATAAAAACATTTTGTTCTTGGATTTAAATATTTGATTATTAAAAATATCACTAAATTTATGTGACATATAGCTAATAAAATAGTTTATCAAAGGTTTAAATGATCAAAATTCACACATATATGCATTGTCATTGTAGCACCGCAAGGAAAACCAGCTCTTCCATGATCCTCTTCTCGATTACAGGGAAGGCAGGATGATAAAATATGACCTTAAGTAGATCATAGTCACTCAGGAGAAAGGTCCGATCTGATCGGGTGCATCTGAACAGTCACTTCAATAAGCCCCTTAGTCTAAGTAGCCAGTATGACATTTACCTGTGAAGGCCTTGAATTGAGAGGACAAAATGATATCATATAACATTTCTATTGCTTTTGCTTTTAAAAGAAGTGTTTAAAATAATCAGGAATAAGAAAAGAATCTTGGACAATAAAAACTGGAGCTTCGTCATTATGGAAATCTAAGATTTCAATGTGCTGACCGAAACAAGTGATGAATAATTCATTTCCCTTAGGATCGTAAATCATAGTGTTGACATAATGCTTGAAAATTAGGAACTACTTAATGTGTAATTCAGAAACAATATTAGTCATTTTTGACACCTTGCGGGTCTTTTCTCCATGGAGCCGTGTCAAATCTCTTGCGTTCATGATGTCAATATTAGCACTGACATCAAGAAAGGCTGGGCTGGAGTGAGCTCTCCCCACCAGAATAGGAAATTTTGGGGTGGGTTTGACACCTCATTTGTCCCAGCTTCTGTGGACACAGACATTCATGGTGACTTTCAAATAATGGACACTCTTTTCTACTGGTGCCAGGTGGGGAGCACTAGCGAAAGTTTCACGTACAGTATGACCTGATAAACAAAACCATGTAAGGCTAAACCAATCACTACTGTGGTATTTTGGTCTAATTTAGAAAAATAGGTACAACTGCTTGTATCTCAGGTCAGAGTAGTGTAGTATTGCCGCATAAAGTACAGCAGAGCAAATTAAGTTTGAATTGTGGATTAAAAATAGACAATTTTATGTCCCCCCAAAAATGAATGCGGTATATTTATACTTTTTTCAGAAAAAGCTTTTTTACTTACACAAAATTCAAGTGTGAGTATTTCATATTTTATTTGCAAAATCAATTTTGTCTTAACTCAAATTCTTTTTCTAAATCCATGAAACATATTTTGTAGGATAAATAGTAAAATCATGCTCACCTAACTAAATGAATGTTTAATATCTGTCTACTATGCTCTACAGTACTTGAGGCTTTGGGGATGTCACAACAGACATAAATATCAATTTCTGCTCTTGAGGACTTCGCAGCTAAATTTCAGAGAAAATTCAGAGCATTAGAGGCCAGTGCTCAGGAACACACGATCAAAGCTAAAGAGCCAGAGGAAGTGGAGGAGTTCATGTGTAGAAGAACGAACAGTTCTTGGGGAAGAGAGGAAAGGGCTCAACCAACAAACACTGGTGCAGAACTCAAGTGGTGCATATGGCTGGGAGGAGCAGAGTTGTAGTTGCAAGGGGCAGGTGTGTTGGTGAGTGCTAACAATACTCAGAGAGCAGATGAAGGATCCAGATGAGGGCAGGTCTTAAAAGCTGCTTCTTATTGCTAGATTCAGAATATTAATGAGATGCCACCAATGGAGATTCTTACACATCACGTAAGAGTCAGGAGCCTTATAAGTAACCTTGGAACATAAATCTTAAGATCCTTTGTTTGGTTAGTTATAACAGTGAATTAGTAATAAATAAAAATATATGTGCAATGGTCCATATATTTTCCCAATATGTTATTAGTAAGGAGATACCTTTAATTATATTTTTATGCTCATGCTTTATCTACTTAAGTTAGTTCTAAAACATGGGTGTCCAACCTCATGGCTTGCCTAAGCCAGACTTGGTAAAGAAGAATTGTCTTGAACCATCTAGGAAGTGTGTGTGTGTGTGTGTGTGTGTGTGTGTGTGTGTGTAACAAAAGTTGTTTGTATACTACTTAACATTAAAATCAAATACTACAAAAACCCAAAATACATTAATTAAATAAGAAGGCAATTGTGTGCTTAAGTGCCTGCCAGTCTTTATAGACACACATAGTGCAGGATGATTGTAATACTATTATTGGTCATCACTGTACTTTACTCATTGAGTCACAGAAATGTGTACAATATTTGGTAAACATGGATTTCCACTCGTCTAACTGTGGTGGCACCAGATGCAGAGTTAGTGTTGTGCCTTTCTTTACCCCGAATTCTCCTTTTGCCTGTGCAGGGCAGGTACCATGAAACACAGTAATGAAAAACATAAAAAAGAATATAATAATGTTAAAAATTTATGATCTTGTAGGCCCGCATCACTAGCCTCCAGGGCTGTAGGTTGCATGTCTATTCTAAAGTCTCTGTTGTATTGAGGGATGATATAAATTATGCAACAGTTGAGATATGGTAGCAGTAGGACCTGGTTATATTTGTGCATTTCAAAATTAAAAAACAAAATGAATGATTATCAGTTGTGTTGCATTATATATCTCAAGCAATAGAAAAGATAATTCAAACTGAATTGTAAAAGAAAGAGGCTTGTTTGGCTCCCATAAAGTAAGGTCCATCTCAGGTCAGGATTCAGAATTGATCTGTGTCGCTAGCCTGGTGTAGAGTCTCTCTTCCTCTGAAGCTGGCTTCTCAGATGGTAACAACATGAATGCACCACTTCTGGAGTCCATTTTCTTAGATACCAGAAAGAGAAAAACCAGCCCCTGAAAACTCTTTCTGAAAAGGAAAAAGTGCCTTCCCTCAGAATTCCTCAATGAATTATCCTGGGATCTCATTGGTGTGAACAGTATCATAAATGCATTTCTGTTCCCATTACATTGTAGTTGATTACAAACAAACTACTATGGCAAGAAATACTGGATTATCCACATTTGATTACTTAAAAATGAACCGCTGAGTAGAGATGCAATTCATGGCGGCAATACAGGGAAAGTGCTAGAAAGAATTTCGGGGAAATTAATACAACGTACACTACCAATAAACAATTACAAAATGATTGTTTTAGGAGGAATTTTTGCTCTTAATGATTATATATAATGTTTTCAAAGACTTGTAGTAAAAGTAGTGACCTCTTTGAGGAATTAAATCATAAACATTGATTAAACATTTGCTCTGCCACCTTATTTTTTCATTTGTAGATTTTTTGGATCCTTCTGTGTGCTAGGCAGTCTTAATTGTCGACTTGATTAAGAGATAACAGAAATTAATCCAACATGTGTGCTGTTGGAAGGTAGAGGAGGCAGTCACGGGAGGCATGCCTTCAGAGGGCGAGTCTCCTGTTGGTGCTCATTCCCCAGACTTTCCTTCTTAACCACTGTGACGTGAGCTGCTTTGCTACACCATGCTCTTCTGCCATGATGCTTATGCCTTGGAACCAGCCAAATATACACCAAGAACTCTGAAAAACCAAGTCAAATCAAACCTCTTTTCTTTTAAGTTATGCATACGGAGGCTTTCTCCCAGCAACAGGAAAACTTGTCAATATAAATAAAATTGATGACAGAGATACAGGATCATTGCTGTGACTAGGCATGATCATCTACTCAGAAGCTTTTGGAACTAGTTTCTAGGAGGAGTTTGAAAAATGTGCAGAGGCAACAATTGATGGGGAATGCTGGTCACAGTTCAGAAGGCCAGAATGCTGATAAGAATGTGGATAGGAAAGCCCAGGCTCGTGGGGATTCATGGGAATGAGTATTTGAAACTAGACTGGAGGGCATACAAGGCACATGCTGAAAAAGAATTTGTCTGTGTTTTGCTCATGCCCTAAACTTCTCTGAGGTGGGGTTTTACAGTGACAGAATAGTTGATCTGATAGAGGAAATTCCAATGCAACTAAATGCTAAGGGTATAAATTAGATATTGATAACTATTTGTAACCAGATTTATAGTGAAAATTAGTAGAAAAACTCAGAACAGAAACATTTAAAACTTAAATTTTGGCAACCTAACATTGTATTTGGGTGCATAAAATACGACCCTTGGGTACTCCAAGTGTAAAGTTAGACCCAAAGGAGGCATAATTACTAATGAATTTAGGAACAGTAGAAAGAAACACCATACTTTGCACAGAGTCAAGAAGAAAGATCCCTTGAGGGCATCTCACAGATCAGCAAACCTGAGAATGCAAAACTGTAAAGCTTTCATTTGAGAAGTGAGCCCCCAGGCTGCTTCTTGAGAAGGGCCACCTAAGGAATTGGCTCTGGGATGCATTTTACCTAGCTAAGCCACCCCAAAACTCAGAAAACACTGAGACCATGGCGAAGAGAAACTGGTCACTGAGCTGGTGGCAGACCTTGATGTCATCCACATGATGCTGGTTCTCCAGGCGCACATGGTGCAGGCATTGTTGGATCATGGAGTCTTTCAACAAGATTTCAAATGAAGGCCTGATCATCCATGAAATATTACCCTGAAAGGTGGACACAGGAAACTCAGGATGAATTCAAAAGTGGAGGACAGAACCCTGGATATTGGATATACCAGGAAAGTGGAATGCCTGCTAAGGAAAACTGCATTAATGACTAGAGCCTGCCCAAGAGGTTCAGCCTAAGGCCATGTTGACAAAGGCCAGTCCCAGGCCACATTGGCTACAACTGGCATGTCCAAAAGGAAAGGGGTTCCCAGTCCTTCTAGAGCTCACATCTTTACACCATGTTTGGATGCTGAACATAGAGCTATAGGATTTAGTGTTGGCCTTGCTGGGTTGTGGTAATGTTCTGATCTGATTCCTTTCTGTCTTCCTATTCCTTTTTTTTTGGCATGGGAATGTTAAGATTGGATCACATATATTAGGAACATATAACTTGGTTTTCAATTTTATAATGCAAGGGGCAATGATGGTGAATCTTTTAGAGCTTTCATTGATAACAAACGGTTGGCTGCAGCACTCCCTATGCCATAGATTCGCCACCACTGTTGTAGGGCTTCACAAGGTAAGAGTTCACCTTGAGTCTTAGTGGAGACTTTGTCTTGGACTGTTGAGCAATACTGGAACAATACTGGGACAATGGTCGAGACTTCGGAGAGAGAGATGTGCATTTTAAACTGTGAACAGGGCAGTTTCACCATCTTACACTGGATTATGGAATGTTGTTTGTAGATTTAGTGTGCTTTAAGTGGATGAAGTCAGATATCAGTCTGATAAAGGATAAGTTTTCCCTCGTTAATCTTGTTAAGTAGACTGAATAAAAGACTCCAGAAGAACTGCCTGGACCACCGAGGCGCTGTACTAGCCAGTGGGTGAATTCATCAAGGCTCCCTGCTGGGTGTCCCGTTTGGAGGTGGGGCCAGTTGGAGGAGGTGGGCTGTTAAGACCGTGCCTCGGAAGGGTTTATTTCTTTCTGCTGCTCTTCCGCTGCTCTCTGCTTCTCGATCGCCGTAGGGTGAGCGGCTTCCTCCTTCCACACCCTTATCCAGGCTCTTCCTGACTTGAATCAAACCAGCCATTGCCTGGAACCTCTGAAACCCTGAGCCCAGTGAAAGTTCTCCTTTCACTGGAGGATGGTGGGAGAGCTGTCCTAGCTAAAGAAAGATGACTAATTAAGTTCTGGTGCTCTCATGACTAGTATTTCAGATTGCCTCAGTGATCCAGTGGCTGTTTCTGTTTTTGATATTACATTATAGTAAAATATTGTTGGGTAAACATTTTTTATTTGTTGGTTTTTGACAGTTTATATTGAGAATATCTTTTTTTTTTTTTTTTTTTTTCAGAACCAGGGATTGAACTCAGGCCCTTGCGTTTGCTGGACAAGCACTTATTCTACTGAGCCATCTCCCCAGCCCCTTTTATCTTTTTTTTTTTTTTTTTTTTTTTTTTTTTGAGAATATCCTAACTGGTCATAAAATCTAATGTATTATAGACTGGGTAGAGAACAAAAAAAAATCACAGTTAGTTGCATTAGCAAAATATGTCAAGAGTGTTAGAAAAGATGAAAATTAGATTTGAAGGAACAGGTAGTATTTATATTAGGAATACTTCACTCAATGTGGCTTAATTTTCCCTAGCAAAGTGTAAAACTATAGAATAATATACCTTTTTTACAATGATGGATAACCTCAAAGCTCATGCTCCTTATTAAAGTAAGTGAAAAACTCATTGATTTGAATTAATAACTTAAACAAATAGACAAAATAATGGACAAATCTGTATTATATATGAGGCAGTGTGGGAAGACAAAACTGAGAAAAACAAAACCTTGATAATTTCTTGAAGCTTCAAAATTTTTTAAAAGAGAATATAGTTTTAGTAAAGTCAACATGTCAACAGACTTACAATACAGATAAGAAAATTTACTAAATTTGACCAATGTAATCATGTCTAAGAGAAATCTATCTAAATTTAAATTTAAAGCATTGGACTTTGGAAGTTTTCCTCACTTTGAAGTTTATAATCTGTTTCAAAAATATTTTAAAGATTAAAAACTTGCATTTTGGGACCAGCAAACCTTGGATTTCTAGAAAAATAACCTCTTTCTCTTAACAGCTAATTGATTTTTCTTCCTAGACTATCCTAGCCCATCTTGATAACATCAATAACTCCTCAGAGAATTTCCTCAGAATCATAATACCATTTTTTGTAGATGCAACCTTAGAGATTATTTAATTTAATACTCAGTTATTAATACATAAATCAATAGTGGAAAAGCTCATTTCAAACTAAAAGTTTCAGCTCAAAAGTTAGTTGTGTTTTGCATAGCACAAAATCACCACTAAGACTTGACTAGAAGTTGCCTGTGTTCCCTCAGTAATCGTGGTGACACCAGTAGAGAAATAAACAGAGGTACAAGTGGGACATGCTGGCAAATGCTTACAATCCCAGAACTCTTGGAGACAGATACAGAAGGATCTTGAGTTTGAGCCCATTCTCACAATTTTCTGACTTAGTGAGATGGTGTCTCAAAATTAAAATAAAAAGTTCAATTTCCACTGGGGCGAGGGGGTTGGGAAACTTTATTATGCTATAAGGCAAAGAGGCTCCACTGTTGAGAGGAATATGGCAGCTCAGTTGATTCTGATCTAGGTTTCTACAGTTTTCAAAAGTCTGTTTGTCATAGTGAACAGAAGGAGAGGAGATAGTAACAGCGCATAAGATGTTCAAAGCCAGTTCTAAGTATTTCTGGTCTGCCTAGACATTGAGGTTTGGTGGTCTTAAGCAGTTCACATGTAGAGACCACTGATGAACTGTTTTTTGTATCAGTGAGCTAAGGTTCTAGCTTCCTATTAGAGCGCCATAAAAACACTCACTGAAGACACAGAGCTAGATCTTTAGAGATGTAGGCAAATGATATTAATATTTAAAGTCAGCAAGAAAACCAAAGACGCACATGCCAATTTGAGTCACAAGCTGTCAGTGCTCTGAAGTCCTGCTCGGTCTCTGGAGGCACTTCGACTGCATCTCCACTTCGGGTGGAATTTGCCTGTCTGACCCCCTAGTACGCCCCAGTCGCTGGACTTCCAAAGTCCAGCAAAATGTAGCTACTGACCCTTCATCTCTTTCACTAAATAAACATTTTAAAACTTCCATATATGCTATTCATTATTTATTGTAAAAGCAAAGTTTTAATTGATAAATGTGGCAAACATTTATAAACTGAGAACAAGTGTTTTCCTTTCCAGGGAAACACAGAAACTAAATTACATTCTTATTTTCAAAGTTTTGTGTGCCATCAAATTCCTCTTTACCTAATGTATAATACAGTGATGTACTATTTACAGAATTACACAAACATCACCACTAATTCTAGAACTATTAAATTCCTTCCCCCTACCCTGTATTCATTAAAAGTCATTCTTCACTTCCTGCTTCTTCTAACCAAACACCTTCTTTCTTGTGGGTCTTCCTAATCGAGGCATGCCCTGTAAATAGAATCACAGCCTCGGGCCTGATGGGACTGGCTCCTTCACTGTGCAACTTGTCAAGTTTCATTCCTGTTGGGGCAAACACGACTACTCTATTTCTTTTCATTGATAAATAATAATCTTTTATACAGAGATATAATGGGTGATCAACACAGAGGGTGAATATTTAAAATTTGAAAGATGATTGCAGTAAAAGACATATTTCCAATTAATCCCTCTCAAAATACTTCTTTCTTCAGCTGAACTTATCCTACCATCCTTGTCACTTTCTGAAGCAGTTCTGGAGCTCCTCTTTCTGAAGCTTTTATCCCTCTAGCAAGTGTGATAAAAATTTGGTAAAACTTTTGTTATGAGTTGGCTCCAGTCACTGTCCCAGGAAACAGCAGAAATCCTCACTACCTTCAGAAAATGAACAAACAGCTAAATGGGTCTGAATAACCCAGCAGTGAGCAGGTAGAATAAAGCTCCAAGGTCAAGACCAACACACAGGACCTGGCCAGCTGTGTGGAGCTGGTAAGGCCGATCACCTCTGTGGACGCCACCCAAGCTTTCTCCTCAGAGAGGTGCTCCGGGTCATCTCTCTGCCAGGTTCGCTTTTCTCCATGGCTGGTGTCTTCTTTCCCTCTAGGTCTCTGATCAGACCTCTCCTGAGAAGGCTGTTTCCTCTGTCCTCCATCAAATACCAGCGCCATTGACTCCACATTCACTTTCCACAAAACATTGTGCCTAATTGTACCCCCTGTTCACAGTAAGCAGAACCTGACTGTGTTGAGTAACGCGTGTAAAGATAATGCCTGTATACTGCGTCATTGAAAGAAAACAGCAGCACCGATGCCACCAGCTAGCACACAGAGCAGGACATTTGACAGTGGCCAAAGCTTTGCACACAGGCACAGGCAATAAAATTTCCTCAATTTACAGTCTTGAGGGATTTTTAAAACGTTATTTTTGATGATTAACCTGAGAGTTGGAGGGCAATCATCTCAATTTTGGGGGTTCTCCATAATCCACTACCTAATACAGGACATTTTGCCATTCTTTATTGTCTCAAACTCTGAGTACTTTGGCACGTGAGTTAGAACTGTCACATATTTTCTCAAGTGAAGGAATGCACTGTCTCCCCGCAGTAGTCACGGGAAGAGTGCTGTGGGGCCTGCTGTTGCACGTGTCGGAGTGTGGAGGCAAGTTCCATTTCACCTAACCAAACATAGTGTTTGAGACATTAGTTTGCTTTCTTCATCACCAGATAAAAGCCACTAGGAGTAGAAGGAAGCAGAGTGTGGTGACTGGCTGTTTCCACAGAAGCACTGAAGTGCAGTGAGGAATTTCTACCAAGAAAGGACCTACAGTTAACAAAGTTCTGCCACTAATTAATCCTGTGACTCCAAATGGTAAACACTTTGGAGCTTCAGCTTCTCCACCTGGAGCAGATGGTGCCAATTTGTTCTTTTCATCTCCTAGGATCATGGGAAAGATCAAATCATACAGAGCACATGAAAGCTCTTTAAGACCAGCAAAGTAATCTGTAAATCTTGAGTTGAGAGAAATGGCTCACGTTAATATTAAAGGAGATTAGAAGTTTACTTTGCTTCTTTAAGATGACATACACAGCACTACAAAAATGTTAATTGGTTCAATGACTATGAATTTAGTATTCCAGATGGATTTATAGTTGTATCATTCAGAATTTTAGGCCACAAAAATAACTGACCATTTTAGGTACAGATAAATATTTGTGGCTCATAAAATTAATAGGAACCTAAATAATTTTGTATGGAAAAAGGATAAGAATGAAGAAAGCTACTCAGAATGCATACCTGGGTCACATCCTGTGTTCTTGTGAGGATCACTACCTCCAAAAGCCCCCATGTGACCATGACATCTGTTCAAGATGTTCAACTTCTGGACAGACCCCCAAATAATATCCAGTGAGGATCGCACTGAAATGAAGGTCAAGATTCTAGTGGAACAAGGGGCGTGCTACCAGGATCAGCAACTGTTAGTGGGTGAGGAATACAATATGATTTCCTGTAGATTAAACATGACATAAATTTACAAATGCAGAGCATAAAACTGCTATTTGTTCTGTATTGTTACCCCATTTATAATTTTATGTCGACAATAATTCTTTTGAAGTGTTTTCCAAAAGCGTGGGGCTGTCCAGAGCCTTCTCCTTTTAGATAAGTGACCCACAAAGTCAACAATATGCAATGTATTAGTTAGTGTAACTGTCCTACTAATCTTTTTGAAAACTGTCTGACTGCTACTTCTTTCTCAGTAAAATTAATATAAAAAATAGATAAGTAACCTCACGCAGATCCATGCAGGGCTCTCAAAGGTTAATAATTGATCTTTCTTTTTTTTAACCACACTCAATCCCTTACGGATACATTTCTGTCTTCCAGCATGAGAACCCTAAAAATTTTCTAAACGTATAAAACTACATCCAGAATGAAACATTCTCATGTGTATTCATAAGTGATACATAAATAATCAAAATTTGACTTTAAGTTCTTACCTGGAACATAATTTTTCAAGACTGTTGTTCATGGCAGTTATTTTGGCATTCAAGTGAAGTTACTTTTCTTTGACAAATAAATATTGTAGGTGGATTCTTTTGGGACCTATTAAAGAAAGGGAAGGAGGACATGGGCAAAAGTATAGATTTTACATGGAAAATATTTTACTTACTGAGGTTTCCGTTTTTGCTTAAAAGTTTTTACTATTTAAAAAGTTTATCATATCAGCATTCTTAATTATGTATGGCAGTCAGCAGCTAGGGCCGCTCTAGCAACCTTGTCTTCAGTGAACTGTTTTATGATCTTTTGACTGAAGGCTTATTCATGCTTTCTTCTAATTCTAACCTTTACACAAAGCGAATCCCATTAAAACCTGATTAGGCAACCCATTTGCTGATTTTGCTTTTTCTAAAACCAGCTTTTTTAGAATAGTATGAATGCCTCTATATTTTAGGTCAAATATTTGAATAGATTTGTCCCTTCATTCCACGAATATCCCTTGTGTACCTTGTGTGTGAGCTCTGTTCTAGGTGCCCGCGGTGCATTCTTCTATCCAGGAAAAACCCACCAAGTTCCTATTCTCACAAAAGCTACCTGGCTGCAAAAGGCTAAGGCAAATAAACAATGGTAGGAGGAAACCTGAGGCGGTAGCCAAGGCCATGGTGGTAATTAAGCAGCAGAACTGCTTGGGGGAGGGTTAGGGTAAAGGACATGAAGTGGATCTTGGAGTATGGAATCGCCGGGAGGGACAACCTGTGCAAGGTCTGAGCAGGACATTTTGTTTTATTTTTTTTTATTTTTCAGTAATTTTATTGAGAAACAAATAGCAATGAGACAGTTTCAAAACCAATTAGTAAGACAGTTTCAATAATTAATACATTGCATGTTGTTGTCTTCTTAGTGGTTATTCATAGTATGAGATGCAGACATGATATCCTGTCCACAAACACTATTAGTGCAAGTCTTTCTATTCATTGAATTAAGAGAAAGTAGCTGTATATCTATCCTATTTTGACTATACAGATACCAAATGATCGTTAATTTGTATCCCCTTTTTTGTTTAGCTTTATTAAATATAAGTATTCCTTTGTCAGATATGGGTATTCCTGAACAGGACATTTTAGTCAGAGAGGCAGTCTAAGTGGCAGTGAGTGTGGCATTCTCAAAGACCAGAAGGAGAAGAATGTGGAAGGGGAAAAAAAGGGGGGGGGTACATGACCATCAGAGGGCTCTTTGGAGGAGATGGGCATGCTAACTCCTGTAAGTTCGGTAAGCCAAGAAATCCTTACATTTTTATTCTAAGTAACCATTAAGGATCTTAAGTAAAACAATGAGATGAAATTCCTGGTGACAGTAGGAATTGATGGTGATGCCAAGAGTAAAGGCAAAGGCGTAAGAGGCCACTGCAGTTAGCAGAGTGAGAGGTCAGCTGGCTTCCTCGCCACCACGAGGAGTGAAGGGACGGCGACAGGTTTCTTGTGTCTTCTGTAGGTAAAGCAAGGACTTCTAATAGGATGGGATTGAGAGATAGGAGATTAGGACTTGAAGGGAGATTTAGAATGAATTGGGATTGGTAGACAAGGAAAAGCCAGCAAGAGTGTGGAGGATGTGGGGGATGTGGCTCTATGTGTTATCATAGAAGCCAGGGCAAGTAGAAAATGTTTGAAAAAGTTGAGGTGTGAACTGAGCAATGGCCTAGGATGCTTAGGGAACAAAAGAGAGAGCATTATATTTGCTAATGTGGAAGTAAGTCAGGTGGAAATACAATTGAAGTGGGCAGAAGAGATGAAAATGAATACAGACATCTCTTAAGAGATTTTGCTGTAAAGAAAAGAGTTTGAGGTCAAGGTATGCAATGCCACTCTTGCTTTATGATCAGTGATATTGAGCCAAATTTTATCCTCCTGAGAATAAATGAGAGGATAGAAACTATGTGCAGGAAATTGATAGAAAAATTGTAGGAACCACAGTCTGATTGCAAAAGGACACTGAATTTACTAAATACCCCAGGGATCGCCTTCAAGAGGAACAGTCACATGTCATCCATTGCAGTGAGGGGAAAAATAGAAGATAGGGACCCAGGTGGTAAGGAAGTGGTACTTTGGGTTGGGATAGACATTGCTAATTGATTTAATTGGGAAAGAAATGCTGAAATTAGGTCAAAGGATGGGAATAGCAATCTTATAGTGATGTGAGAGGGTGAGACACATGGGGTGCAGGAAAGTTAAGGTTACTGAGAAATATCACTTATGGGAGGAATTGAGCATTTTAATTGTATAAATTCACTGTATTGGGCAAAGTCTCTTCTTGCAGTGGTGGATCCTTGCAAAGCAGATATAAAAGTAGGTTCTTCTGAAGTTGTCTTGCTTCTATGCTCAGGAGAAACTGAAAATAGATGAAGGAAAGAGACAGAAAACACAAGTATTTATTGATCATTTGCTGTGCAATGGTTCTTTTATTCTTAGAGCAGCGCAAGGAGGTTTTGGTATCCAATTTTAAGTCTATGCACGGTGAAGTTAAAGAATGAACAGAAGTTATAGAATTAGAAAATGGTACTATCTTTGCAGAACAAACATCAGTTTACCAAGTACTGTTTTCATTTTACCAATCTTCACATTGATCTTCCTTCAAGAGGAACTGCGGACATTTAGCATTTGGCTAGACTTGAAAACAAAAGATGGAAGATTATGGATGAGAAGATTTTCTCCTAGAGAACTAGGAAAATCATACTTTTAAATGTGGAAAGGGGTTGCTGTGTTTAAAACAGGACAAACTATTTTCAATGTGAAGTATGGGATCTCAGTGCACCACTTTCATAGCAATTCCAAAGATAGTGAGTGGTAAAGGGGTAAAGGTTTGGGCTTCAGCTTTCCAGGGGGTAGGTACAAATCTAGTGTTCATGCAGAGATCAGCAGCAAGCAGCTGATCTTCTCAGTCTCTGTGGCATGGTTTTTGTCTAGATGTCTCCACCAAGCTTTACAAGATCATAACATTTTTGTTTGTTTTTGGGTTTGTTTGTTTGTTTGTTTGTTTGGCAGAACCAGAGACTGAACTCAGGTCCTTGCCCTTGCCAAGCAAGCGCTTATTCTACTGAGCCATCTCCCTGGTCCCTGGTTTTTGTTTGGTTTTTTTTAGGTAGCTAAATCTAGAGACCTGAATCCTAATATCCCAGTGCATTAACAGGGGTCACATCAGCGTTCAGTACAGCCAGCTCTGACACCAGAAGGGAGAAACACTGCCCTTCCTGGGCACAAAGAACTGAGTCCCACTGGAGGAGTCAGCATGTAAACAGAAGACGACAGCAGAGGGAGGTCGATGCCTGAAGATGATACAGACTACCCTGAAGCTCTGTAGGGGGTCAGAAGGAACAGGTGTTGTTTTAATAGAAAACTGCATAGGATAAGGCCTGGCAGAGCAAGAGAAAAACATTCCAGAAGACAGCAAAACCACATGGACAGCACGATTGATTCATGGTGCAGAACTGGGATTAAGGTTGGGTGAGTGCTGGCTCCGTCCACTGATTGGATTGCCCTGCCCTAATCCTGGCAGACTAGATACAACATAAGGAACAGTACAAGGCTTGTCCCTCCCTCTCATTGCTTTTGCTATCTTCTGTCACCACAAATGTTTGCCCCTCTGCCATACTGCCCCACCTTGGAGCCAGCTGATTACAAACTAAAAGCTCTACAAACTGTGAGCTAAATAAACCTTTCTCGCTTTTAACTCTGGGTGTTGGATATTTCATCTCAGCAACAAGAAAAGTAACCAAGACACCTTCCAATGATATCTTCATGAGTGAGTGAGTAATCAGCCAACAAAAAAGATTTCATTCAAAAGTCGAAATTCCTGATATCTCTTTTCAAAAACACTTCAAAGATCTAGAAGATCCATATTTCCGATTAACAGCTTTCGCTGGAACTGAGCAGCAGTGGACTGTGGTGGTGCCTATCCAGTCTGCTGCAGGGGCCCCTGAGCTGGCTTCCACACGACAACAACAGCACCTGCTCAGCTCAGAGGTCATCAGTGATTTGTCACGGAAGTGAGTTGAGCTGCTTCTGGATGCTATGCAAGGTCTTTTCACACAGAAAGAAGCTGATGCAGTCTTTGGCCTGAGAGGGGGACAGTCTGCAAAGCAGGTACAGTCGGGCATGTTCTGACCGATGGTGGAGGAGCTGTGCGTGGAGACAAAGGGGAATCCTTACTGAGGAGAGTCCCGGCAGCTGAGGCCAAGGAGGAGGGACGGCAAGAGCAAGCAGGTCTCTAGGGTGCAAGTGGAGCGGCTTTAAGGAACTGGGAGAAGTTTGGTGATACCAGAATATATAGTGGAGGAGACAGAATGAAGCTGGAAAAATTATGTGGGAAAATGGGCAGTTTGAGTTTTATCTTGAAATCTGTGGAAGTTGACTTAAAAGTCTACCTTGGAAGAGTAAGATTTGATATGTATGTTAGAAAGAAAGTTTGAACTTCACTGAAACTACGTGATAAAATGGTCAACCCAAAGGCAAGACCAGATATGTGGAGCTTGAAGCATCTGCAAAAGTTAGTGACAGCCAGACCCAGGGTGATGACCTTGAGGGTGCAAAAGGGACACCAGTTAGGCATTTCCGAGGCAAGTTCACACAATTTAATTATCTATTTGATGCCACAAGAACAAAATGGGGGTCCGGTGACTCCCAAGTTTCTGCTAGAGGATATGAAAGCAAGACAAGAGAGAGCAGACAATCCAGAGATCTAGAGCCCTGATCGGGAGAGCTGGAAGGAAACTGGCACGGAAGGCGGGTGTGGTATGCGTGTGGCACAGGGAGGGAATTGGCTGCAGCTGGCTACACCAGGCATCAGCGAGATCTCCCAGAATAACATACAGACTAGACATTTATTTGGTGTGCTTTGGATTTGGAAATAGAATTCATAGGCATTTTAACGTAGATATTTTAACATTTGGGGAGATTTAAGAATAAACTTACAGAAAACTACATTTAAAATGGGGCAAATTTTAAATACTAATCATAAATTAATATTTTCATGCAAATACACATTATTAATGTCAGCACTGAAAATTTTTTGTTGCAAATATGCTAGGAAGCTCAGATCAAGGAGACTGATGGTAGTCATGGTGCTGAAAACTTACACAAATACCCAACAGTCATAGTATGAAATGGATAGTTTCTGCTGTTGATAAAAAAAGTGCACCTATAGGTGCATTCTTTAAAATAAAGAGCAAAATAGGATAACTAAAATAGCTAAAAGTAACTGTCTCTGGACATAAAATTAAATATAAGTATAATATAAAAATAAGTTAATTTTGAAAATAATTGAATCAGAAGAGAATAAACCCTGAGGGTTAAGCCTTGGTAGGTCTGCCTAAATATGACAGCACAATAGTGAACGTTTGCTCCAAGTCCTAGTAAAACTACATGAGGCTGTGACTCAGGATCGTGTGTGCTACACCTTTCCATATTGGCCATTAGCTAACAGTTTTCTGAGATAGAAACACGAGTGTTACAGGAGCAAATATAAACTCTGAATTATGAAAAGAATTAATTATGCTTACTTCATTCTGTTGTTAGACACTGTGACAGAAAAGACGGAGACCCTGGGCTAGACCCCAGAGATAATGAAGATTCAGCCTCACACATACTGCAAGCTTGTGGGAAAGAAGAGAAAGAAAGAGTGTGAATAATGAACCACGTAGATTTGGCCTGCTAGCTCATGTTATTACATGTCAAAGGCACTCCAGAGTTCTAAAAAGCCTGCAGTTGCAGGAACAAAGCATGGGCATAAGTATGGAGCACAGCAAAGGAGAGCCCTAGAACTTAGGTCTGGATCTGGAATCCCAGTGTGGAGAAGGCTCTCGAACATGAGTTCTCCTGTGCGATGTGCAGACAGCGCCATCCTGCCTGGCTCTCACTTTTGTCCTCTATTGAGGCTGTAACGATTCATCACTTTTCTAGACTAAGGCACATGGTGGATCTGGAACCGTAAGTGGAGCACACACTATACCTTGAGCGAACGCCAGTGACTGTTAGGAGCTGCACTGTCCTGTGGAACATGGGAAGTTGGCTTTTTTATAAATGGAGAAATGAGTGTCCTACATTCCAGAGAAGTGGTCTTCCTTTCTAAATTGTTTCAGAATGAAGTGAAAGTTTTGCATGTATTTTTTCTTCCAAAATTAGATGGAAATTAAATTTTAATAAATTCCTAGGCTTGTCTGTCCTTTACGTAAGGAGACAGTTGTTTGTTTCGTCAGCGAACCTGAAGCATCAGAGTTAAATCTGGAGCAGCTGGAGATTACAAGAAATACCAATATTCTCTCTCTTAAGAACTGTTTTGCAGCTTCCTGCTTTTCTAACGTAGCCTTGCTGCGAGATTTTCATTTCACTCTGTGTGTGCCTGCAGATGCGATGTGTATTGCGCGAGGACTTAGGGTTTCTATTTTCTTCAAACTGTACATGAGTGAATTAAAAGTTTGTTTCCTTTTTGTGGTGGCAGGAAAGTTTATTTATGTTGAATATCATCCCCTTGGCCCTTAATGGAGTCTTTTCAGTGTATCAGTGGCTTTTGCTTGGAGCAGAGGTTCTTTTTTGTTCTAAACCATTAAGAGTTGCCTACATAGAAGCTTGTAAAATTCACACACCGCATAAATTCACTCATTAATTATTAATGCTAATGGCATTAATAACGGCTGCTTCTGTGGCCACCAGTAAAGCTGAGCATTCCCTGCAAAGCAGTCCCTCCACGCCATGGAGCAAGGCCAGGGCTGACGCTGCCCAGTGAGGGGGATTAAGGGACCAAGCTGGAGACTCTACCAAGAAGTCACGTTAGCCAGGATGGGAGCAGGCTGAGGAGGGAACACTGCTGTTGTCAGATGCCGCTTTCTCCAGGTTAGTAGATTCCCGTGTGTGCTCTCACGTTTTTGGCTCTACACTGAAACCCACACATCTGTTGTGCCTGCTCTGGGGTTTCTCTCTACACACTGATCTGTGCTTTCTGAATGTCCCGCACCATCCGCGCTCAGGAGTCTGTTCCTCCTTGAAGTGTGCCTCTTGCTCTCTCTGTCTCAGTTGGTTCGATCCAGTCACGACGATCCATCATCCTTCACTGTCCCAACTTGCTCATCTTCCAGGTCAAGTTGGTGACCATGCACTGTCCATCTTGCCACCAAAATACTTCTTTTCTTAACAACTCACGGTCAGTTTTTGACAGTGGTTGTCCTTGCAGTGGTGACTACGACTTCCACACCTGGCTGCCTGCTGGTGAAAGTCCTGTGCTGCTAACAGTCTTGCAGGCCTCAGTAAATACCTAAATCTCATCTCTGCTCCGCACCCTACCACGCACCCTTGAGCCGTCCTCCTCATGCTGTGGCGTGGTGGAGCAGTCTCCTCATCGATGGCTCTGTAACCACTGTCTCCCCTCACTTCGCTGCTCTCCCAACCTAGAGTTGATACATTGACAATATAAATGCTGCCAGGCCACAGTCTAAATTGCAACAACTCCCTGCCTCTTCCTTACATTTAGGAAAAGCTGGGTACCTCCACATGGAATATTTTTTTTAGATTTCATATATAAGGGAGATGACACAATTTTTTTTTCTTTTTCTGGCTTATTTCACTTAGTGTGATATCCTCCACATCCATGTTGTAGCAAATGGCAAAATCTCATTCTTTTTTAGGGCTGAATTCTCTCTCTCTCTCTCTCTCTCTCTCTCTCTCTCTCTCTCTCTCTCTCTCTCTCTCTAGCTACTTTCTGCATTCATTTTTCCATTGGCAGATGCTTAGGTTTCCCCTGTCTTAGGTATTAACAATGCTAGAACAGTGAACATGACTGTACAGAATCCACGTGGAATATTGAGATGAGTTCTCTGTTACCTGGTTCCTCCAGCCTCCTCATGTCTCGCCTGTGCTTTGACAGGAGCATCCCTCAAGCAGCCTCGATGCCTGGAGGTTGGTGCTGCTTGCACAGCTCCGTGCACTCCTCTAGGGTTCTCTTCATGTGTCGCTCCCTCCCAGGGCCTGCATTCTTCATGTGCCAGCCCACTTCCTCCCTCCAAGCTTCCGTGCAGCCATATGTGCTGTTCTACAGTTGTTCTCACAGAACACATGGTGGTTCTTCACATAATGCATATTTATGAGCTCTTCACCCCATTGCAAGGAAACGAGACTGCAGTAAAACGTGTTGTATGTCTGCTTCCACCACTAGAATATAGGACCTGGTCCATGTAGGGTTGGTTTGAACAGGAACTAGCACTGTTTTAGTCCAAAACTATAGCTTATCATATATTTCTTACACAAATAATTTAATTTTGTAAAAGTGGATTATGGAAATGTATACACAAGACTGCATGAAAAGCCAGTTTAAAATTTTATATGGAAATTGATTTTTCCCTGAATAGTCAAGGAGGTCTGCTAGGCAGAAGGTCATGGCTAGGTCACAGATGCAATGGGGTTTTAAGTGAGAAATTGAGCCTTAGACAAGGTGGACTTTGTTTAACAAAAGATAGTTATGTTTAAAGCTCAGACCCAGGTCTTTCTGATTCCAAAGTTTATAACCTATCTGTTATTACCACTGTGGCAGAACTCTTTCATAGCCTATGGCAGCGCCTCCATGAGTCACTAACCTGGCCACAGCTGGTCAGCCAAGTGGGAACATCTGGATCAGGCAAAAGAAGACAGAAAGCAAGCAGCAGCCTGCGCCAGTGTGGAGTCTAGATTGCACACATTAGCACAGTTGTCCACACCTCATGTTGCCTATTGCTTAGGATAAAAACAACATTTTCAAGAACTATATTCAGTTAATCAAAAACATGACTAACTACTTAGGAATACCAAAAAACTCTCAAATTACAGAGAGAGAGAGAGAGAGAGAGAGAGAGAGAGAGAGAGAGAGAGACAGACCCTTAAGTTTAATAAGGATACTAAAATCAATACCAAATATCTAGGAATAATTAAGCTGGTCAAAATTAAGAATAAACATGTACTTTTTTACCCAATGCGCTCTCTCTCTCTCTCTCTCTCTCTCTCTCTCTCTCTCTCTCATCTATATCTGTCTCTTCTCTCTGTGTGTGTTTCTCTGTGTCTGGCTATTTCTCTGTCTCTGTCTCTGTCTCTTTGTCTCTCGGTTTCTGTCTCTCTTTCCCTCCTTCCTTCTATTCTTGCTTCCAAATTTTGGGTTTGATTCTTTCTACATGGTATTAGCTTGTATACCCATCAAATAGTCATAGATCTGTACTTAAGCAACTCTTTCATTGTAAACTTTAAATGCTAGTTATTATTGAACAGAATAGGTATGGCATAAGTATGGCATTATGTTATATCTTAGATATTCCAACAGCAGATGTAATTCCAGTAAATCAGACAATGACAAATGCTAACATCACCGTGCTGTTCCAGGGAAAAATGATCAGCAGCATCTTTGTGCAAACTGTTGCTAAAAGAACTGTATTTTTAAAACACCAGTGAGTTATTGTTTCCTTTGATAAAATCCCTGCTGTCAAATTCTATACCATTGTCTTTATTGTTTATTTTTCTTTTCTTTAAAATAAACAAAGACAAGGGCTGGCCAAATAGCTTAGTAGATTAAATAGCCTGCAAGCAAGTGTAGCAGCCAGGGGGTTCGATCCTGGGCCTGCTGTGTCAGCCCTACCCCCAGGGGTGGAGCAGTTGAGACTGGGCATGGTGGCATGTGCCTGTAATCCCAGCTCTTGGGAGGCTGTAAACATGAGGATCTCTACAAGTCTGACCTAGTAGTGAGACCCTGAACACCCTGTAGACCCTTCCCTAAAATACAAAAAAATAAAGTGAAAGAAAGAAAGATAAACTTGCAGTTCATGCAGAAATTCATTCAACTTGAGAAAATAATGTCAAATTAAATAAGTCAGATACACATTAAATATTGCATGTTTTCTCTTACATAAAAAAAATCTCAGAATATGCACCACTCATGATTGGTACATGTAAAGAAAGAGAAATATATAAGCTAGGGAAATAGGAAGTGGGGAAAAGTTCAAATAATTCCCATAAATTTCCATTCTGAAATTTCTGTTTCAAAATTATTTCAATACATATGTCCATTTGTTCCACTTATACCTCTAGATCTCTTAGTTCACTGCACAGACATTTTTTGTGCTATTTGTTTATTGTTTATACGAGAAACAAGTTTTTTATGACTCATGCTCTGAATAACTTTTTGGCCATTCCTTGAAGATTGCAGTACATGATGCATTAGCTATTGCTATTCCCTAATTATTTTCTGTGAAAGTTTGTTTTCCACAGAAGGAAAGCATTTTTCATACTTTATTAGTTTCTACATATATCACATTAAAATCAAAACTGAACCACAGGGTCCTGAGTTCAATCCCCGGTACTGGGAAAAAAAAAAAACCTGAAGTCTTTACAGATTTGAAATGAATAAATTGATAGATGCATAGATAATTCAAACTGAGTAATTTAGGTATCTTTATTTTACATTTACTGCTCAAATCAAAATCAGAAGCAAGAGCCAGGGTATTGCTCAGCGCCACAGCACCTGCCTGGCAATCAGGAGGTCATGAGTTCAATTCCTGGTTTAAAAAAAAAGCAAGAATAACTGGTGAAAAAAAAATATTTTCACATTTAAAAAAAAATCACTGGTTATTTCGTGCAGTTTCCTTCTCTCTGCAGGAAATGGAAGAGTTCTATAGTGTATCATCACCCTGTACTAGAGACAACTGTAGGGCCGGGGAGATGGCGCAGGGACACAGGTGCCTGCCTGGCAAGTGCAACTTCCTGAGTTCAATCCCTGGCACCATTTAAAAAAGGAAAAGGAGAGAACTCTACTTATGCCCTTTTCCTGTAGCCTGGATCCTATCGCTGCTGCACGCCCTTATCCAGCCCTCTTCTCCCGCACCAGCCTGAGCCTCCAAGCTCTGAGGCCCTGCAGTCCTAGAAGGCCGTGGATCCTCCCCACGAGGTCCATACACTGTAGGCGTTCACATCTCACCCGTGCACTCCTAATCCCGGTGATAGTGCTGCACCGAGGACTCCCCTGTTCTTCAAACCAGCACTTCCTGTCTGCTGCCAGTCACAGGTGCCACTCGTTTCTCAAAAACAGAAGTCCAAATGAGCCCTCTCTCTGCTTAGAAACATGGAAGGTATAGAAGTGTGACGTGAGGGATTGTGCCAAATGCCTGGAAAGCACGGAGATCCACCCCTTCTGGCTCTCTAAAGGAAGGGCCAGGGCTAGGCAGCTTTGCTTTGGAATAAAATGTACTGTACAAATCCCCCTCTCTGCTTTAGTAGTTATATATAACCTGCTACACTGCTTTAAGTTGACTGTATACAGAGAAAGGGATTCTGTGTAATTTATCCTTAAATGCTGACACTGTGCCATTGAGAGGGTGGGATGGTCCAGGTGTGCTCAGTGGATGTAGGCAGTCCAGGGGGCAGGGACATGAGAGGGGAAAGGAAAGGAAGGATGCAGAGAAAAGGAGGGAGGGAAGGGGCAGGGGAGGAAGGGAAAGAGGGGTGACAGGGAGGGAGGGAAGGAAGAAGAGGAGTGAGGGAGAGATGAGGAGGAGGGAGGGAGAAAAGGGAGGGAGGGAGGGGGAGGAAGGGAGGGAGGAAAGGGGGCAAGGGAGGGAGGGGAAAAAGGAGGGAAGGACGGAAGAAAGAAAAAATATTAGAATTTTGCAGTTTCACCAAGTGCATACCGAAGACCATTTTTTACTCTGCTATTTCTAGGAGTTGGCTCTTTGCTAACTGCTAATGATTATTAACATTTGTATTAAACTAAAGATTTTAAAATATTTTGTGGTAATGTGCACAAAATAATTATTTCTTTGTAATACCCTGCAAACAAGCTGGGAAATGCTATAGCCTGGAAATTTTTAAATGAGATGGAAGGAAGAACTTCTAGGTCACCAGCCGTTGGGAGATGCCAGCTCGTCAGAGTCAGTGACTCCCCAGTGACGTCTGCAAGAGTAAGCGTGTGGCACCAGCAACTCCTCTTGTTCCGTATTTATGGTCACATATGAAATTTTTTCAGGAAAGTGTTTTTTCCTCTAGAAATTCACACCACTGTTCTTTCTTGTGGTAGAAAACCTAACAGCTTTTTTTTTTTTTTTTTTCACAAGGAGCTGTATTTTACATTCAGTCATTCGTGTTCGTGATTATTTTATACTACGTTTAATCTTGTAAGGCTGGGTATAAAAATGATAATAAAAGTAATCTAAACTTCAAGGGTTTGCACTTATGTTAGCATTCTCGGGTTGGCGATGTTCTCGCGTGTATTCAGGATTCCTTCAGATTCCTTCTTTGGTATAATAGGTAGGCAGACTCTGACTCTGAGGCTTCTTCCCTGTTTCACCTGGGACCGAGGATTCCGGCTCCTGGGTTCCCCTTGCCCCTTTCTGCCCTTCCTGATAGCCACCAGCTGTTATCAGTTGTCACCACTATCTTTCCAAAGTACAGCTTTGGTGCTGCAGAAGAGAAAGCACCTTGATGTACAGGAAGATCTGAATTTGAGAATTTTGGCTCTGGCCCTTTCTAGCTGTAAGAGCTTAGAAATGCTGACTTTTCTAATCTGCGAATTGGGATGCTGATGCCTTCTTTGCAGCATTGCTACAAGGATTAAAGATCCTCCACCTGAGTGTGGAGCAGGGACCCGCCCCTCTGTAATAGACATTTGAGGACTGACGATGGCTAGCTGTCGTGTCCCTCCCCTGCAAGACAGTATTCATGAAAACACATTAACTGATGAAGAAAGCACAATGCACTTGACATGGGGTGACACGCTGCTGACACTTCAGGAACAAGAGAAGGCCAACCTCATCGTAAAACATGAACATCCGGGTTTCAAAAGACAAGGGGCTGTTACAGCACAAGGGAGCACGTCCACCGTGCGTGAGAGATGGAAGTGCTGAGCCTGGAGAAAGGGTAGATGGGATGTGGGGGAGGACAGCGAGAGGAAGAGCATCCTCTGCTGGCCTGGCATTTGCAAAGCCAGGGCAGGGCGAGCGTGGCAGGTGCAGAAGCCATAGAGATGTGGTCACGTGGGACAGCAACGGGGAGGGGCAAGGGGTGAGGTACCAGGGGCCAGGGGGTGGCCGGAAGAGAGCTGGAGAGGCAGAGGCCCACAAGAGCCGTGCTAAAGAAGCTGGAAGGATTTTTAGAGAACAGAGAACCATGGAAAGTGACGAGCAGGAGATGGACCGCATCACGATCTTGCCTTTGTGGAAGCAGCTTGTCATGGCTTCTACCCATTGGTGGCTAACCTGGTTCACAGACCCAAGCCTGGATTTTGTGACATGATTGGCAAGTTCTGGGAAGCTAGATAAATGTGTAATGCACATGTGTGTGCGCGCAGTGTGTGTGGGTGTGTGTGTGCATGCAAGCTCTCATAAACATGTCTCTGAATGTCTCTATTGGTGACTCAAATATTTCTCAAAATGATCCGCCAGATACTTCCTTTAGCATGAAACTCATACTCTTAGAATCTTTCACTTTCTGAATAAAATTTTGGATTCCCTTCCATGTGATGTAGAAAATCACTATTTGCAGTTCCTTGCCAGTTCTAGCGGGCCTGCCGCAACTTTTCTTAATCTGCCCTGTTTGCCCTTTAGGAAGGTGCTGATCTCTGCAAACCTGGATGAACCCTTCCCCCATTCCTCGGGACCCTTTTGCATTTCTTCCTCGTTCTTCTCTTGCACAAGCACAAATCAACCGCAGAATTCTGGCGGCCCAGTGAGAAAGATAGACAAACAGAAAAACAGACCACTGGACCAGAAATAGAATGTCCAGAAATGGACCTCCACTTATGTGGAAATCACATGTACGGCAAACTTGCTTTTCAAATCAATGCAGAATTAATAGACTGGTTCAGAATGGCGCTGAGACAATGGGCCATCTAAAGGGAGAGGAGAATGGATCCTCGCTTCATTCACAGAATACTTCATTCACAAAATGCATCCAGATGGGTCAAGTGAAAGCATCAAAACTTTTAGAAGGAAAGAAACAGTATGATATCTGAGCAAGTGAGAACTGAGAGATAAATTTACTATAAAAGATTCTTTATTAAAGGGTACCATAAATATTAAGAAATTGCCAATGTATTGTGAGAACTGTTAAAGAATTAGTATCCAAACTATGTGGCAAATTCTGTTAAAAAATGAAAAGAAAAATTGCTCAACTTTTTTACTAATTTGGAGGAAATATGAATTATTTTACAACTACAGATAGATTAGCACCAAAAAAACAAATAATCTGTAAAGACCATATTTTGAAGCAGTAGAGGAAAATACAAATTTTTATCCTTGTGATTAAGAATTTAAATTGTTATGAACATTTGAGAAAACAATTTCTATTTCCTCATAAATTTGATCATATGTGTATCTACTCTGAGAAAGTTTTCTCTGTGGGCACTAGGAGATATAAGAATATTAGCATTTTGTACTACAGAAAAAATGGGGATCAGGGGCCAGCGAGATACTTCAGCAGATTAAAGTTAGGCAAGTGCAAGCATTGCAGTTCAATCCCCAGCACAACACGCCACACCCACCCCACTCCCAGGGCCAGCTGAGCTGGCCACAGAGTCTGGGCATAGTGGTGTATGCCTATAATCTCCGTGCTGGGCAGGCTGAAAACAGGAGGATCACTATGAGTCTGAGCTGTATAGTGAGACCCCGCAACAACTAAATATATTAAAAAGAAAAAAAAAAAAAAAGGAGGGGGGACAAAGAGGAACTGGGATAAGAAAGTTGTGCTATATAAACATCAACATAGTATAGTGTTAATAGGATAATATGAAATTAAAAAGGAATATTTAAAAGAAAGCATAGAGTACTATCCCATTCACCTAAAGATGAGACAGAACCAGTGTTTGTGTTACTAGAGCCTCAATAAAACTCAAGGCAAATAGTAGGAAATACGAAAAGTAAAACTGAAGAAATGGATTGTCTGTCCATTGGGGATGGGTAGGAGACAGGAGGATAAAATTAAGAATAACATGGAGGTGCTTTCTTCTGGATTGAACAACATCCATCTTTATTAATTTATCATAATTTTATTTTTTAAATAATTTTATTGAGAAACAAATAGCAATGAGACAGTTTCAAAACCAATCAGTAGGACAGTTTCAATAATAAATACATTGCCCATTGTTGTCTCAGAGGTTATTCATGGTACAAGATGCAGATATGATATCCCATCCACAAATACTATTAGAACAAATCTTATTCATTGAATTAAGTGAATGTAACTGTATATCTATCCTAACTATTTTGAATATACAGATACAAAATGGTCATTCATTTGTATCTGCATTTTTTGTTTAGTTTTGTCAGAGATGGGTATTCCGTTGTCATTTAAATATTGTAGGTGTGTGAATTCAGCAAAATATTCCGACATAGTCCAGTAGTCCATAATAGTAGTGGGTCATCTGCAGAACTGGCAATGTCAGAAGTTGTTGACCTGAGCCCTTTACAGCCCAGCGTACCAACTTCACCCCTTATACCTCATTTTTATACCTATCTGCTGGATGGTTAAGGCTAAGAAAGAGCAAGACCTATATAACAAGAAATGTAACTTATGTATCTGATAAAGTCAGTCAAGTCCCCTCCAGATTTATCCTGAAACCCTGCCGTGCACTTTGTAGATCCTCTGTCATTGTCAGCCATGTGGATGAGTCACAGGCATTGCTTGACCAATTTGCTCTCTGTGAAAGCCTAAAAGAATGTTTTCTCTCCATGTAACTCTCCTTAAGCACACTGTACATCATCAAACACTTTCCTCTGTGACCCCATAATCTCCTTGATCAGCAAATTTGGGACACAACAGAGTTACAGGATGTTACACTATAGGTTCTCCTATGTCCTGAGTCTTCACTGACCTTGAAAGGCTAGGGCCAAAATGTTGGCTGTCCTTGCAGCACTTCTTTTTCTCTAATTTTTGGTCTGCAAATTTAGGTTGTTAACCCTCCAGAAGAGAAGCTTATTATTATCCTACAACATAGGCAGTTGAGTTTAACCTAACTATCTATCTGAATATCAAACATCTTAGGCATAACGTGGAATTTAGCATAATTTTAAAAGAAAATCCAAATGGTGTGCCCTCTTCTATTTGTACTGTTTTCTAGAAAATCATTTTAAAAGACCAAAAAAAAAAAAAAAATCACATGATATAGACCATGACCCACAAAGGACTTTACTGCCATAGTTATTTCAGTATCTCTGGAATTACTCGGCATTTCTGTTTCATCCCTCAAGCATTGTCTGAGAAGCTCTTTTCTGGTCTTTTCCCTTTTCTTCTACCTTCTTTTACTTGTGTCATTTCCTTTTTTCTTTTCTTAAGCTGCATATTCAGCTCATTCATTTTCAGCTTTTTATTTTTCCTGATGTGAGCACCTAAGGCTACAAATTTATTGTTATTTTAGCTATTTTCTATTATTTTAATATACAATGTTTTATTTACTTGTAATTTGTGATTTTTATTATGATTTTTATTCTTTAATGCATGAATTACTATATTTGGGTTTTTAAATATATGTAAATATCATTATTTGTTAAAAATAGATGGCCCAATTGCATTATTAGCCAATATGTGACTTTTTATTACTAATTCAATGAAATTGGCTGAGAGCTCCTGCGTATGTGGGGCTCAGTCACTTCCTCATTGCCCCGACACAGGACCAGATGCCCACTGCTTATGAGGCAATGAGCTTTGACTTGGATCACAGTTTCAGAAGTGTCAGTCTCTACTCAACAGACAGAAACACAGAATCAGCACAGTGGAGGGCCTAGGTAGAGGACAGCTTCTCGCACATGGTGGTCTGGAAGCAGAGAGAGAAAGGAAGAACCAGGCAGGGAGGTATACAGGTCCAGCTCCTGCCCCCACTGACCCATTTTTAACTAGACCCATGTCCTAAAATCAAGTCCACTGTAGAAGCCCCATAAGACAATCACTTTGCAAAAGCCAACCTGTGAAGCCTTTGAGGAACACGGTAGACCAATGATGGTGAGCCTTGTGGAGCTCCCAGTGACACAGACACCCTGCAGTGTCACCTGTGCTATGGGTTTCACCCCTGTCTGACACCTCATTCATAGCAGCATACTAACGGAGAAATCACATGTACAACAGACTTGCTTTGCAAAGCAAGTTTAATTTAAAAGAAAAAATTGAGCTGACTACCCAATTTATGAGATAGGAAGGAAGTTAACAATGAACAGCAAAGGAAGCCACAGTGTATAACTGCTTTCATTGAGTCCCACAAACCCTGACACTTGTATTTCCTTAAACATTTAATTCTAGAAATTTTAAAATTCTGATTTCTTCTTCCTTGACCTTTTGATCACTAAAGAATGTATTATTCATGCTCAGTGTGTTTGTGTAGTTTCTATGCTTCTTTTTTTTTTTTCCTTTGGCAGAACTGGGGATTGAACTCAGGCCCTTGTGCTTACCACTTGCTCTACTGAACCATGTCCCCGGCCCCTCTGTGTTTTCTTTTGCTATTCATCTCTAATTTGATCCCCATCTGATAAGTTGCATGAAATTAGTTCACTTCTTTTTTATTTGTTGAGCCTTGCTTTATAGCGTAACTTAAAATATGCTCTGTTTTTAAAATAGTCTTCTGGGATGCTGAAAAGAATATTCTGCTGTTACTGGGTGAAACGTTGTAGCTATTTGTTGAATGCCTTTGATCTATACTATCATTAACTCTATACATTTTTGTCAACACTCTTCCTCCAGTTACCAAGTAGTGAGAGTAGGATACTGTTGTTCCGATTATGATTGTATTGGTATATATCTGCCCTTTTCTATCCAAGAGTATTTGTCTCAGAAAATTGAGTGCACTTTCAGGACATAACAGTATATATGTACAACTGTTCTTTTCTTGGTGAACTGTTCTCTTTGCCAACATTTAATAACTTTGTCTCTTCTAACCAACCTGTCTCAAATCAACTTTTCCCGATAAAAGTACAGTTACTCTTCTTGGCTTTTGGACTCCTGAAGCACAAAATATCATTTTCTAGCATTTCCTTTCAGTTCATGTTTGTCCTGGTAAATAAGGCATGACTCTTGAAGGCAACATATCACTGGGTCTTGTTTTTCAATCAGCACTGCCAGTCTGTATCATTTAATTAGAAAATTAAGACCATTTACATGCAGTGTCATTATTGGAAGGTATGTACTAATTCCTGACATTTTGTTCTTTTTCTAGTGTTTAATTCATTTGTTTCTTGTTCATTTAATTACTCTCCCAGTTCCTTCATTCTTTCTGTCAGCACCATACTGTGGTCTTTTAGTTTAGGAGTCCCTTAACTATTTTCTGGAAGGCTTCCTTAATGGTCATGAATTTCTTTACTCTTATCATGGAAGTTTTTTTATTTATTCATTGATTTTGAAGGATAACCTTGCAGCACGTCGTAATTTACTTGGCAGTTAATATCTTTGAGAACCTGAAAATTTTCATTCCAAGGCTTTCCAGCCTTTATAAACATGTTTTGTTTCAATGTCAGCTGTTCTTCCGATTAATTTGACCTTCTAAGTGGTTTAATGCTTCTTTTTTTCTAACAGCTTTCAATATTCTTTGTTCTGAGTTTCTGGCATTTTGACAATGATATGTTGTGGACAGGTAGTTTTCTGGTTGCCTTTCCTGCATAAATGCCTTCTTTACTAGACTGTCCATTTCATCTCCCCGATTTAGGCAATTCTCTACAGTAATTTTCTTTGTGTGCTATTAGTTTGCACTTTGACACCCTTCTGAGGAGAAAATATTCTTAAATTTGTGATTTTAGAGTTGTGTAGGAGAGCCTGGAAAAATCTATTCATTATCTGTTATTCTTTTTTCATTGTTACTGACAGCGTTCTATCATGTATCTTCACCACGTCTTCAAGTCCTGATACGCTTTCTTTGAAATATTTTGCCAGCTGCTAAAATATCCCATTGAGGTTTTTACTTGACTCATTTCTATTTCATTTTTTTCATTACTTCAATTTGTTTACTGGAGCGATCTTTTATATCCTACATTGTCACCTTTAACTCATTCAGATGCTTATTTTTATCTTCTTTCAGCCCATTAAGCATTTTATCTCTTTTTTTTAAAATTCCTTGTCTGGAATACCATCCACTTCAGCATCTGGGAGATCAACTTTGGAGAAGTTCAGAGTTTTTGCAGGTATCTTCTTGCCTTATTTTCTCATTAAATTTGTGATTCTGTGTCAAGGTTTGTGGATCACATAGGAAGACTGATTCTTCCTTTGCCACGTGGAGTCTGTTTGTCCAGTGGCTTTTGGGGGGGCTGTGCCCAGAGTTGTGGCCACATCTCCATGTGAGAGTCCACTTCCAGTATGTTCAAAATGCTGAGATCAGTCTCCATGCTGTTTTTAAGGGAGTTAACTATTGATAACATCAATAACTGAAAAGGTAATCGTATATACTATCAGGTAACTAAAAACTTGCTCTAAGGACTGTACTACTTTTTTAAAAATAAATATGAACTAGAGATCTTTACTGTTACACTATCTCAGGAAAAGAGCAATAGTCTTAAATATTGACTAAAAAATTAAACCTTAATATTTAGATTAAGTATATATAATATATATGAAAATATGCAATATATAGAAGTATATGCTACATTGAGAATATTTAGAAATATATATTTTTAGGAAAAGATAAGGGAGAAAGCTGAAGGACACAGGTGTGTGGAAGGGGATGCACAGTAAGCAGGGAAAATGGAATACAAGTGGGAGGGGAGGGAAGAGCGGGAGAGTACATCCGGGGCAGAACAAAGTTAGGTGTGTGCAAAGCAATCACTGATGTCAGAATATGCTGCTATAGATCATTGAAGAGCAAAAAACAAATTCACACAGTGATGCTCACAGTTACCTAAGGTATATAAGAAGACCTGTGCTAATTACTGGAACCAACATACAGAGAAGCAAAACAAACTAAGAGAGTGCAGTTGTCTTGCTGTGTGTATGGGGATGCGTGTCTCAGAGTGGCTTGCAGGCAATGCTGTGTTCAGATCTTCACTTTCAAGTCCTCCAGTCTTCCGGGAAGGGCGCCATGCGTGCCTGAATGCGTGCGTAGGTGTGTGCGTGCACGCATGCATGCGTGCGTGGGTGCGTGGGCAGGTGCGTGCGTGCACGCGTGCTCTGTGGCTCCCCTCTTCCTACATGGCTGCTGCGGCTGACTCCTCCCCTCCTGCTCTCTCTGGCTTGCAGCTGTGCTGCTGCTTCCCAGACTCTTGAGCTGGAGAGTCCCAGGACATCCAGGGTCAGGAAGGACGTGACTCCAGCTACCACCAAGCTGGGAGCCCAGGGCTGAACCTTCTGATTGTCCCCACTCCCGTCCCTTGGTTGTCTTAGCTGCGCCACAGCTTACTCTAGTCTGTCTCTGGTCCTGAATTCCATCTCCCTGGCTGTCCCTCTTGTCTCTCTCCACCCCCAGTGTTTGGTGTTTCTAGCCCAGCGCCTGTCGTCCATGGGTCTCTCTGTCTCACTGTCTCCACAGTGTCCAGGTCCTGGGAAGCTTCCCCTGGTCACTGTTTCGGACTCTGAGCCCCACACCCCAGCAGAATTGCTCAGCCTGTCCTGAGGGTGGTGGTGCTTGTCAGAAGTTTAGCTTAGTATTTTCTTAATCCAATAATTTTTTTTGTTTTATGTAGTGTTTTTACCTTTGACCACATATTTTTCTTTTTTATATTTTTAGATATTATTTATATTCCTTTTTTGCTGTTCAGATAGATCTCTTTTGGGACCACTTTTCTTCTTACTATATAAATACCTTTTGATAGCGACTTTAGTGAAAGTCTCTTACTAGTAAATTTAGTTTCTCTTTGAAATGTCATTATTTTTCTCCTTTTGTTAAATGATAACTGTGAATATGACGCCATTCACGTAATTTACTTTTAGTACTTTAGAGATAACTTCACATCAACATTTCTTTTGATCATCTGATTCGCTACAAACTTTCTCCAGCTGTGTTTGAGCTACTTCTCTACTTAGTTCTCTTTGATAATCTCTCATGTCAACATCATGCTTTAAAGTACAGCATTTAGTCTTTAAATATATTAAACACATTCATTTCGCATTTTGCATTGTGTATCTCCATTATTTGCATCTTACATCTCCAATATCTGCATCGTTTACAAGTCTGATATTTGACTTTGCTGTAGTATATCACTAAGTTCAACTATTTCGTTATATATTTAGTGTTTCTTTTTGATGCCCCTGATGCTCCTGGAACTTAATGAACAAGGTAACAGCCTAAATTTAAAGGTTATATCTTTAGAAGAAATTTGTGTTTATTTCTACCTAGCAAGCAGGAAAAACACTGGCATAGAATAGAATTCAATAAATATATTTTACATGCAAGCTGTACACTAAGAGCATTCCCTGCATCACCTGAGTCTCCTCATGCTGTCAAGTGAATATTTCAAACTGGCTTGAGTTCTATATATTTGAGTTGCTATTTTTTTAGGCGCACTAAAGCTAGTGTAACATGGTCCCTCTTTTCTCCTTCATCTGCTTACTGAGGCTAACTCATTTGATCTTTTTTCACATTCCTTTTCTGGAGACACTTTTATGTTTTTTATTAATTTTATTGAGAAGCAAATAGAAATGAGACAGTTTCAAAACAGATTAGTAGGACAGTTTCAATAATTAATACATTGCGTATTGTTGTCTTTGTAGTGATTATTCATACTACAAGATGCAGGCATGATATCCTGTCCAAACATTATTAGTAAAACCTTTCTCATTGAATTAAGAGAAAGTAGCTGTATATCTGTTCTATTTTGTACATACAGATGCAAAATGGCCCTTCATTTGCATCCCCTTTTTTTGTTTACTTTTGTCAGAGATGGGTATTCCATTGCCATTTAAATATTGTAGGTGTGTGAATTCAGCAAAATAATCCAATATAGTCCAGTAGTCCAAAATAGTAGTGGGTTATCCGTAGGACTGGTAATGTCAGACACTTTACAAATCAGCCCAGCCGCACCATGAACAACATCTGGTGCAGACGTCCTACCTGTGTGTTTCCCTCACAGCTGGTGTTTACCCCAACATAGTTTTTCACAGGGCATTTAAATTTATGTTTGAATTTTAAAGTATAAGAAACCAAGAAGGTGCTGTAACATCTTACTTTGTGTCCTCTACACTGATTCTGTTGTCTAGCTTGTAGCAGATACCAGCAAATAATTTTCTGTAGATGAAAGAGTAAATGAAATGACATCAAAATATACATTTTAAACTCCAAATAGTTTATATTTAACTGAGAGGCCTTTCTCTTTTATAGCAGGTCTCACCAAAAACACCTTTCTTGCTTTTGCATCAGTCCTAAGTGTCTAGTTCAAATTTAGAAATTCAAATTCACTCTCCTTGAGTAAACTTCTTCAGAAATGAACTGCTACCTTTAGCCAGGGAGATAATTTAAGACTCACAGCAATCTTATTGTTTTGAAATGTGAAATATTAGCAAATAAATAGTAGGATAACCATGACCATTCACACTTACTCTAGTTAGCTATCAATTACATTTGTCCTATTTGAATGTATTGAGGAATTAAAACCTTAAAAAAAAAATGGTCATACTTCACTTCATTGTCTTTCACAGTGGACTCTTGAAAGAGTCATTAAAGAACCATCTTAATTTCTTTGCTGATTTGTTTTTATCATAATTCATATTGATAAGTTTGCCCATATCTAGATGCTATGTTTATGAAAGTTAGACTCCCCTGAGATTCTTTACCTGTTTGAATCTTCCCATCCAAGTGGACTCCCTGCCTTGGCAGGAACTTCATATACCTT
>NW_004524633.1:7933657-7942081 GCF_000260255.1 Octodon degus
ATCCTGAGATCCTGTACCTCAGATTGTAGAACCTTTGTCAGTGTCAGCCATGTGGATGAGTCACAGCCATTGCTTGGCCAATGTGCTCTCTGTGATTATCTTTGTGTGCTTTGGAAAAGGTTTGCACTATAGAGGAAAATCTTAGTCACCATGGCACACAGAATAGAGGAAATGGTTGATACCAAGAGGTATTGAGCATGACTCTGCTCTGCAAAGCCTTCTCCTCTTTAAAAGTAAGAAACAAATCATTGCACAGATTTGCCTCTGTATCTGGGAATGTAACTGCTCCTAAGTGCTCATGCTTAGCTTTAGAATGTGCCACTTGGCTCCACATTTTGCAGGCACCCAACTTCCTTTGATTTAAGTCCACACCATAATTCCAAAGCTATTAAGGAAGAGAAGGACATTTCTTTAAAAATAATAACAGTCTTAATAGCAGGAGAGACTCATGGGACTTACAGTAGATAAAGGATATTAGCTTTGTTCATCCTCTTAACCATTCTTCAGCATAAGTAGGTTATTATTCCCATTTTCCAGCAAGAAGACTGATGGGTTCAGAGATGTTAGGCAACTTGCATAAGAGGGCATTGCAGTGGAGAGACGAGCCAAGACTGAACCAAGTCCAGATATCTTCCTCGTAGTTCGTATCTGAGAGGCCTTCAATTCTGTTCTAGCAGGTCAAGGTTTTTCTGCATCTGTCTTTCATCTTTTTTGTAGGCTTATTTAACACTGAACAAGAACACTGGAACCTCTGTTAATTCTGGACAGCATTTCAGAGTGTAGTTGTGATGAGAAAATGTCTTTACAAAACAAGCTGTTTTGAAATTTGTTAACCTGAACATTGCTTTAATCAGTCTGTTAGTAAATCTTCCCTAAATCAGTGATAAGATAGTTGATTTTTAAGTATGAATTTATAAGTAACCATATGACAGAAAAATGTACATGTAATAGTCCGAAGAGAATGATGGAAACCGGAAATAATTTTAAATGAATTTTTGCTATAAATATAGACATCTGTTTTCCTATTTCTTCAGAAAGAAAACTAAGTTAGTGGAAAATATCAGTCAAAGTATCATTATAGTTCACTTTTGGAGATTTTATAAAAAGAAGAAGGAACATTTCTGTATAGGATGTTCAAAACTAATTCTAGCACTACATGAAATGTTGGAAATAATCTTTAAAAAGAGCCAAATGACTAACTCAAAGTAAAAAAAATTCATGTTTGGTTTTATGTAACAAGTAGCGCAATCTATTTTTACAAACCTAATGAGTTAAGAAACAACCATGTGTTCCATTGTTTTTCCCTATAAATAATGAATGACATGTAAGAACAAGTGGTAGTTAAATACTCCAGGGTCAACTGCCTTGTCGTGGATATCAAACTTAACCTGTAGAAATTCCACAAAACAGCATTAGAAATGTCAAACAGAAAAGATCTCATTAAGATAATTCTTCCAGAAACGAATCAAAACTTCTACCCCAGCTCTTCAAATCTTGTGCTAGCTGAGTTGGACAGAGCTAACAAAAATTTAAATGTATCGTTTTTCTAAGTATGGTACGCAAACACCTACATCAGAATATGCACACTACTGATGTGCACGCTAAAACTGCAGGCATCTTTTACCCTTTTCCAAGAACTGCTGTGTGGGGAGCTACATGAAAATAGCCCAAGAATCCATGTCTTATAAAAATCACCGCCATCTACCAGTGGTGAAGATCATGTCGGATTTGAGAATCACTGGTTAGAACTTGGGTTTACCCTATCTAATACTTTAGACTACTTGAAAAAAATGAACAAAATGCCAGTAAATTTTTTCAGCAAATATCAAATATTAATTGCCTGTGTACTAGATCTTTATGAACCCGTCCAGGGTAACCTCAAAGAAATGTATTCTGACACATTGCAGTGCTTGTATGATACAGAAGTAACTGTTTAACTTGGCGACATGGATGAAACCCTTGGTGAAGTCTAACAAGAATGCAGAAGGGAATTCAGGTCACTCTGGGTGGATGCCGGGACAACTTCAGAAGTTATTTCTAAGGAAAAGAAATCAGGAGCATTCAGTTGCAAATTGAATGTAAATGGAAAGCAGTAGGGAAAAGTACTTTGGGGTTTGCCTCTTGGTAGCAAAAAAAGCAGCGAAGAGCTCAAAAGAGGATGGAATGTAGAAACAACTCTAAGAACAACTAAGAATGAGTCCTTTATGGCCGGCTCTCTTGCCATTACACTCATACAAATGATAACTCGGATATTATGACTGAATTTAAATGTACTTATGAATGAATTTGACTGAATTGTGATCTAATGATTATTCTCTGTTACAGCAACTGTTCAACTGTCAAGCTCTACGGAAACTAAGTATTCCCGATAATGACCTCTCAAGCCTGCCAGCCTCCATTGCTAGTTTAGTTAATCTCAAAGAACTTGACATCAGCAAAAATGGTAAGCTCCCCATCTTATCTATAAATGCCTTCATTTTCTTTTTTACTCAAAATGTGTTTTGATTTTTTTCTTGTTTTAAAATAATGCTTTCTTTTATTCAAATGGTAAGTTAATTTTGTCAAAAAATTAAATTATGATTGAAAGACAGGGAAATTGTCTTTCCTTCTCTTAGAAATACGCCTGACTCAGCCTCATTTTCCTTTGTATTCAGATATATGATCTACCCTATCTAGAACATTTCCTTATTTTTTCCCTTTTCCACCTGTTCTCCTCATTCTCAAAATAGTTCCAACATATCTCAACTCTTACCTGTTTGACAAAGGCTGTTTACATTACCTGAAATTATACTCTCAGTTTCTCTTAGTGGGCTCCATATTCCCCTGAAACTAACCTCCTCATACTATTGTGTAGTTTATTTATTAGAATTATTGTGTGTCTTCTCTTGATGCAGAATATTAACTTCATTGTGTAGCAGGAAGGATTTGTCCCAGGCATCGCAAGTAGAGCCTAGTACATAACCAGGGCTTTGTAGCACATATTGGATGTTTGGGTCAGTTTACATATTTGGTGTTCTTGTTGATGCCAGTAATATTGGGATTCATGCTGAAAGGATTTCCTTCAAGTCTCTGGGAGGGAAGCTGGACCTTCAGAGACTCCTGCATCTTCCCTATTGCTTTCCACTTGGCCTCAGCTCTGCATTTTATTCAAGTAAAGAAAGATCAGTCAAAAAGGGTTGTCATGTCCATGAGTGGAATTTAAGGATATGTGAGTGTACTTGTGTGTATGCATGTGTTTATGCGTGTGTAAGACTATGGTTATTTCATTGAGTGTGCATCATGAGAAGAGGACACACATGGCCAAAATAGGTCCCTCTTGCCTTCTGATAAGTGACTCAGACACTGAAAAATAATAACAGATAATTAAATACTTGTATGTAAAGATCCAGTCAGGGTGTAAGGCATGTATACAAGAAAGATGCAGCATATTCTATGTGACTGGGGCAGAGTCCCCAAACAGTGATGACCCAGCTCAGACAGGATCAGTAGGAGTTAGAAGTCAGGTAAACCTGCCCTGATACTCTAGGGAAATAACGTTCCATGGCTTTTTGTTCTTGTTTTTGTTCTGTTCTGTTTTGTTTTCTAAATTCCATTTGGTTAAAGAGTGCCAAAAATATCCCTCGGTCATGAGAAACACAGCAGCCCTAAGGAGTGCCCTCTTGAGCGCCATGACAGTTTCTGTGGCCTTGTCTCTTGGCTGTGCCAGGAAGTGCCCCACCAATGTCTGCCTTGTCCTTGCTGTCACCATCCCTTACCACCTTCTAAACTTACCCAGACCCGCCCACAGCACTTCCTGCTTCAAAGGAGCATGCTATTGTTATGGACTGATAGGACTTCGCACCCTTGTCCTTATTTTCATATAAGAAACCAACACACCATATGTTTAAATTATTTATGTATTGTCAATACTTTACTAGAATTAAAATTCAATGATGTTCTGAGTTTCGTTATTGGTATTTTCTTTAGTACTCTGTTGCTGTTGCCTCAGAGTGCACAAACGCTTCATACGAATTCAATAAATATTCACCCAATGAATGCTTATGACTCTCTGGAAAGTTTGCAGTATCTGTGAGCGATAAGACTGACACCCACACATAATCAGTGCCACCATACCGCGCTACCCAATGAAGTGCTTAATTATATGGTGCAAATTACAGTTGCAAGTCCTTAGAGAATGGCAAGATTAATTAAGACTGCTGTATTATTAGAAGAGTTCAAGTATAAAATATTGTCTGCAGATTCCCAGGAAACACTATGGTGTCTGAAGCAAGGAGAGCCTTTTGTTAAAGGGGATAACAAGATTGTCAACAAGGAACAGAAACACCTATTTGCAGCAACTTAAGTGTCCACTCAGCATCTCCAAGATAATCCTGGAAGGACCACATTCAGATATTGCCAGAGAACAGCAATTAGACTGAAATCCACTTACTGATGGCATCAGGCCTATCATTATTCTTTAAGAAGAGATTTGCAGGGTACGCTTTTGTGTGGATTTGTATTTGTACATGGATATAACTACTACTCCTTGCACATTCCTTTACATTTATACATCGAATTATACTTTGAAATTTCAATTTCTATGAAATAACATATGACAAAATACCACATCCCTTACGTTCAGATAATTTAGCTAAAAAGTTCAAGTAAATAAAAAAATGTCTTTTTAAAAGAGGCTTAGGAAACAATGTTTCACTAAATGTAAACATATAGCTCCTAAAGATTATGCTTTTTTTGGAGATTATGTAATAATTCCTGATGGCCCTATTACATCAAGAAATCTTTGCTTCCAGGATGTGAAATCAATCTGTGAAATTATTACTTAGTGGTTTTTAGCTTTTCTGATGATTTTTTTATTCTGTAAATATTTACACAAAAAGAGATGCAAGACATAGTGAGACACACTACAACTCTGGTACAGCACTAAAGGTTGACGAGTATGTTCATTTATCAGGCATTGCTAGAAAGTACACCTACCAAAAGATCTCATCATATCGGCCCTTTCAGAAAATCAGACTTAAAACAACTGTCACAGAATTCTGTGACAGAGACCTGAGCAGTGACTTGGCAAACATGATCCGTCTTTTAAGAATCTGCCAAATGAAAACAGAACAGAAAATAGAAGCAGCATCAGCAGCCTCATCGACAAGGTTAGAATAGTCTTGGTTGAAAAGAGGCAAGACCGGAGAATGCCAGCACAATGAGTGTTAGAATGTCCTGCTTGGGACAGAGACTCATGCAAGTTCTAGATAACCTAGGTGAAAATTGACTGAAATGTGCTTGAATTAGCAGGATGACCCATCAGTAAACTAATTTCATGGAAAAGCTGAAGTTCCAGCTGGTCTTGGTTTTGCAGAAAGCCTTCAACCTTTGATTTTCAAGTCGAGTTCTTCCACTTGTCATCCATTCACGACTTTCCTCTGTATCACGGAAAATATTATTTTATATGAAAACCTTAGGAAGGCTATTAATATAACTTTATATGAGTGAGCTCTTATGTGCAGGAAGGTGTCTGCACAATTTGAGGGGTAGCTTTCCTCTAAAACTTTCACCATTTCTCCAGTTGGCCATCTGCTTTCCATTTCATCCTGAGGCAATGCCAAGTGACCCTTCCCAAAGGCACTGACCCGATTCCTTCTTCCCCAGAATATACCTTCCTCCACGCTGCACAGTCTCCTTCACCCTTAAGATGAATGGAAGGATTCATCCATTATTTATGAAAAGGAGATGTCACTTATTCTGGTGAAACTTCCTGACACCTACAGAAAGGAAATTAATGTTTTCCTTCCTTTGTGTTTCTTTTTATTTTGTTTTTGGTGTTGAGTTTATCTCCCTTTTAATATCTCTGTATATGCCTAGGCTGTGAGACTGCTAAAATCATGTGCTGATGTCACTCTGTCCACATGCAGAGCTAGTGCACAATGGTCAGGATCCACGGTAGACGTCCAATAACTGTTTGGTAGGCACACGGTATTACATAAAAGCATTCTTTTAAAAAATAGAATGATGTTTGTATCATAATATATTAGAGATCCCACATTAGATAGGGAGCTCATCCATCACATTGGAAACCATCTAAATATTTAACATGAATGCTAGAAAAGAGAGAAACAACACCACGCTACAATGAGTAATGACCCTGAAATCATCTCCAAGCTGCCATAGAGAAGTGCACCTAACATTTTTGTGCTTTCAGATAATGAAATCTTCATGTCAAGCCTTGACCCCTGTCTTTAGCTCCAGCCTCACATAGCCAACTACTGCGCATGCCCCACAAACAACCCAAACATAATATATTTACATCCAAACTCCATCTGCCCGGACCTACTTCCCTCCCCCTTCTAGCTCCCCATTGCAGTCACTAAGGTTCCCATAGCTGTTCAGGACAAAAATCCTTTTCTCTTCCAACTGCCACATCTACTCAGCCATCAGTTCTTGCCAAATTGACCACCTCAATAGAAGTCTGTTTCTTCATTTCACTTCCATGGTTGCAGTCTTAATCGTAGTCTCTTTCTTTTCCTTTCCTACTTAAACAGCATTATAATTGGCCTTTTTTTTTTTTTTTTTTTTTTTTTTTTTTTTTTTTTTTTTTTGGTGGAACTGGGGATTGAACTCAGATCCCTGTGCTTGCCAAGGAAGCACTTATTCCACTGAGCCATCTCCCCAGCCCTACAATTGGTCTTCTTGACTCCATTACAGCCACTACCATCACTAAACCCATCCTCCACAAGATAGCTTCCACTCTCTTTCTAGATTGCTGATACGACATGTGACTTTCCAAATTCAGACACTATAATTGGTCTGGGATAGACAGTTGGTCCCCTGGCCTACCACTCAAAAGCTGCATAACTGACCACCACCGATGCTTCTCCTCCGGCACTGATCCCATTAAGAATGATGGATCTTTTTAAGTTGAGTGTTGTGTCACTGAAAAGCTGCCTTCAATATGTAGTGTTGCTTCGTGATCACTTTTCCTCTACTTGTATTATTTCCTCTGCCTAAATCTCCTTTCACACCTTTTTTCATCTGGTCCAGTTATCCCGTATTGAGTCATAGGTTCGAGTGTCTTTATTCCGTGAACCTCTGCACTCCCAGATTAAGTAAACCCAACCTCTGGACTCATGTACCACGCATAATAACTCTAATATTTAACATTACTTTGAAAGCACGTAATACTTGTTTTATTAAAATATGTGTGGTTTTAATGTTTAACCTATTAATATTTTAAGCCTGAAAAAAATAATAGGGGCACTAATGTAACTAGAGTGACAGATGTTAAAAGTTGTAACGTGTTTTAGATGTCATGATCTTTTTTAAATAAGACATTACTGAAACATATTTATACTCACCCTTTACGCTCACTTGCTTTCTCTCTCTCTCTCTCTCTCTCTCTCTCTCTCTCTCTCTCTCTCTCTCTCTTTCTCTCTCTCTTTCTTGCTCTCTATCTCTGCCTCTCTGTTAGTGCTTTTAAATTTTCAGTGAAGTGCTAACACATTACAAAGATTATTCTCCAAATTTTCTATTCACATTATCTTTCCAAAATTTGTCCTTACAAATCAATTTAGATCTACTTGTATCAGCAGAAATATCAAAGTTCCCATAATTCTGCAGTCACTGGTTATAGTAGGTGGATATCCATCCCATTAGATGGATATTTAAGGGTAACTTGATCCTTTTTAGTTGCCTAAATTCTAGGTTAGTATTTTTTTAATTTTTTTACGGATTGTACAAGGTGTCTTTCTTTAAACTTGTCTTTTTTGGCCTATGTTTACTTTGAATTGGTTGCCAATGGGGTTCTTGGTGATTTGAAAGATTTATATACTCTGAATGCCAGTCCCTAGGCAGTTATATGGGCTACAAATAGCTTCCCGACGGTTGGTATGTCTTTTCACTTTTTTTGAAATGCTGTTTGTCAGAAGTTGCAAGGTGCAATGTACTAAAATGTATTGCTTTCCCCTTTACAGTCTGTTTTTTCTTTAATTTCCGTGCAACTTCATTTTTGTTACATGTGGTTGAAACGTACCCTTTCCACATCAATAGAAACTAGATTGTGCTAGCAACATTTGTACAGTCCCTTGTTTCCCCAGTGATTTATAGTTCTACTTCACTTAGGAAATCTTTCTCAAACTCCATTTTCTGCTCCATAGCCTCTTTATCTATTCCTGTTCCATTCCACATTATGCTGAACAATATAACTTAATATTAAGCTTTAGATCTGAAGGCACAAGTCCTCTTGTTTTGGTTTTTTTTTTCCTATTTTCAAATGTTTGTTAGTATTTCTGCTTCTTGATTTTTCCATAGGAATTTTAGTCTGAACTTTTAGAGGTACAGCGGTCCCTCACTTATTATGGAGGTTATGTTCTGGATACACCTGCAATAAGAGAATAATATATATATATATATATATGCTAAAATATATATATGCTA
>NW_004524633.1:7942181-7979440 GCF_000260255.1 Octodon degus
CACCATCTTCTAAGCCTTTCCCACACTTTTAAAAACACTTCTAATGTTCTGAAACGTTTCCTAAACTCGTAAGCCTAGGTAATTTTAACAACATGCGTATACTGTATGGTACAGCATGTATTCATCCACTAAAGAAATACATACTGTAAACAGCGCATTTTATTTTGACTTAATATTCTTTTAATATGTTAGAGTTAACTTTTTAGCATATTTTTGTGTATTCATTAAAAGCATAAATACTATGATGTAAATACATATACAGTAATGTACACTACCACAACATCCTGTGACATAGTGAAAAATCCATGATAAATAATTTAGATTAATAGTTTTTGAAAACCTGCGAAACAGTAAGTCTGTAAAAGTTAAACCACAAAACAGCGAGGGACTACTGTACAGACAACTGACTGGAATTTTAAAGAGCTGGCATATGGGAAGAGGAGGCATCTCGTGATGATAATTCTTGGGTCTATGGATATGCGATTTGTCTTTGTTTAGATCTCATTTTCTATCTTTCAATAGAATTTTGTGATTTTTTTCTTCATAAAAGTGTTGACTATATTTTGCTAAGCATTTTAGGTTTATAATATAAATTTAATCATTTCTTTAAAGTACTTACTGCATAGAAACATTACTAATTTTGTTATATTTATTTTACATTTAGTCACAATGAAAAATAGAAGCTCTAACATAAAACTAGTATTTTTTTAAAAAATGGTATATATATCATAACATTTTCTTGTTCTTTTTTGTTTCTTTGTTACATTCTTTGTATTCCTGTACTTTTACATATTCTTCAGTCACTTTTTCAAAAGCTATACTCCATTAAGAAATATTCTACTCTACCATCTAGATTTTCAGTTTTATTTTAATGTCAAACTTACAGGCTTCTAATTTTTATAAAATTCCAAATTATTTCTACTTTCTCACTTGCACTCTAACATTGTTTAATTTTTTCCATCTACCTTTTATTCTTTGTATGTATCTCTCAGAACTTTTCCAGTTTTAAAAATGTTTTTAAATAATATGCTTGGCTTGCTGGTCTTCTTTTGTTTCACTTATTTGTTTTATTTTCCCATTTACTGATTTCTGCCTTCCTATTTCCAACTACAGCCATTCTTATTACCCGCTTCCTTCTTTCACTGTCTTCCTGTTTTCATGCCCTAATACCTTTGGGACTCTTTAGTCATCCTTTTTATTGCCATACACGTTGTCCACTATGTGGTCCAGCTGACACTAAGTTCTTTACTCAGTGCTTTTCACCTTCGGCCAATAAATGGTCACATTTTAAAATGTGTCTTTTTGCTTATAATAGAAATACAGTATCCTTGGTCACTGTGCAGTCGAGGGGCTTAGTGTTACAGTTTACACTGTACTGCAGGCTTCCCTAGCACCAACACAATATGCTAATGATTTTTATATACTTGAAACAGTGAAGGTTGGAGAGAAGCTGGTCAGAGGGCACTAAGTTGCCGTTTGGAGCCCGATTTTCTGGAGCACTATTGCCTGTCAGGATGACATAGGTGATGAGATACTCTATATTTCAAAAGTTAGGGTGATGGAGGTGGAATGATTTCATCCTGAAGAAATGATAATCAGTTGTGAAGATGGATATGGTTAACCTGATTTAAGCATTGCACAATGTGTACATGTGTCTGAATACCAGCTGGCACCCCATAAATATGCGTAATTTTTATGTTCTTATCTAAAAGTAAAAAAACAAACCTAAATTTGAAAAGACCCAAATACTCAGAACATTTACCTACTTAGGTTATTCAAAACGTCAAATTAACCAGAAAGCAACAGGCTACAAAATGAAGCTTCAGTTTTTTTCTGTTGAATGTTATTAAAAATAAGTGCATGAACCTTAAGCTTTTGAGAGGAATTTCAGTTAGTTCTATTGAACCTTTATTATCTATCTGTCAGATTAGAAAGAAAGAAATATCCATTCTGCATAAGAATAAACCTTCCTTTCTTAATTTTCTCAATTTTTTATGTGCAGCAGTCCAAGCATAAATGCGCCACTTTGACTTCCCATGGATTTTTAAAAAACTATTATTCCTCACATCTTGATTCGATAATAAAATTAAATTCTTACGTGTATCAGAAATGAATGTGTCTGATGATATTTTGATCAATAGTTCAGGCCTGTTTGCAATGCTCGTGTGTCACCACAACAGAGCAGATTGTCTCATATGGTAAAGCAGGATAATGAATGGTGAGTTTAATTAGGCAGAGATTCCATTTCAAGTTTGATTGTTGATTTGTCATAGCTTCCGAGACCAAGACATTGTAGTTTAAGGACTTTAATGAAAATGAACTAATTCAAAAGCTCTTCTTAATTCTGTAGCAATTAAGTGATTTTTCCCCCAGCGTCTAAAACTTATTTCTATACATGCATGGATTTGAATGGCATCATAGTGGGCAGAATCGCTATTGTTAGTTATAATGAAAGGAAATTGGAGTTAAAGGCATTATTATGTGTTTTATTGACTGGCCAATTATTCCACCCCTTCCCCCAATAAACACAAAACACTGATAATAAAAGATCTCTGCTTGCAGGAAAAAGACAGAATTTGTCTCTATCAGCCACACTTAAGAAAGATATGAGCAATTAATTAAATAATAAAAATCTGTGCACATTTTAGCACATTGAAAGAATAGAGACTCTTGCGTATATTTTACATTGTTAGGGGAGCCTCTGTTGAGCTCTCTCGTGCGGTCTGGGTAGCGAATGTTACTGTGCAGTTTTCAGGATGAATAAGCATGCCACTTGGTGTTTGGCAAAGCATTAGACTGCTTATTTAGAGTGAAGCTTATTGCTGCGCCCTGATGGTCTCGTTTTCCACACTGTTATTGTGTTATTTACCCAAAAATCACTAGCACATTCCTCACCTTAAGGCTTCATTCCTTTCCTACAGAATATGCTTTGCCCATGCTTATAACATCAAAATAAACTGCGGACTGACTCTTCTCTCTGTTTGCAATAAAGAGCATCATAACCACAGAAACGTGCTCCTTTTCTTGTGTCCCCTTCTCCGCCTGATGCCAGGACTTCTAACGCTTGCCAGTGCCTTCACCAGGAAATAAACTCAACAAATAACGCCTGATGGGAGTTATTAGCCCTTATTCCATGAAAGATGGAGTGCCTAGTCTGGTTATGTAACTAAACCCAAGGACGACAGGAGCTGCCCCCACCCTTTCACCCTCCTGAAGTCTATGTCAGACTCTGTCACCTACACTAATCAATTTTCCTAAAGTCAGAGCAGAATGGTTAGGATAGATATATAGTTACATTCTCTTAATGAATAGAAGGATTTGTTCTAATAGTGTTTGCAAATAGGATATCATGTCTGCATCTTGTACAGCAAATAACCACTAGGAAGAGAGTATGCAGTGTGTTAATTACTGAAACTGCCCTACCAATTTGATTTGAAAGTGTCTCATTGCTATTTGTTTCTCAATAAAATTATGGAAAAAAAAAAAAGAAAAGAAAGTCAGATCAGATCCTTTCCTGCAACTAAGTGATTAACCTTTTCCGTTTAGCCCAATAAATCCTGAAAAAAGTGCTAAGAGAACAAAACTGGGCTGGCAACGACGGGCAAGTCCTCGCTGTACTCTGCCTCTTTTTTTTTTTTTTTTCAGAACTGGGGATTGAACTCAGGCCGCTTATTCTACTGAGCCATCTCCACAGCCCCTCTGCCTTGTTCTTTGTAGCTTAAATACCTTAAAAATAATAACAATAATAGGGTCGGCCAGGTAGCTCAGTGGACTAAAGCGCCTGCTTAGGCAGAGCGCAGCGGCCCAGATTCGATGCCAGGTGTGCCGTGCCGGCCCCGCCCCCAGGGCGCACTGAGATGGTGATTGAGATTGGGCATGGTGGTGCACACCTATAATCCCAGCACTTGGGAGGCTGAAAACAGGAGGATCACTACGAGTCCTACCTACGTAGTGAGACCCTGTAGAACCTGTATACACCCTGTACTGACTACATAAGTAAATAAATACAAAGCCTTACAATGTTTCCACATCCACAGTAGCTTCCATCAAAGTTCAAAGTACAGCCATACCAAATGCTCTAGACAGCGCTCCACCGTAATGAAGGAGAAATTCATTAGTCAAATGTGAGTGTTAAAGAGCACGTTTCACGAGCAGTGGTTCAGAACCGACGTTGGGGAAGCAGGCAGAGAAAGGCGGAGCGAGAGCGCAGCAGCGTCTACACGAATACATTCAGACTAACGCAGATTCGTTCCTCTGTGAACTCAGCGTCAAAAGCACTTCTCAAAAATGTTCCCACGTGTGTCCTTTGGGCATAATCAGTGGTTCCACTGTTTCCAGTTAGTGATTTATTTACCTGCATTTGTTTTTATTGATTTAGGATGCCACAAAGGTGGGCAGAGCCTTGCAGAACGTTTTTGACTCTTTCCACTGAGGCTGCTATTGAATTTCTGGCTCCCTTCCTTCCAGGGTTACAGATAAAGAAACGTGCTTTGGTTTTGTTGTTTTGTCTGTCATTTTCAGGCCTTGTTGTCCTGAACAATTTCTTCTAAATTTACTAACAAAATAATTGTGTGTTTATTTTTCTTTCTACTTCATAGCAGTACTTACTCCCCAACAGACAATTACCCATTTGCCAGATACCCTTAGTAAAGGCAAGCTTTGCATGACTACTAGCAAAAATCACATGCATAGTTTTATTTTATTCATTCCAAATTATAATTATTGTAAAATGTTTCCTGTTGTATATCTTCTCAAAATGAAATATAATTGATGCAATTTTTCACTTTTTCCGTTGACTTGAGTTCATCCTGGGTTCTTGTACTAAATTTTCCTGACTATGTATGGTGTGCCTGCTTCTATACAAATAAGATTGGCAGCTCTTACTTGCTCTATAATGAAAGCATGAGTCTAAGATTCTTTGTGTTGACTCTCTGTTTTAAACAGACACCTAATTTGCTAATAGCTATTGCTTGAGTTCTATGTAAAAAATGCAAGCCATGAACTAGATTTCTAGCACTTCTCAGTACCTCATATTTAGAATTAAAAGACTCACAACATGCATTTTGCACTCAAAGTGTCAAAGGTTGATATTAAAGGAAATTTGACCCAGAAAATTGTACAACAAATGCAGTTTCAAAATCTCCCTACGCTGTTTTCAGTCTTAAAGATTCATTAAACTCTAAGTCCTAGAAAATTAGGGTTATTTGCATCTGACCTGAAAAAGCAGCACAAAACAAATGGCACATTGACAGCCTCAGAAAGCTAAACATTAGAACCTGCTATAGTCCTGGGTTTGATAGACATGGCTTCCCATAGGAAAAATATGGTAGTACTTGGAAAAAAGTTTGTTCTGATTTCAAATCCTGACTAACCTCTGAAAATCAGTCTCTTCATTAGTTAAATGGAATAATAAACTGACTTACAGAATTGTTTGAGAATACATAAAGTACTTACAGTATATTCTCAGTAAGTATGGTTTATTTCACCCCTAAATGGAATCCAGTTCATTAGCTAGGCAAATAACTTGCCACTCTTTTACTCAAAATTTAAAAATACAGTTGCAAAAATGAGTTGTCAAGTTTAAAATACCAAATAAAAATTTTAAGTCTTACAAAGCATCTTTCACTTGCTTAATATGATGCAGAATATAATATGAGGGCCTTTGGGTTTCTTTCAGCATATGACATTTAGATCACAGATAAAACATTTGAGCTGATATTTGCGAAGTTCAGAAAATGCAAGCATTTAAGATGCACTGTCCATAAATATATCATGTATATTGGTTTCTACAAAAATTTATAATAAACAATGTTTATTAATTTGTAAGATGAATAAATTATTTGAAGTTTGTTATTTATACAGAAGTCTGCTATATTATGTCTCTATGGAAAGAGATAGTCACCATCTGTAGGTTCATTTGTTAGTTTTTCTTGGTAGTACTAGGGTTTGGACCCAGGGCCTTCACATTGAGCTAGATCTCCATCTCTTTTTATGTCCTTATTTATATGTTGAGAAAGGTCATTCTAAGTCCCTAAGTTGCCTAGGCTGGGTTTGAACTTGCAATCCTCCTTCTTCAGTGTCCCAAAGTCCTGGGGTGACAAATGGTAGGAGCCCATGCCCAGCTAGATAGCTACGTTTTTCATCTTTAGACAAGTAATTGGAATCTAGAAGCTCTGTGCAAAATGCAAGCATTTCTTTGTATGTGTGTGTTGGTGTTAATTGCTTCTAGCTGTTGATATGAAAATATAATTAGTTGTAATTTAACAAGTGCTTGCTTGAGTTTCCATTGTTCTCCTCGGGTAAAGCTAGCTAGTACTGGGAATTTCAAGAAACTGAAGAACCAGTCTCAGATTCCAGCCCTAGTATCTTTCCAGGTCTTTCCCTTCCACCTCTCTTCTTCCCCTCCTCACTCCTCACTCGTAGGCATCACCAGTGCACACCATTGGTGCTGACATTTGCCTCATGGTATCAGTTTATCCCCTCCCTTAAATTCCAGCTTTGTATATGAATATCTGTCTGCCATCTCCTATTAGAAGTCTAACAGATGTGTCCTACCTTAAGGGTCCTAAACTAGACTCTTACTTTCTCTCTAAAACCAGGTCCCCATATAATTTTTCCAACTTAGCTGACAGCAGCTCCAACTTTTGCATTGTTCAGGGTGACTCCAATATCTGGAGTCATCTGATTCTCTCTGCTCCTCACATCCCCATAAAATGTATCAGAAAATCTTGCTGGTCTTCCATGCCAAATGCATCTGGATTTTATTCCTTTTTACTCCCTCCACTTCTGCCACCTATACAAATGCCACCATCAGGGGTCTCCCTGGGCTACTGCCATGCCCTCTAATTTGCTCGCCTTCTTTTTTAAAAATGTATTTAAAACAGGGTCTACAGGGTCTCACTACACAGATTGGCCATGTAGTGATTCCTGTGTTCAGTCTCCCAAGCTCTGGGATTACAGGTACACCCCACCACACCCATTCTCAATCACAGTCTCAGCTCACCCCCAGGGGGTGGGGCTGGCACAGCATGCTGGGGATTGAACCCTGGTCCTTCCATCTGCCTAAGCAGGTGCTTTCATCTGCTGAGCTATCTGGCAAGCCCGCTCCCCTTCTTTTAAAGGCCACCATAATCAGGAACCAGAGTGACCTTGGATCAATATTTTTTTATTTCATTCTGAGGAAAATCCAAAGTTCTTATGATGGCCTAAGAGCCCCACATTAGTCATTTTCTGTTGCTGGGACAGAATATCTGACATACACAATGAAAAAGGACAGGCTCATTTTAGCTCACATTTTCTGAGGGTTTAGTCCATGCTTACAGGCTCTTAGGCAGGCAAGGCCTGCTGTAAGAAATCTACTCAGTGTATGGCAACAAGGAAGCAAAGAGAGAATAAAAGGAAGATCCAGGAATAGGAAAACATCCTGTTAGTCAGAAGAAGTGGAGAATACCTGTCACCCCAGCACCTCACCTCTGCATGACCTTGATGCTGAAAATGGGACTATAGGGTTTAATGCTTGTTGCTGTGTTTGATCCTTGTTTTGGTCTTATTCTTTTCCATTTTTCTGTTTCTCCCTTTCTGCCTGTTTTTCCCTTTCTCCCAGTGGCTTACGCCATGCCACTGTATACTGGAAATATTCAGTATTTTTTTCATTTACAGAGACTTACAGCTTAGCATCTTCCTCGAGTCTCTGAGGAGACTTTGGACTTGGAGTTTTCAGCAGTGCTGGAGGTGTTAAGACCTGGACAGTTCTTGCATTCTACATATTACACGGGCATGAGCTTTTGGGGGAACAGAGGCAGTACTTTATGGCTTAGATGTTAAACATCCCCCAAATCTCATTTCTTTAGGTGTGCAGCTTTAAGAAAGTCACTAGAACTTGGGGATGGAGTGCATGTGCTGTCAGGAGGTGGGACCTGTTGGCAAGGGGAGAACTGGAATGTGACCTAAAATAGGCAAACCTATGGCACTCGTGCCACAGTCGGCATGCAGGGCTCTTTCTGCTGTCATGTGAGCCCAGGTGCTGCAGCAGCCAAGCACAAGACAGCAGGGTTTTTGTTGTTGTTGTTGTTGTTGTTTCGTTTTTTCGATTCAACAATGGTTTCTGTATTACATGATGTTATCTTCAAATTAGTTGTCGAGATTGCCAGTTATAAACTGCAAGATTGGTTTAAAGAAAAAAAATAACAAAAAGGTTGCTAGAAATTCGAAAGAAAATAAAAGAATAGAATAAGAAGAAAAACATTTTAAGCATTAACTGCTCCTTTCAAAAGAGCAGCAGAAATTGGCAGTGCAATTGTCCAAAACATTCTGCATATATACACAGATATCTTTTGCCCTTCTTTAATTCGTCCTTTTCCTCATCCCAGTTTTTCCTTGCCATTGAACAAATTCTTTGCCTTTAACAGTATCTGCTGTATCTTTCAGATTTTCATTGCTCTTTCAGGTTCTCACACTAGCAAGATAACACAATATTCGCACATGTGGATCTGATTTATTTCACTTACCAATGTACTCTCTAGTTTCATCCATTTATTTACAAGAGCCTTGAATTTATCTTTTTTATAATTGAATAATACTCCATTGTGTTAAAATATCATTTTTTATCCATTCCTCAGTTGATAGGCATTGGGGTTGTTTCCAAGATTTAGCTCTGACAAATTGTGCTGCTATAGACATGGGTGCACATATATCGCTGTAGTGTGATGATTTCAGTTCTTTTGGAAAAATACCCAGGAGGGGAATAGTGGCTGGAATGGGACCTCCAGTCCAAGCTTTCTGAGGCATCTCCATACTGATTGCCATAATGGTTGTACCAGCCTGCACTCCCACCAACAGTGGAGAAGAGTTCTTTTTTCCCCACAGTTGCTTTTTTCTAAACTACAATCTCAGTATTCAGGTCTAATTCCACTGTTAGTACTTTGCAATAAATAAGTGAGTTTTAGAGTGCAGTTTGAATACTTGATCTCTAAAAGGATTGTGATCACTGGCCTAGAAGGAGGTAGTGTCTGTGTGTGTGTGTGTGTGTGTGTGTGTGTGTGTGTGTGTGTGCGTGCGCGCTACTGAAGAGTGAATCCAGGGTTTTTGCATTGAGTTACATCATCCTGGCCATTCTTAAATTCTTCCTTATTTTGAGTCTCAGTAAGTTACTAAGTTGTCCAGGCAGAGTTCAAACATTCATTCACCCTGCCTGAGCTTTCCAGAGTGCTAGCATTATAGGTATGTGCAATGATATCTCACAACTTGGCTTCTTTTCAGTGGTCTTAATCTGTCGAGCAACAGCAACTCTGTAGCTCGAACATTACACAGTTGGCCTGCAAATGTTTCAAGTCTTTCAGCTTTGCTTTTTGCTCCTGATTTTCATTACATATGTGATTAAAAATACCAGCAGTACCCATGACACAGGCTGAACTTTGGACTGCCTTGAAATTTCCCCTTCCAGAATAATTAGCCTACCACATTTAAATTTATCTTCAAAGAAAGCCATAGGACACAGGCAAAATGTAAACAAATTCTTTGCCAGAATGTATCACAAATAGTCTGTCCCATAATTCTCAGTGGAGTACTTATTTGTGTTTGAGTCCTCATGAGACTGGTCTTTAAGTGTCCACATGCCTAGCAGCGTGCTGGTCTTTGGAGCTCTCCTCACAGTGGCCAATCTGTCCGTTTACAGCATTCTGGGCTTTCACCAACTTGATTCTCCAAACATCTCCCATAAACCAGTTCCAAATGCTTCTGAACCACATGCTCTGTTATAGTCACAGCCACAGTGTCATCTCTGGTGCCAGTTTTGCACATTAGATACTGTGTGTCACTAGGACAAAATACATGACATACTCAATTTAGAGGAGAAGATATTTCCTTGTGCTTATGGGTTTAGAGAGTTTGGTTCATGGGTGGCTGGCTCCATGGCAGAAAAATCTGGTAGAGGAAAGGGCTCTGCCCAGGGCATCCAGTAAACAGAAAGGAGAAAGGAAGAGCCCGCAATGAAAATGCACCCTGCCAAGTCACGGCCCTGATCCACCTCATCCCACTGTGCTCTGCTGCCTGCAGCAGCACGTTCAGCAGTGGTTGATCCCCCGATGAGGGCTGTCCCTCCATGATCCTATGCAGAGGCCCCAGCTCTGGACACAGGAAATGTGGGGACAGCATTTTAGATCCACACCAGAAGAGACCCTCTGGTGTTCGCACCACTCTTCCCTCCTCCATGCCCCTGACCTGCCTCCTCCTTCTCCCTTCCTCAGTAAATTGCTGGCACATGAGCAGCCGGCTGCACTTGCTCTTCGTAGTGTATTCCCTGTCCACTCTCTCCGCCGAGGCTGCTCTCCCACGGTACCCGCAGAGATCCAGAAGTGTGTATCTCTACCTCTCTGACCTTCAGCAAGGCTTTCTGGAAATTTCCTCTGCCTGTTGAGTCTCTTTGTCACTTATAGTCAATTGCAAATTCTTTAGCATTGGTGGTCCACTTTATTTTGCTAAAACACAATATATATTTTATATGAATATTAATTTTATGGTTTATTATACACATTCTCTTGATATAATATAAGCTTCAAAGATAAGGAAAATTATCTACCTTTGCCACACAGCATCTTTTATATTTAGTACTTCCTGATAGTAGCATTCAATAAATATTTTTTGATGTGTGAATGGCTGTGCTTTCTCCAGGAAATTATACTTAAAGAAAAAGATTCAGATATATTTCTGATATTAAAAAAATGACAAACCAGTGATTCCACAACTTTTAACCACATACAGTGTTTTGTAATTTTCTAATCTCACTTAATTTCAGATATAATATAATCTAAAAATATTTATTAATGGTAGACCTTCAAATTAACCTATAGTTGAACAAATTCCCATGCAAATAATACACTTTAAATTTATTTATGTGAATGAAATTTTAAGCAGGATTTAGGAAAGAAAGTATATAAGGACAGGTAACATTTACAATGCATAAAGCAGACATATTAAGAAAGTAAAATTAAGAAGCTTACATGTAACAGAATTGTCTTACACTTAGACTTTTCTTTCAGGGCTCTTCAATTTATGATCCTAAGGACCAGTAGTCCTACAGCTGTTGTTAAGTTCTGTGTTTATCTTGACAAAATTATTTATTATGTTCAGATTCTATATTTATCCTTTGTACTAGCACAAATATTTATTTTCATAATTTAGTATCAAATTTATATCAGTATAAAGCCTAACACAGATTTTTATTAACACTTTAGTTCTGGCTTCTATTTGACACCAGTAAATGTCTTGTCATTACAGCCTGTCGAAAGCTATATTAATTACTGTCATAACATTGTTGTCTTCACTAGCAAGCAACAGAATGGTGCTAGCAAATGCAACTGATCACGTATACTAAAGCTTGAAACTCTCTGTGATTTTCCGTCGCTGCACTGACAGGCGGAGAGATCAGTCCTGGGTCTCAGATGCTTGCTTTCCCCTTGTCACTGTGTCTGGGGGAGAATGAACAAGCAGTGAAATGCTCAAGCACGGTGGCAGGAAACCAAGTCACCCTTATGCGAGCGCAGCAGGGCTGGGGCAGGGAAGCCGGGCGCAGTGCCCAGCGGCTGCCCACGTCATGGGACGCGCTGAAAGGCTTGCCGTCGCTGGCATCGGGTGTAAGATTTACATGACCACGGAACACCCTTCTCTGACAAAGCTAAACAAAAAAGGGGATACAAATGGACAACCATTTTGTATCTGTATATTCAAAATAGGATAGATATATAGCTACATTCTCTTAATTTAATGAATAGGGAGATTTGTTCTAATAGTGTTTGTGGACAGGATGTCATGTCTGCATCTTGTACAATGAATAACCACTAAGACAATAATATGCAATGTATTAAGTATTGAAACTGTCCTGCTAATCGGTTTTGAAACTGTTTCATTGCTATTTGTTTCTCAATAAAATTATTTTTAAAAAAGGAATTAAGGTTTGATCAGGGACATTTTTTTTTAAAAAAAAAAGTAGAATAAAGAACAGAATTAAGATCTAACAGACAATCTATTACATCTTTTTTACATCAAGATATTAACATATTCAAGCCATTTTTATTAATTCCATTGTAGTAAAAGTTTCTTTTCTAAAATGATATAAGTTTGAGATACAGAAATTTTGGAGGCTTTCCGGTTAGCTCAGTGACAGAGAGAGAGAGACAGATAGTTTTTGTGATGTAGTTACTGAAATGTACATATTGGGGAAGCATTACCACTGTGTCTTAATTTGGATACTAAACATTTATTGATTCAGTTTGCTACTTGTGAATAGGATCATTGTCCATTTTTAAACAGATTGATCATTTTGCCTGTAAAACATAACACTTCCCATAAAATTACTTAATGTGAATGATTGTTTAGCCTAAGTTTGAATCCTGCCTAAATACAACAAGTTTGGGTCTCCAGGGAGTCACCAGAGAAGTAAACGTGTGGATTGCCTGAGAGAAAAGGATTTTTCTTTTTCTTTTTTTTAATTTTAGGGTAGGGTCTACAGGGTGTTCAGGGTTTCACTACTAGATCGGACTCGTAGTGATCCTCCTGTTTACAGCCTCTCAAAGAGCTGGGATATCAGGCATGTGCCACCACGCCCAGTCTCAATTGCCATCTTGGTGCACCCCAGGGGCGGGGCCAGCGCGGCAGGCCTGGGGATCAAACCCCCAGCCCCTGAGGCTGCTTGCAGACGCTTTACTCTGCTGAGCTATTTGGCCCGCCTTAGGAAAGGATATGATAAGCCTATAACCAGCAAGTTTGATTTTTACACAAAAAAAGTGAAAAAGTAAGCCTGTAACGGCAAGTTTGCTTTTAATATCTTAGCTGACACACTGTCACAGGAACAAGGATCAGGTGATCTACAAATGTTTGACCCTACTCTCTGTGGGCATCACAAGTCAAGCTGCCTGGAATAAGGCATGCTGTTGGAGTGAAGGCTGGTAGTCCTTGATGTCTGCATGAATAAGCTTGCGGGTCCAAGCAAAGTTCATCTTATAAAACCATATGTACATACATACATATTCATATACACATGTAAAAGTGTATAAACAGATATATAATATATATGTATGTGCATATATAAAACGCTTTTTATAAGTTAAAACTGTGTTCAAGCTGGACAGACCTGTCACAAAGGTTGGATAATAAAAGTGTGACTTCTAAAGTCCAATTTTAATAAAAGCCAGCATAATGGAAGTAAAAGGAATAAATATGTGGTTCCAAAATGGATTAAATTCTACCTATATCCATTTTCACCTATAAATGCTCATGCTAGATATTTAATAATCTAAGTTATCATTTTAAATGATCTAATCTTGTGAAAGCATTCGTCAATGTTCATAAAATGAAAATAATATTGCCTAATACATCTTCATCATAGAATTAATAAAAGAACTAAATGATCTTGTGCAGTATTCAAGTGAAATGAACAGTTACCTTACCTCTCATTAATGTAAGATTTTTATCTCTTATTTATTGGATACTTATTGACTAAGCACTTTATGTTCATATTATTGCACCCAGTCCACTGAATTGGAAAAGCTGAGTGATACTCAAATGCAATAATCTGTTCAACTGTGTGGCCAGGAGAATGCTGTAACTAGGACTCAACCGTCCTTTCCAACCTGTCCTCTTAAACACTGCGCCATCCCGCCTTTCCATGTTTGGTCTGAACTCTGAGGCGAAGGCCTGCTCTAGGTTTTTCTCCTTCTCCACGAACCATGTATCAGTACACAGTGCAAAGGTCCCCAGTGATGTCTTTCCAAGTGTGTGCCAACCTTCATATGTAATTTAAAATAACTTTGAAAAACTCAGAAAATCCTGCTGTACATGAAGGCCACCCACCGCACGGCTGAACCATGCAGTGAACTCACTTCTCTGCCATGCTTTGTTTTCTCCAAATTTAATACTTATATTGTTTATTTAATGTGTAGAGTTTTGTATATTTTTCCTCAGTGCAACCCAAGATTTTCCCCAAGTTGTATACATTTCTTGCTAATATTTTAACCATCGTAGTTGTTCTATCACTTACATCTCACTGGGGAATTCCCTAGTTTCCTGACCCAAACCAATCTAGATTCCTGGCCCAGGCCTGCCTAAGGCTGATATGCAGTGATAATTTTAGCACCACTTTGGGAATCCTTTGTCATCTCTTGTACTGACCCATCTGTTTCCTGGTTACCATGTTTCTTGATTTACTGTATCATTTTAGTGGCAAATACTACTCAGAAGCTTCTGGGGGTTTTTGATGTTGTTGCTGTTGTTGTTTTGGTTTGGTTTGGTTTGGTTTGGGGTTTTTTGTTTGTTTTATGAAGGAAATGTTTATTTAGCTCACAGTTACTGGAGGTTTCAGTCCACACCAGCTGGCTTATGGCAGAGTGGCACAGGGCAGAGAGCATCCATTCATGGTGGCAGCAAAGAGCAAGAGCAAAATGGAAGAGTAACAGCAACAATGGCCTCAGAAGCTTCTTGAAAAACCTGGTGTATCCAAAATTAAAATATTGAGAATTTGAACATCTGAAAAATGCTTTTTTTAATAAATCTAGCAATTTATTACTTCTAACTAGTTTACTTTCATCTCAATCAAGTTGAAAATTTTTCTGGCTTTCGTTCTAGTATTCAGGGCAAATTGACTGAGTTTTTATCTTCTTAAATACCCTTTAACCCAACTGGTCAGGAAAGTCAAGACAACTCCTCAGAATTCTCCCTGAGTTCTCATGGATCATCTTTTTTTTGTTGTTGTTCAGGCCCCAACTTGCAGCAAAACTCTTTGAAGTTCCCAGAATAGGTATTATTGGCGCTAGGAGGCTTATTCAGTGATACCCATTCATTATCTGAATTTAAGCTGAATTTAGAGCATGACACTTTTCTATTTTAGTTACTGTTCTCATTTTGGTTTTGTTTGTTTATTTGTTTTTTAATGTATTCTGGAGGCTGGGGAAATACTACAAATTGTGCGTCATTCCAGCAAGATCAAGGCTCTGATGAGTCCTAGGTCTGGTGGGGGCCTGTTCATCATGCATAGCACCCCGGGATGTCCCGAGTGCCCTTAGAAAAAAGGCACAGACTGTGTCCCTTCTTCCTGCATGCACACTTAGTGGAAGGACCATGGCGGCACTCTGAGTTCTCTTCTTTCTTTGAGGACGCTCATCCCACTAGTGAGTGCTGCACACTCACAGTGTATTCATCTCCATAAGCTCTACCTTGATGCCTTATCTTTGGAGTCAGGATTTCACCCACTTTTGGTGGAACCCAGACATTCAGACCATAGTAGACCTACTCTTATCTCTTTGCAACCCATAGATATGATTCTTCAAGAAATTGTTTATGCAATTGCTTATTTTAAGGGAATTTATCTCTTTAGTTTAGTGGTAGACCTATTATGTACAAGTGGAAAGGATTTTGAAATGGTTTTTGTCCGTGTTCTTATTTTATAGTTGGCATTTGGGCTTGTTGAATCAAAATGTAAGGTTCACTTTGGTTGAGCTTACTTTTTTCAATTTAAAGATGTGGTGGATTTCAAGTATGCTATTTAGCATGAAGAACTAGTCACCATCATGCAGATTATACATCCAGAATGAGTCTGTCCTACAATGAAAAGCTTGTGTCCTTTGACCAATGGTTGCCATTCCTTCCCTGCAGCCAGTGCCTGGCAACCACTATTCTACTTATTATTTTTAGGAGCTCAATTCTGTCAAATTTCCCACATACATGATAGGATGTGTGTCTTGGTTACTTTTTACTCATTGCTGGGACAAATGCCCAGCATTCAAAATGAAGGAAGGAAAGGTTTATTTAGCTCAGTTTCTGGAGGGTTCAGTCCATATTCCGCTGGCTCCAAGGCAAATGACAGCAGTTCATGCAGCAGAAATCAATGAAGAGCAGAGGAGGAGCAGCAGCTGCAGCGGAGTCCATCAAGCCTCTCTCTTTCTTCTACACTGATTGCAAAGATCGGGCGAAGATTGTAGCTCTTCCAAAGTGGTGCAGCTATCAAGATCAAGCTCCTCTGAAGACTGGGACTTCTCCATGCAAACTGGGGCAGGGTGGCAGGAAGCCTTTTTTAGTTCTTGGGCCCTGCCCACCTGCAGGCCTAGGCCCCCCACGACGAGAACTGCAGGAGCTGATTTAGCCAAGTTGACACAATGTATCAACTAATACAATCCACCCCTTGTCAATTTAGTAACTAGACATATACTTTTTTTAGCCAATTTTCATGTACATAGACATGCATAAACATTTTACAACTTGAACATTGTATAACATTAAAGCTATGACATGTTACCCCTGGCCCTTCAAAGACTCATGCACATCTGTTTATGCAAAAGACATTTTAGTCTACCTCTAAGAGTTGTCAGAGTCCTACCAGTTTCAGCAACACTGAAAAGACCAAGTCCCAAGCTTCCAAGATCTTAGGCAAACTTTTAGCTGTGAGCCCCTCTACAAATGAAAAGTTAAACTCTTCTAACATTCACAGGCACAAGGTAAGCATTGCCATTCCAAAAGGTACACATAGCAGGATACAAACAATTGGGACCAAAACAAGTCCAAAGTCCAGAAGGACAAATGTTAACTCCTGTACTTCCCTGTGGACCATCCAAAGCACCTTGTAATGAACTGTGAGCTCCAAAAGCCTTATGTGGCTCCTCCCCTAAGGCACTTCTGCAGGTGACTCCTATGGCTTTTTTCTCAGGCCTACTTTGCTCCCTTTTTGCAGCTTTTCTTAGACCATATACATTCTTGGCTTTTTCAAACTTCTGAGGTTTTCACTGAATAGGCTTCTCATTCACAGCTTCACTCACTGCCCTCTCAGGGGCACAGTGCCTGGCCTCCCAGGCCTTCTTCTGAAATCTGGGTGGAAGCCTTCTGAGCCTCAGAACACCTGAATTCTTCATGTGCCTACAACCAAAGCCACGTGGATGATGCCAAGGGCTGCTGCCAGCTGGAGCAGTAGCCAGGGTTTCCTCTCTCTTGGCTGTAGAATTCAAGTGCCTGGATGGCTGAGCACTCTGACCCTAATTTGGAAGAATGATTTCTCAATGCTGGCACCATTCTGGAACCTGATGTGGCCACTGCCTCCATTCTGGAACATGGTGTGGCTGCTGCCTCCATTTTGGAACACAGGGCTCTGCAGCTTTTCCCTCAAAGCAAAGTCCTTTACCCTTGTGATTCTGAGGCTGCAAAGGGCAAGAACCTAGCACCTCCTGTGATGCCCTCAGGACATCTTTTCTACTCTCCTGTTCCTTCTCAGCAATGGAGATCCTCTCAGCTCTGTCTCCACAATCCACAGCCTTCCTGGTGCTTCCTTTCTGGCCAAACTCACAACATTTTAAATCATCCTTTTGGGCTCTTTGCTTTTCATTCTTAATATAAATCTGGCTAAAAGCCCCCAACAATAACCATGCCACTGTCCCCAATATTTGGTTGCTTTAAAATTTCTTTTGCAAGATTAATTAGTTCACTGTGCTTAATTTCAGTCTCAGGCAAAGTCTCTGGACAAGAGCAAAATGCAGACAAACCTTCTGCCAAGACATAACACAAATCATGCACAGTCCAACAACCAATGCTTTCCTTCTTCCCAGCAGAAACCTCCCCAGCCTGGCTTCCTATCAGCATTCTGGTCTGAACTCTGACCAGAATCTCTCAAACAGAAAAGCCGAAGCTGTTTCAGCGCTTTGCTTGTAGGTGCCATCTCCAAACCTTTTCTATCTCTTCCCATAAGCCAGTTCCAAAAGCTTATAATCTATATTGTCAGCTATAGCCACAGCAACGGCCCCACTCCTGGTACCAAATTCTGTCTTGGTTACTTTTTACTCATTGCTGGGACAAATACCCAACATTCAAAATGAAAGAAGAAAAGGTTTATTTAGCTCACAGTTACTGGAGGATTCAGTCCGTATTCTGTTGGCTCCAAGGCAAATGACAGCAGTTTATGCAGCAGAAAACAATGAAGAGCAAAGGAGGAGCAGCAGCTGCGGTGTCCATCAAGCCTCTCTCTTTATTCTACACTGACTGTGAAGATAGGCGCTCCAGGGGGAAGATTGGAGCTCTTCCAACGTGGTGTGGCTGTCAAGATCAAGCTCCTCTGAAGACTGGGACTTCTCCATGCAAACTGGGGCAGGGCGGCAGGAAGTCAGGCAGGGCGGTAGGGTGGCAGGAAGTCGGGCAGGGTGGCAGGAAGTCGGGCAGGGTGGCAGGAAGCCTTTCTCAATTCCTGGGCCCTGCCCACCTGCAGGGCTAGGCCCCCACGCTGAGAACTGCAGGAGCTGATTTAGCCAAGTTGACACAATATATCAACGAACACAATGTGATAATCATATTTCTGTGTCTGGACTATTTAGCTCCAAGTTACCCACATTGCTGTGAATGTCAGAACAGCCAGCCTCCTTTTTAAAAGCCAATGAATGCTTTGTTATGACTCTGATGAGATTGCTCATCCAGAATCCATTTCCCAGTCAGAAACCAACACACTTAGACTTAAGTGACCAGCCTGAGTTACCCAGCTGGGTTAAAGCTGAGATTGTACCTTCTGCCAACAAATGGTTACAAATCTTCTTACAAATAAATTATAGACAACAAATACAGGTTTATAAACAAATGATGGGACGCACTACTTCTACCACCGTGGGCAGTTACGTCTGCAGTGGAAACCAAGGAAGTGCAGTCCTGTCCTAAAAGTCCTGTTCTCATAGACTTCTGCTGCTACTTGTTGGCTTACACTTAATTTAAGGAAAGATGTTCCTCAGGTAGGAACCTGTGAAGAGAGTTTGTGAGGCAGAACAGCAAGAAATGAGCCCATACTGAGCAATTAACAGGAAAAGCCACAGAGAGAACAGAAGGCTGCACCTCTCTTTTTTCATGTTGTATGCAGAGTAAATGTCAATAGTAAGGCAAAATGCTGAAGATGCCGTTGTTTCACATTCTGTTAATGTTTACTTAGTGAAGGGAGCTTGAAGAATTGTGGTCTCAAAGTGGAGCTCATCAACTTCCCTGGGTTCTACTATGGAGGCTAATATATTTCAGCAACAATTGTAGGACAACATAATTTCCGATGAAAACTCCAAGGAGGGAGCAAAGAGTTGAGGCTCCCCGCCCATTGTGTGTATCCTTACTTGGAGGTAATGAATGGCCTATCTCATACTTGGCAGCCTCCAGCTTCCTCCCCGGGACCCCTCCATCTGCAGACTTGGTGTATGAATTAATGGAATCTCAAAGAGTGGAATTGCTTATTTCTGGAGCATCTATTACCAAAAAGTCAGCTCTTTACTGCCATGAGAGGTTCCTCTTCTTTCTAATAGATCTGAGGGATTGAGAAAGATGAATCCTTTGCAGAAACTTAACACCTATAAAAATAGTTGTGAAAAAAAATCTAGAGGAAAGATGGCTCCTGGCAGATAGTGGTAGTTTAGACAGCTGTCTTTCCTTCTAACTTTTGCATGGCCTATTACATTTGCTGCATTTGTATGCTGATTGGAATGTCCCCTTATCTTTCATTACTCTGATCCTTACACCTACATATCAGGCTTGAGGCTTGCTGATTTTTAGTTTCATAGACGATCCTGTGCTTTTCTTTCACATTGCCAGGAACACAGCTGTGACAAGAAAAGAGAAATTCTCCAAGGGCAATTAGCTAGAGTGACTACCTCAGAGGGTCCAAGGAAGGGCCCTCCTCTCTTTGAAACACTTTTAGACAGATGCAGGATGATATTCTACTATTAAACAAGGATTGCATAAAATTTGCTACATCCCTAGATGTATTAGTTTGATAATACATCACTTCTAGGATGAATACTTACGTACTCTTCGTACATGTATGTTTGTACTTCCCAATCTTGTAAAATAATTCTTGGAAACAAAGATTATTTTCCATTTTCTTTGTCTCTGTGAGCTTTCTTTACTCTGGCAGGACATTATAATACATAGACAGCACAAGCCACTTTTATTTTTACTTGTTTAAGTTACTGAAGAGGCAAACACCATCTCATGCCAATATAATTGTGCTCAGTTTTATATTGTTTCCAACTATTACTATCAGCAATTATAATTAAACTTGTAACTTTTATTAGAAAGCATATATGTATGTATGAATTATGTGACAATACATTATCATTGTTACATAGATGCTTATCCTAGTTGGTTGACTATATATTGACTTGCAGTTTTAATTTCTTATTCATAATATTACAACTGGACTTTAAAGAATATTTATGGGAATGTTTTCATGTATTTTTTTTTCACCTTTTAGGTGTACAAGAATTTCCAGAAAACATAAAGTGTTGTAAGTGTTTAACAATTATTGAAGCCAGTGTCAATCCCATTTCTAAGTGAGTATAAATAATTAAATTTTATTTATGCTTATGTTTGCATTGCATAATGTTGTATGAATGTAGATGACATTTGCATAAAAACTGTATTTTTAAATGTAGTGTTGATGTAGCATTTAAAGAAATAATGGGGAAGACCTAACCAGATCAGCAGAGTTCCACAAAAGGTGATGAGAAATCCTGCTGAGTGAGACTGGGGGCTGCTGGGCACCAGCTGGCCTCGCTTTGCAGCAGACTGTCACCAACTTTCTGTAGTTCTTAGGCAGTGTCACATTTCTGAAGTGTCAGAACTCAGAAAACATTTATTCTTTACATCATGATGAGAAATTAGCATCAAAGACCACTTGGAAGTCCAAGACAGTGCAAGACTTTAAAGTACTGCTGAATGCATTACAATAGCTGTGCAGTTCAACTGAAAATGACCAGAGACAGGAAGTTCTTATGTACCAGAGGTTGCAACAGACGTGAAAAGGTAGCTCTGTATGGAGTGTAGGGTGGAAGATAGGAATGTCAAGGATACTACAACCAGAAAAAAACAGGATTGCACATTCCATGGGATAAAGAGGTTGAGCCTGTACACGTGTTGGTGAGTTGAGGGTGTGACATTGTGATGGAGGCCTGTGGGATCATGGGAAAGCCATGAACTGAGTACTAAGGCCAGATGGGACTGGAAATGATCTATTCAGGCTATTGACAGTTACAGTAATATTTGGAAGATACTCAAATAAATTCATGATATTGGGATGCAGCTAATGAATTGCTAGCCTAAGAGGATATTTTAAATATATAAAGCTAGCCATAAGCTTTGAATAAAATTCCTAAGTTCTTTGTACGTGTGAAGTTGAGCAGACTAGGAGAAATCCCACTGGAAAAGTATTCAATGAATGAGGTATTTGCAAAGGAAACAATAAAGGTCTGTCAAAGTAAAGTTGAAGAGGGCCAGGGATATAGCTCAGTGGTACAGTTCCTGCCTAGTAAGTGCAAGGCCCTGAGTTCAATTCCAAGTACAGAAAAAAACTGAAGTTGAAGAGAAATTTTACACCAGTATAATGGAGAGGGGTGCATTATTGACTGGTTTCTAGCAGAAGACTGTTGATGAGAGCAGGCATGGAACAGGATGTAGATGAACAAGATGGAAGTTTTGAAGGAGGTTTTTCAGTGAGTGGTTTGCTTAATATTTTGAGATCTTTTATAAAAATAGTGTAGAACATCAAGCAATAAAAATATAACTTTTCTACCTAGAAAATAAAATATGGAGAGGGAACAATAAAACTCTAAAACTCCTGAAACCCTTAATGAAAAGGCAATTTTCTCAAAATTTCAATGAAATGGACTTTGCAAGCATCTCAAACAAGGACTACAGATATGTATACAACTTGAGTAATGCAATTGAAGTAGATGATGATTTTTTTCTTTTTTAAATAATTTTATTGAGAAACAAACAGCAAAGACACAGTTTCAAAACCACACAGTACGACAGTTTCAATAATAAATACATTGCACATTGTTGTCTCGGTGGATATTCATTGTACAAGATAGAGACATGACATCCTGTCCACAAACACTACTAGAACAGATCTTCTTATTCATTGAATTAAGAGAATGTAGCTGTATATCTATCCTATTTTGAATATACAGATACAAAATGGTCATTCATTTTTATCAACTTTTTGTTTAGTTTTATCAGAGAAGGGTATTTCATTGTCATTTAAATATTGTAGGTGCGTGAATTCAGCAAAATATTCCAATATAGTCCAGTAGTCCATAATAGTAGTGGGTCATCTGCAGGACTAGCAGTGTCGGAAGTCGTTGACCTGAGCCCTTTACAGCCCCGCATACCAACATGGCTTCACCTCTTATTCCTCGTTTTTATACCTATCTGCTGGATGATTAAGACCAAGATAAAGCAAGACCTATATAATAAGAAATGTAACTTTTTATCTGATAAGGTCAGTCAAGTACCCTCTAGATTTATCCTGAAACCCTGTACTGCACTTTGTAGATCCTTTGTCATTGTCAGCCATGGAGATGAGTCATGGCCATTGCTTGACAAACATGTTCTCTGTGAAAGGCTGACAGAATGTTTTCTCTCCATGTGACTCTCCTTAGGCACCCTCTACATCATCAATCACATTTCTCTGTGGCCCCGTAATCTCCTTGATCAGCAAATTTGGGACACAACTGAGGTACATGAAGTGACAGTATAGATTCTCCTATGTCCTGAGTCTTCACAGACCTTGACAGACTAGGGCCAAAATGTTGTCTGACCTTGCAGGCCTTCTTTTTCTCTGATTTTTGGTCTGAAAACTTAGGTTGTTAACCCTCCAGAAAAGAAGCTTATTATTACACTACAACATATGGAATTGAGTTTAACCTAAATATCTGCCTGAATATCAAACATCTTGGGCATAACATGGAACAGGTATTTTCCATCAAGTATTGATATGTTAAACTTTAAGTTCCTATAGAATATGAAGAAAAATACTTTAAAAATTAAAAATATTTAAAAATTATGAATAAACAATTACATATTTTCACTCAGAAATTTAGAAATCTAACTATATACAGCATTGTAGCAGGACAGTCCTGTGACATTTTTTTCTTTTCTCTGTTTTTCATTTATTCCCCTTTTTTTAACCCAACATTAACATGAGGGACAGTATGGCAATAATTGGTATGTCATAACAAGAAGTATGTATTTAGAAGACCAGAATGACAGGCATGAACCTACTACTATCTTCCAAGTATGAACCTACTGATACACATTGCTATCTTCAGTGCAGTTGCTTAGTTCACAGGTATCAGCATATATAGTTAGTCAGAGCAAGAATCCTACCAATTAACTGCTAGTTTCAAAAACCTGCTGATGTTTCTCAGTATCATTGCCTTACCCTTCTTTTTTTTTTAAATATTTATTTATTTGTATGTGTGTGTGTGGCCAGCTCAGCCCACCAGGGGGCGGGGGCTGGCTGGCATGTGGTGCTGGGGGATTGAACCGCGGTCCCTGTGCTTTGCTTAGTTTAGTTTGTTCTAAGTAGATGCTTTAGACCACTGAGCCATCTCACCAGCCCGCCTTACCCTTCTTGTGTGTATAAAAGAATGGCTTTGCTCCTGTCATGTTTCCCAGCTTTTCTCCTTGCCCTCTCTTCCTTGTCAAATCCTCAAGTTCTTGCTTTCATTTTAATTGTGTTATATCTTTCTATTTGTATTTCTTCTTTCTAGTTCTTATACTAGGGAGACTATATGATATTTACACATGTGGGTCTGGTTTATTTCACTTATGACTATATCTTCAAGTGGTATCTACTTAAATATAAAGACTTCAAGTTTATCATTCTTTATAGCTGAGTAATACTCCATTGTATAAAAATACCACATCTTTTCATCCATTTCTCAGGTGGCAGGCATCTTGGTTGTTTCTAAGATGTGGCTATCACAAATTGTGCTGCTATAAACATAGGTACACATATATCACTATGGTATAATATTTTCAGTCCCTCCAGGAAAAATTCCCATTGGGGGATAGCTGGCTTGAATGGGATTTCCAGTCCTAGTTTTCTAAGGAGTCTCCACACTGATTTCCATAACAGTTACACCAATCTGCATTCCCACTAGCAGTGGAGAAGGGTTCCTTTTTCCCCACAGCCTCTCCAACATTTGTTTTTAGTTGATTTGTATATGATAGCCATTCTTTCTGAGGTGAGACTGTATCTCAGTGTTGTTTTAATTTGCATTTCACAAATGGCTAGTGATGTGGAGCATTTTTTCATATATTTATTCGCTTCTTAAATTTCATCCTCTAAGAAGTGTGTGTTCATCTGAGATGCCCATTTCTGGATTGGGTCTTTAAATTTAGGGGCCCTAGTGTTTTTTTAGTTCTTTATAAATTCTAGAGAGCAGACCTTTGTCTGAGTGCACATTAGTTAAGATTTTTTCCGATTTTGTGGGTTATCTTTTCACTTTGTTGATAATTTCTTTTGATGTGCAAAAACTTCTCAATAAGAGGTGGTCTCACTTGTTAATTCTTTCAAGTGTTCCCCGTGCAATTTGATTTTTGTTCATGAACTCTTTGCCTACCCGTATGTCTTCAAGAGTTCCTCCTCTGTTCTTTTCCAGGAGATTTAGTGTTTCTGTTTTAATATTTAGATCTTTAATCCATTTTGACTTTAGCTTAGTGCATGGCGATAGACCTGGGTCGTCTTAGTTTTTGGCATGTACAGAGCCAGTTTTTCTAGCCCCATTTATTAAAGAGGCTATCTTTCTTCCAGTAAGCATGTCTGGCATGTTTGAGGAAGATCAGGTGGCTGAGTGTGTTTGTAGAAGCTTCTGCATCTTCTACTGTATTCCACTGATCCTCAAGTCTATTTTGTTGCCAGTACAATGCTGACTTTATCACAATAGCTTTGTAGTATAATTTCAAGTCAGCAATCGTAATGCCTCTTGCCTTGTCTTTATAGCCCAGGATTGCGTTTGCTATTCTAGGTCTTTTCTGGTTCCCAATAAATTTTAAGAACAATTTCTCTAGGTCTGTGTGACGTACATGTGGTAGTTTGATAGGGATTGCATTACATCTGTACAGCAACTTTCGGAGTATAGACTATTCACAGTGTTGGTTCTTCCTATTCAGGAACAGGGAATATCTTTCTATTTTCTGAAATTCTCAATGATCTCTTTTTACAGAGTACTGTAATTTTCCTTGAAAAGATCTTTGAATTCTTTAGTTAGGTTAATTCTTAAGTATTTTGCTTTCCGCAGTGCTATTGTAAAAGGCATTGTTTCTCTAGTTTCCCTGTCAGTATGTTCACTGTCTGTGCAGAGGAATGCTATTGACTTTTGGGTATTGACTTTGTTTCTTGCTATGCTACTGAATTTGTGTATCAATTCTAGTATCTTCTCAGTGGAGTTTTTTGGGTCTTCCAATTAAAGTATCATGTCATCTGTAAATAATGATAATTTAACTTCTTCTTTACCTATTCTTATTCCTTGTATTTTTCTCTCTTGTCTAATGGCTCTAGCTAATGATTCCAGAACTATATTGAACAGGAGGGGTGATATAGGACATCCTTGTCTTGTACCAGATCTGAGAGTAAAAGATTTCAGTTTTTCCCCAGTTAGAATTATATTAGCCGCGGAGTTGTCATAGATGGCTTTTATCAGATTGAAGTAGTGGCCATCTATTCCAATTTTCTGTAGGACTTTGAACACGAATGAGTGTTGAACTTTGTCAAAAGCCTTTTCTGCATCAATTGAGATGATCTAGTGGTTTTTAGATTTTGCTCTATTGTTCTAGTGTATTACATTTATAGATTTTTGAATATTGAACCATCCTTGCATCCCTGGGATGAATCCTACCTGGTCATGGTGTATGATCGTCTTGATGATTTACTGTATTCTATTTGCTAGGATTGTATTGAGAATTTTTACATCTATGTTCATGAGGGAGATTTGCCTATAGTTCTCTTTTTTAGTTGTGACTTTCCCTGGTTTTGGTATCAGTATAATACTTGCCTCCAGGAATGATTTTGGGAAGATTGATTCCCTTTCAATTTCATTGAAGAGTTTGAGGAGTATAGTGATTATATCTTATGTAAATTTCTTGTAGAATTCAGCTGTGAATCCATCCGGACCAGGACTTTTCTTTGTCGGTAGGTTTTTTATTGCATTTTGCATTTCATTGGCTGTTATTGGGTTATTAAAAGTAACTATATCTTCTTGATTCAGTTTTGATAATTTGTACCTTTCTAGGAACTGTCCATTTCTTCTGTGTCTTCTATTGTGTGAGAGTAAAGGTTCTCAAAGTAGCTATTGACAGTCTTCTGAATTTCCATTGGGTCTGTGGAAGTTACACCCTTTTAATTCCTTATTGCTTGTATTTGAATTTTTTCTTTCCTCTTTTTGATGAGGTTAGCTAGAAGCTTACCAATTTTATTTAATCTTTCAAAGAACCAGTTTTTTGATTCTTTAATTCTTTGAACTGTTTTCTTCATCTCAATTGAATTAATTTCTGCTCTAATCTTTATGATTTCTTCCCATCTTTGGGCTCTGGGTTTGGTTTGCTCTCCCTTTTCTAGTTGTTGGAGGTGCGCCATTAGGGTTCCTATTTGTTCCTGTTCTGTTTTCCTAATGTGTGAGCTCACAGCTGTAAATTTTCCTCTGAGAACTGCTTTCATCGTATCCCATGAGTTGTGTTGAATTTACCTTGAATTGTAGATTATTGTTGAATTTCTTGTTTAATTTCATCTGTAACCCATTGATTGCTGAGTAGGATGTTGTTTAATTTCCATGTATTTAGGGGGTTTTTTCTGGTTTCTTTTGTCATTTATTTCCAGTTTCATAGCACTGTGGTCATAATATGCATGGGATAATTTCTGTTTTCTTGTATATACTTAAGCATGACCTATGGGCTAGTATGTGGTCTATTTTAGAAAATTACACATGTGCAGCTGAAATAAAATGCATATTCAGCTGTCATTGGGTGGAGCACTTTGTATATGTGCACTAAGTCCATTTGTTCTAGGCTCTGGTTCAGTTCTGTTAACTTCTTTGCTAATTTTTTTCTACTTGACCTGTCTTTTGGGGATAAGAGTGTGCAAAGGTCTCCTGTTAAGATTGTGGTACTGGATATTAGATTTTTCATGTCCACTAAGATTTGCCTTACATAGTGGGGTGCTCCCATGTTTGGTGCATATACATTTATGAGTGTTATCTCTTCCTCTTGAATTTTTCCCCTAAACAGTATATAGTGGCCTTATTTATTTTGTTTGATCATTCTTGGTTTGAAGTTGAGACTGTCTGAAAACAGTGTTGCTACCCCTGATTTTTTCTGAGGTGCTGGGGCATGCAGTATTGTTTTCCATCCTTTGACTTTTAGCCTATGAATTTCTTTATGAGTTAAATGTGTTTCTTGTATACAGCATGTTGTTGGATTTTGTTTCCTAATCCACTGTGCTAGTCTATTTCTCTTAATTGGTGAATTGAGTCCATTTATATTGATGGTTAGAATTGAGATGTATTGACTTACAATTGACATGTTATTTACCTGGTGTTGTTTACTCCTTTTTCTTCTGTGCTTAATTGTTTGCCCTATTTAGTGGGTTGCTTCTGATCTCATTCATGGAGCTCTGATCATTTTGGTCCCTCTCCAGAACATCTTTCAGTAGCTTGTGTAGGGTTGGCTTTGTCATCATGAAATTCTTTAGTTGTTCTTTGTCGTAGAAGTATTTCACTTCTCCATCAAACATGAAAGAGCGTTTTGCAGGGGTTAGTAGTCTGGGCTGGAATTTGTTTTCGTAGAGGACTTGAAGTACTCTGCTCCATGCTCTTCTTGCCTTCATGGTTTGTGAAGAGAAGTTGATTGAAATTCTGATGGGTTTTCCTTTAAATGTGATCTGTTTCTTTTCTCTAGCAGCTTTCAGTATTTTGTTCTTGGCTGGATTTCTGGGATCTTAACTATTATATGTCTCAGGGTATTTTTAATTGTGTTGATATTATTTGGAGTTGTGTATGCTTCAGTTACCTGAATGTCAGATTGTTTCCTCATATTTGGGAAGTTTTCTGCTATTACTTCTGCCCGTATTCTTCTTATATCATTTGTATTGACTCCTTCTTTCTCATTGGTGACTATTAGTCTCATGTTGTTCATCTTTATATGGTCTTGCAGATGATGAATTGTTTTTTCCTTCATCCTAGTTTTTTTTTATCTTAGTTGTTTTTAAGAGATCTTTTCTTACCTTTTCACTAGCTGTGACAGCATCTTCAAGATCTGAAACGATGTCTTCACTTTCACTCAAATGGTTTTGCAACCTTGTTTTTGAAATTTTAATTTCCTCTATATCTCTTTGACTCTGCTTCATGTGATCTATTTCTTTTCTATATTGCTTATTTGAGGAATCCATAGCTTTTCTAATCTCTATTTTTTATTAGTGTCTTCTTGAGAAGCAGTTATTAACTCTTTTACTTTAGAAATTATTTCTGATCTGATTTCCTCTGTTTCTGCATTTGATTCTTTACTTCAGAAACTATTAATTCAGAGATTTCCTTTTTTATTTCAGAGATTAATTCTGATCTGAGTTCCTCTATACCTTTCTGCTGTTGTTTCTTTACTTCAGACACTATTAATTCAGACATTTCAGCTTTGCTAGTGTCCTCTGTGCTTGTTCTGGGTGGGCTCAGGACCTAAGATTGCATTTTACTCCTTCTCTTTGTCATTTTGTATGGCACTGTTCTCTGATCTTTTGTGTGGAGCTTTGGTACAGTTATAACCTTAGCACCTACTAAAATTCAGATGCAGATCTAAGTTTGAGTTCATCCAGTTGTGCCTGGCTTGAGTCCTGCTACTGTGCTCAGCTCCTTTTTGTTTTAGCCCTTGGAGTTGAACTTGTTGTGCCCCTCTGTCAAGATGTTCTGGTCCTCAATTATCTGGGAGGTCTTGGCCCCTAGTCTCTCTGCAGGGACTTCAGCTGCAGTTTCACCCCAGGCCTGTATGCCAGGCCTGGGCTTGGTCTGAAGAGGTCCAGGGGGCGCAGAGGAGCACAGAAGCTCTCCCACACACTCACTGGGCCTGGGCTTGTGCAGGTCTGGAGGGGTCCCGAGAGCACGGCTCTCCCACACACTCACTGGGCCTGGGCTTGTGCGGGTCTGGAGGGGTCCCGAGAGCGCAGCAGAAGTTCCTATTCACAAGGTGGGCTTGGCGGGGCTCTGGAGGGTAGAGGGGTCCCTAGAACACGGCGAAAGGTCTCACTCATGCGGCAGGCCTGGGTTTGGTCCAGAGGGGTCCAGCAGGCGCAGGGGAGCACAGAAGCTCTCCCACACACTCATAGGGCCTGGGCTTGGGCCAATGAATTGGTTTTCTCCATCCTCCTTCTTTAATTCTAGTAGTTCATCTTATTTAGGAATCATTATAAATCTTCAGAAGGAGAAGGAAGATGATGAATTGTATCTTTCTAAGAAACTTTGTCTAGAGTCTTAGGGCTGTGAATTTCTCTCATATGAGTACATTTAAGAAGATGGAAAATACGACCTTATGAACATTAAACATTTTTGTGAAATTTATAAAAAACCAATAGATTAGCAAATTTAAGTAGCATGTTAATTTTAAAGATTTTTAAAGATATGCAAATAAAATTCTCTCCTTTTACATTTGATTTAACAATATATAATAATATACTATATATATATATATATATATATATATATATATTCCATTAAATCATCACTATCACCAGGATAGATTATGGTAAACATCCCCAAAAATACTCACACTACAATCACCCACTAATGTGATAACAACCACAGTTTTTCCTTTTCCTAAATGTTATAGGAATGATATCAGTAATACCTCTGTGTCCAGTTTGCTTTACATAGCATACTCATTTTTGAAATGTAATCCAAATGGCTAGGTACCTTATTATTCGTTCTATTGCTGGATATAATTCCATGTATGGAGATACCATGATTTGTGTACAGGTTACTTGATAGACACCTGGATTTTTTCCAAAGGTGTAGCTATTTTACTTCCTGCTAGTAGAAATTATGTACAGATTTTTATGTGGGCATGGTTTTATCTCCATTGGTTAAGCACCCAAGAGTGGTGTTCTGGGAAGTATAGGGCCATCATGTTTAACCTTACAAGAAACTTCCAAACTGCTTTTTAAAGCACTTATTAAATTATGATCTTTTTTATCAGAAATATGTTAGAGCTTCAGTTGTCTGTCCTTTTTGTCAACACTTGGTACTATCAGGTTTTCATGTTGTTTAATTTTAACCAGTCTAGTATATGCAATGGCTTATTGTGGCTTTACTTTACATTTTCAATATCTAATTAATGTCTTCACATATATTTGTTTATACAATGTATATTTCTTTGGTAGTGATTCAAAATTATAGCTTGACTTTTTTATTTATTATAAGAATTATATACTTTGGACAGAAGATTTCTGTCAAGTATTTGTTACCAAATATTGGTTACAATTCTGTCTTTATCTTTGTATTATAAATAATGCCATCAAAGTTTTCTATTTTGAAGAAATTCTGTTTAATACTATTATAATCTGGTTTACTAGTGAAGAGATCTTTGCTAAATCCTCTGAAGCTTTAGCTTTCACACTTTAGTTTATGATCCATTTAAAGTTGATTTATATATATATGTGCAAAGTTTAAGGGTCATGGTTAATTTTTTCCCACATGTAAATCTAGTTGATGTTGTGTCATATGTTAGAAAGTTTATCCTCTCCCCACGGAATTACCCAGTATCTTTGTTGAAAATCAACAGATAGTGTAAATTTAGGTCTACATATTACGCTATGTTTGGTTAATCTATATGCCTGTCTTTATATCAATTCCATACTGTCTCATTTCCTACAGCTTTGTAATAAGTCATAAAGCTAGGAAGTAGAGGTCCTTCCTTTAAATTTGTTATCAAAATTTTGCTGGCTATTCTATGTGCTATATTCAACTACATAAATTTTATTAATTTTATCATCAAGTTTTATAGCTTTAAAAGCCTGCTGAAATTTTGAAAGGGGTTGACTTGAATTGACAGATGAATTTGGTTAAGTTTGATCTCTAAAATGGGCATTCTTACCTCTGAGCAGTCTCCTCCATACCTTTTCCATGTCTTCAGATTTTTTTCATCAATTTTTTGTAGATTCAGCACATAAATATTATACATTTTATTCCATTTACTCTTATTTCTTGTTTTTATGGTATTACAAAGCTTTATTATTATAACTATCGAGTGCTAGTGTACACAAATTTACTTGATTTTTGCATAAGCTTTCTAAGCATTAATTTTAGTAAATTTTTCCATTAGATGGGAAGATTTTCTGTGCAGACAGTCAGACCATCTGTGAGGAAGAGTTTCCTTTCCCTATTTATTTATTTATTTATTTTTTTAACTTGGGCGCTATTATTTTTCTTGGCTAGGAAATATGAGAAGTGGAAACAGACTTTCTTTTCTTGTTTGTAATCTTAAGGAAATAGATTTCTACTGTTATATGTTATTATTTGTTTCTTTATATACATTCTGTATCATGCTGAGAAAACAAACACTTCCTTCTGTGTGTTCCCCAGTAAAGTATTTGAAGTTTAGAATTTTTTTTTTTTTTTTTTTTTTTTTTTTGCGGAACCAGGGATTGAACTCAGGCCCTTGCGCTTGCCAGGGAAGCGCTTATTCCACTGAGCCATCTCCGTGACCCTGAAATTTAGATTTCTGTTAACAATCTTTTCAAGGAAACACAGGCAATACTGATCACATTTTGTTTCTTTCCTATTCACTTTTCTGTGACTGCTGTTTGACTCCAAAGCCAGTCCACTTCTATAATTATTTGTCACATTTTTCCATTCCAAGTACCAAAATCTGTATTCATTTTCTAATGCTATGAAGTAAATTAGCACAAAATTAACAGACTCAAGCAAGACATATTTATTTCTTAGACTAAAATATTAATTTGATCTTTATTACACGGTGCATCTGGTATGGGCATCCTAACACTTGTACCGGCTATGCTATAAAAGTCAAACCCAGCCATTAGGATTACACTGAGTGAAGACTTGCCCAACAGGTGTGTCTCTTAAAAATACACACATTTAACCTGGTCCTCCTGTAACAATGTCATTGACAGAGCCAGGTCGCACAAGACGAGAGAGCTGAGAGAGCTCGTGCAAAGTGCCTGCCTTTCACTATTCCACTCCTAGTCTACACATGTAGCACATTACACATTTATCTAACAAAGAATAAACATTAGTCATTTTAAACAAGCTCAGGTTCTGGGGTGCAGGAGTCTGCATGTGGCTTGTCGGGGTTCCCTGTTTCAGAGTTTCCACAAGCTGTGCTCAAGGCTTGAGCGTCGCAGCGCTCATGGGAACACAGCTCGAGAAGGATTTCCTCCAAAGCTCCCAGAGGCTGCTAGCACTGTCCCTTTCTGTAGGACAAAGCTGAGGGTCCTCCCGTCCACTCTCGGGGCCAAAGGCTGTGTGCACCTTCCTGCTGTGTGATCCTTCCAGCCTGCGGTTCATGGCACAGCACGTTCTCCTCAAGGCCAGCACGTGGCAGAGGCCCTAGAAAGGCAGCATCATGCAGGGAAACACAGTCAGGGAAGTGCCGACCTTCGCACTCACCACACGCTAGGACTTCCTAGAACACCGCATTCAGAAGGAGATCACACGAAGGCGTGAGCGTCGGAAGTGAGGCCACCTCTGAACCTGGGCGCCACTACTCTGATGTCTGTTTGCTGAGAGGGTTGGTTCTCGATAGAGGGTGAATTTTGTCAAAACATGAGTTTTACTATCTTTTGACATAATAATGTAGTTTTTTCCTCTTCAACATGGTCATGTAGTAATTTGCATTGATTGATATTTTTTTATGTCAATCTAACTTTGCATCCTAGGGATAATATTCTACGTGATTATGAACTATTTGTTCTTTTTTATAAATTAATTACTCTCATCTTCTAATGTTTGTTAATGCTCTCCCTACCTATATTCATGAAGCAGTTTATCTCAAGTTGATCTTATAATTTCTTTGTCTAGTTTTGATATAAGGGTAAGACTGACTTCATAAAATGTTTCAACAAATACTATCTTCTGTTTTCTATAGGAAGTCATATAGAATTGGCATTATTTCTTAAATATTGGTAGAATTTTTCACTGTAGCCAGTTGGGACTGAAATTTTTATCTTTGAAATGTTTTTCTTTACAAATTAAATTTGTTAATAGCTGTAGAGTTAGAGACTGGGCATGGTGGCGCATGCCTGTAATCCCAGTGCTTGGGAGGCTGAAAACAGGAGAATCACTGCAAGTCCAATCTACGTAGTAAGACCCTGTAGACCCTGTAGTAAAAACATTTTAAAAAATGCTGCAGGATTATTCAGCCTTCCTATTTCTTAAGTGATATTTATTAGTTTATATATTTCAAGAATTGGTTCACTTCTTATGTTTTAAAATTTATTGGCACACTATTTTTCATAAAATTTCTTTGTTGGCCAATTAATATGCATAGTTTGCACTCATTGCTAGTATTGTGCCTGCTTTCGAGTTTTGTTTGATAGCTATAATTACAGATTTATCGTTTTCATTCATCTTTTTAAAAATACACTGAGTTCTATTGATTTTTCTGTATTGCTTTTCTGTTATTTCCTTTGCTCTAAATTGAAGAAATAATAGGTCATGAAAAGCCCAGGAAGTCTGCGTATACTTCTTAGTTTTACTTCTAAATGGAAACCTTATAGTATTGCCTGGAAACCTTACCCAAATTATCGGTGGATATTAACACAGAGAAATCAAAAATAACTACTAGAGGAGAAAATCTGAGAACCTGCCTTCTCAGGTTTTTGGAGACATTAATTAATTTTAAATTTTATATTAACTACACCATACAAATAAATGTTATTACCTTTTTATAGACAGAAATCATAAACTTAGTATTTAAATTCCTGGTTCTTTTGCTGTATTTTACTGTACCAGAAGTCTTTTTAATTGGTGTAAATTAGAGGATACATTTTGAAATTTCTAAATATTTTCAACATTCAACAATGAGGAAAATATTAATAAATTATGATGCATCTACTAGGTGATATGCAAATTATTATAGAATGACCTTACATATTTCCAAATGGATCCTGCTTATTCTTCTTAACGTGACATATTTAGTACTAACTACCTCTTAACACCTCTAAGTGTTCTAGTTTGAATTATAAATTGGGTAGTCAGTGTGTATGCATTAACACTGGAGGATAACTAAAAATAGAAGGGAGAAATAAGAATTCAAATTTGCAGTATTCTTAAAATGATTCATAAGAACTTAGAAATACATGAACTGGTAGGCATGGTGTGTGAAGGAGGCAAGATTGTGAGGAATATTTGGCATTTTCCAAATGTCCTCTAACACTGCTGCAGTTATTCCATAACCTCAGTTCGGGCACGTGAATGTACTTGGGTGTAAAATGCTTTTCTGTTGATGTCGAAGCTTTTACGTTGGCTTCTTCACTGCCTCTGAGGATACAAGCCTGTAATCCCACCCAGCGCATGGAGGGCTGAGACAGGAGGATCACCACAAGTTTGAGGCCAGCCTGGGCTCCACTGGAAGTTAGTCAAAGCCATCCTAGACTACCCAGCAATACGCTGTCTCAAACACACACACACACACACACACACACACACACACACACACACACACACATTGGTTTCCTAATCATCACATGTAAATTTTAAATAGCTTACCTGTTCTAGTAGAAGTCAGATGTATGAAATATCTTCATTTAACTTAAAGACAGTCAGCAAACTGAGACGCTGAAACAAGACTGTGTACAGACAATGTTTGTTATTATATTAACAGTGTTTGCAGCACACAGTGTATACTTTCATCTTTGGGAGTACACAGGCCCAGCACACCTAACACTCCTGGAAGCTTTGTACTCCCCTGGCCAACCCACCCCTGCCTTCCTCCACCCTTTCCCCATTGTCATTATCATTGTCATCATTTCAGTTCGTGCCTGTGACACATAAGGACTGCATTCCTTGTTGGTCATTGGTGCGCATACACGGTGCATTTGCAGGCTTTTACATCCCCTTCCACGTTTCTGTCCACTCACTCTGTCTCTTGGCCCCTTTCCACTTGCAGAAGAGCCACGTCCGTATTTAGCATGCTTTTATTTTGTAGTTATTTATACTCCAATGATACAAAACTGTGCATCTGATTTATTTCACTTAATATTACTTATTTTCCTACAAATATCCAGTTTATCCTTCTTCATAACTGAGCAGTATTCCATTGTGTATGAAATTTTAGCAATCTTAGCAAGCCTATTCCAGTACTGAAAATTGGCAGCTTCAGAAATACTCCATTATCCTACTTAATGGGACAAGATCAGAATTGAAATATTAAGGACAGGAAAAAATTGTTCTTACTTTCTGATTCTTACTGTAGAACAGATAATCATTAACCATCAAAGCAAATCTGAGGTTACAAGCAAGAAAACAATTTAAAAAGTCAAGGGACATCCAAAGGTCATGTAGATCATAACCAGAAGAACTGCAACTCACACCCAAGTTGGGTGACCTGAACTAAATTGCTTAGACCACACACACACACACACACACACACACACATACACACAAAAGTATTGGGCCAGGGAGATAGCTCAGTAGAATAAGCACCTGCCTGGCAAGTGCAGGGTCCTGAGTTCAATCCCTGGTACCACTAAATAAATAAATAAATAAATAAATAAATAACTCGCTAGCTTGGAGCTGAGCTGAACCGAGAAGGCTTATGGGTCGCTGCTTCTACTGTCACCCATTCTTTGGTCTAATTTAACTGTCACATTTAATTTAAGAAATTTATCAAAGGAAAATGGCCACCTGGTAGAGAAAACTGAGAACTTATAAGGCAGATTCTTCAGTTATTTAATCAAATTAATCAAATGTGGACCATCATCATGACTTCGGATAATAAAACCATTTCATTGATGAAAAGTCCTTCATCGGTGTCAACTGCTGTTTCCTCGTATAGTTCAGGTAAGAAAAATAAGAACTCATGCACGTCGCCTTTGTGGTGTACGTCCTGTGTGCTGGGGACATTTCCTCCACAGCTCTGCTCCCATCCTCTGCAAGGGGTGGCACTGAGCAGGGACTGTTCTGTCCCCTGGAAGCCACAGGTGTGCACTGTGAAGGTCACAAAGAACACTGAATTTGCTCACTGTCTTTTCAGATGCTGTCTAATCCATCATAGTGCCTGTTATCTTCAAAATACAACACAAGACAGTTCACAAAATATTTTATCTTTCAGTAATTTATAATTTATTCTTACTAAGAATGGAAAATTCCCAACACTAATGCAAAGTGTAACTGGAAAAAGGTTCTAGTCTGAGAAGGAAGTCAGAGATTTTAAACCTCATTGCAGTGTACCCTTCCATAAACTCCTATTAAAATAAATCTCAATAAAAGATGTTATTAAATAAGTCATACTGTATAAATATACCCTCCATCCTACATTTTTATACATCTTGATCCATATTTGCACTTTTACTGTCTCACACCAGAGGGACAATGTGATATTTACACACATATCAAATTCATTTCATTAAGAGTACGGTCTCAAGGTACATTCATTTACCTAAAAATGTCTTAAGTTTATCCTTCTTTATTGCTGAGTAGTACTCCAGTGCATAAAGAACTGAAAAAATTCAGTTCTCAGGCTAGGGGGATAGCTCAGTGGCATAAGCGCCTGCTTGGCAAGCTCAAAGTCTAGGGTTTAATCCCAGGTACCACATGCCATGCTTGCCCCAGAACCCTGAGTGTGCCATGCTGGCCCGGGCATAGTAACACACTCCTGTAATCCCAGCACTGGGGAAGCTGAAATAGGAGGATCACTAGGAATCTGAACTGCGTGGGGGAGACCCTGAATCAATCAATCAATCAATCAATCAATCAATCAATCAATAATTCAGTTCTTTACCCAATCCAAAAATAGGCAGCTGAGATAAATACACACTTCTCAGATGAACTGCAACTGGAAAATAAATATATGATGAAATGTTCAATGCACTATGCTTTTAAAGAAGAAAATATCAGCACACATATGTGCATAACCAGGCAGAAAACAAAGTTTTTCCTTTCCTCTCTATTTTTGCATGTAACTTATTTTTGGGAGTAAAAATATCATTTCAGTGTGAATCTGTAGCTAGTGGTCAATCTTCAGCCGTAAAAGAAATGTGCTGCATAACGAGTCGGGTTTTCCCTGTGGTATAAGCTCTGCCAAGGTAGCGATGGTGTAGAAGAGATTTTCTTTTCAAAATTTTATTGATAAACAGCAATGAGACAGTTTCAAATCAAATCAAAAGTACAGTTTCAACAAATAACACACTGCATATATTCTTCTTAGTGGTTAATTGCTGTACAAGATGCGGACTTGAGATTCCTATTTACAAACACCACTAGAACAAA